>NW_028274819.1:97528801-97832678 GCF_037043125.1 Eumetopias jubatus
CTCTCAAATCTGAGCCTCTCCGTGCATACTGACAGGATCATAAACATAGTGAATACTTACACAGTTCCTATGTTCTAGGCACTTGTCTAAAAGGCACACACCCTCTCATTTGACCTTCGCAACAACCCTGTGAGATAGGTACCATTAGTTTCCCCATTTCCAGATGAGGAGAGTGGGGAACATAGAAGGTGAGGAATTTTCCCAAGGCCGCACGATCATGATTCCAGCCCAGGCAGTCTGCCTCTGTGCTCGTGTGCTTGACCTCTTTGCTATAATCCCTCTCCTGAGCTTTGCCCGTTTCTTCATACCACAACAGCATTCCATCAGGCCTCTCCTTCGTCCTTCCTTCCCTCCTCACCCACACCCCCTCTAATGCCCTTCCATTACATGAAACTAGTCATGCTAGAAAACACCTAATGGCTCCCTACTGCCCACAGGAGAAAATTCTTTGGTGTGCATTCAAGGTTCTTCACAACTAGGCCCGACCCCCAGCTCCTGCTTCCCCTGCCTCATCTCCCCCCATGTTCATCTTCTCACACTTCCCCCGAAGCCACGCCCTTTCTCAAGGGAGCCCTCACACTCACTGGCTCCTATGCCTGGAATACTCTTGCCGCCCTTCTCCACCAGCCAAATCCCTTACTCTTCCCCTGTCCCCCACTTCAGACACCATCTCTTTGGTGATGTCCTCAGGCAGGTACCCAGGAGCTCAGCGCTACCCGTCTCTCACGGAATTCACTGCGCAGTTTTGCAATTTATCTTCTTACTCCCGACACCCCCTCTCCAGCGCTTTGGAATGACTATTCAAAGAATGAATGACGGGCCCCAAATCCAGCCAGCTGGGTCCTTCTGCCTCTGCCCCTACATTCCAAGCGATTCTTTTCATGGGACCACACAAAATCATGAAGATTGGAAAGATATCATGGGACTTATTTCCCCCCACTCTCTCCAGCTCAGGGTGAAGAAATGGACACTCTCTTCCCTATTTCTCTTCGAAGAAAAAAGTGAAAGGAGAGTGGGAGTCAAACCAACCGGTCGGAATAGGGCATGAAAGAAATAAGGGAACCTAACAGACAGATTGTGGGAGCCTGAGAGATCACCCCATGCAAACTTCTCCATTTTATCCGAGAGGAAACTGAGGGCCAGGAAGATGGAGAGGTTTGTCTAAGGACAACGACTAGTGAGAGGTAGAGCAATAGCACTGGCACCAGGACGTCTGCCTCCCCGTCTGGGGATCTGGTCTTATCCTGTTGCGCCTCCACTTTCTTATCCTTCCTAGGGACGGCAGGGTAGCACTGCCTCTGGGTCCCTGGGTCTTCCCACAATTCTCGTCCAAACAGGCTCAGTCTGCTTTCCTGGGACCAGGAAGCTAACAGGCTCAGTGTGAAACTTCCAGATGAGCCACTGTCCCTTGCTCATGCAACTGTAGGACTGTTTAGCCAGTATCTGGCTACAACTCCCAATTGCACCAACTGGCTTGAGGCTTTCCAACTGGGGCTTCACCGAGGGCAGAGGCTCATCCTTTGCCCTCCGGTGTCTGCCAGCCTCTTCCCTGTGCCATACCAGGCGGTTCCTCACAACCACCCTTTCTTCCCTTCCCCACACCCTCTGCCTCCCATTTCCTCCCAGTTAGTCACAGTGAGGTCACCCTCAGCCCCTGGCTCCCAGCCGCTCCCTGAGCATGGTGTGTGTGCCGGGAGCGGAGAGCGGAGAGACTGTAGAGGAGGATGCAGCGGGCCATCGTGGGAAAGATGGGCTCTGGAGTCCAAGAGATGTGGGTTCGAATCCTGGGTCTGCCAGTTGGCCAATCATGTGACCTTCGGCACATTGCTTCATCTCCCAAATCCTTTGCCAAAAAAAAGGTGGGGCTGCCTGGGAGGCGCCTTCCTTGCCTGTCGAATGGGGATAGTAACCCTTGGTCTATAGTGAGAATTCAATGAGATAAAGTGCCCAAAGCCCCTTGCACAGAGCTTGGCAGGCAGCAAATGTTGGTTTACTTCCCTCCTTGTGAAGTGTGGAGGGATGATGGTCAATGCAGTGGCTCGAGAGATCCTGGGGGCCCACCTGTAGGTCTGCAGACGAGCTGCTATGAACATGAACCTGTGGGTATCCGTGTCGGACGGCACTGAGGGATAGAGTGACTGGTCGCAGGGAGGATCGGGGGGGGGGGCGGGTATGGATGTGTATGCGCGTGAGCAGAGGAGTGCTCTGGCCTAAGAGTGTAAAGGAGCGTGACCTGGCTGAGCCTCTTTCTCCAAAATTCTCCCCTTCTTGAAAGGAAAGATCTGTCATGTCTGTTCTTGTCAGTAGTGAGAAATCCAAAAACCCTTTCCAGGGGAGGGAAGAGGGAACAGCCCACCCCATGGGGCTCAGCTAAGTGAAGCAAACTCAAGCGAGGCCCACTCCTGGAAGAAGCCAGCATGCTTTCTCCCAACTGTTGGAGAAACCACACCCCAAAAGATGTTCAAAGGGCCAGGGACCTCTCTGGATGCTGCCTAGGGCCAGAGGGGCTGCCCCCAGCCTTGTCCTAAGCACGAGGGTTTCTCAAGCTTCCAAAAGATCACATAGGCAGTTCAACCCACCAGGCCTGTGGAGCAGGCCACCTCCGGACTGGGCTGGTGTGGTCACATCTTGGTGTGGAATGGGCTCCTCCCTGTGCATCTTCTCCAAGGGCCTGGGACAGTGAGACGTGGGTCCCAGGCTGCCATCCTGCCTCCTCAGGGTGGAAAGCACAGGGCACCGGCCCCATCCCAACCTGCTTAGGACTCTCCTTCAGGATCACAATCCTGGGGAATCTCCTCCATTCTCCCGCCCTGCAAGCAAATCTGGCAAAACTATCCCTGAGAGAAGAATCTGTCTCATATGCAAAGACCTTGGGTGAGAAGCTGACTCTACCGTCTCTTTCCCTTGGTGGCTGTTCTGGTGTTTAATAGACCATGTTGGTGCCAAGTCCTAAGTCTGAAGCCTCTCTCTACTTTAGGCCTCGTGTACTAGTTAGACAACTTCCACGGTGAACAAAATGCAGAATGCCTGAGAGGTTTTGGCTTGGGACTCCAGATTTATTGCTCTCTCTGACCATGAAGGATATACCCAGAAAGTACCCAGCCCCTTAGAAAACGTTTTAGTAGTGACTTCAAATCACCGTACAGATAAAGGAGTCTGATCTCCAGTCCCACCTCAGACTGTCACCTAAACTTGGACGCAGAATATCAGAGGAAGAAGGAACCCGTGATTCTCCAATGCACCCCCACATCAGGATTTTCTGCCCTTCCACCACACTCTTCTCTGCCTGACAGAGTCCTACTCACCCTTTAGAGCTAGTTCAAATATTACCTCCTCCATGAAGCCCGCCCTGAGCTCCCAGGAAGAATGAACTCTTTCCATTTCTGTTTGACACCATGCTTTCTACACACCTCTAGTAAAGCAGGGATGCGAGTGTATTAGAATTATTCCCCGAGGAGTCTCTCTCTCCTTCCTCTCCTTTTATCTCTCTCTCGAACTCTCCATGCTAGACTATAAGCGGCACCAGGGCAGAGAGCATGTCTTAATTTTCTTTGTATTCCCACACCTGGCACAGTGTACATGCCCCACCCCACTCCTGGCCAAATTTAGGGAATCAATTAATTTTTCAGCTGAGAAAACTCAGACCACCTTAGCTTTCCTCCCACCAACACACCCTCCCACATCTGCTCTGGCATCATGCCCTGTCCGAGCCCTCTCCCCCTGGCTTCCCGCCTACCTGATCTCAAGGCGGAAAGTCCTCTCCCTCTGCTCCATCCTTCGCTTCACATCTGTCCATCTGCACTCTGTCCAACACCATCTGCCCCCACCTGAAGCCCTCCCAGACTAACTCGAACCCCACATGACTCGATTTTCTTCAAAGGCACCAAGCTTGTGTCTACACTGTCCCATGGAGCCAGGTTATATACTTTGTCCTGGGCTCTCTTGTTCTGTGCCTCCTGTTTTGTCCCCTATCTTCCCCTTTCAATCAGGAGTTCCCTGAGGGTCTCAGGTGCTCCATCCTTGGTACCTCCATACATTCCTCTCCAAACAATTGGTCCACGCAGACCGACTCACCCAAGAGGCAACTTGGACTAAACGTCGTGATGGGAAGAGAGCTGTGGTCTTAGATTCTGCAGCACACCAGGCAAGTACTTAGTCCTAAACAAGTGCTCCAGGTGTTAGCACTCTTCTGCGGGCATAGTGGGGACCCCAATGTTGGCTTGTTGGCTGGGGAGGGGCTGGACACAAAGGCCCTTGATAGGCCCCTGAAAGCTACTGAGCCTATGAATAAACACCCTCAAACTTGACATAATCTTTATATCTCCCGCACCTGGCGTAGTCTAAGGGGCCGCCCCCCGCCCCCCGCCCCCACCCCCCAACATTTAGAGAACAAAGGTTGCTTTCTGAAAGACCTTACCTGCCTGTTGAAATCTAGGCCATTTCGATCATTTCCTGAAAGAGATAAAAATGAAAATATGAGTTGTTAGCGGGATTGGGACGGACTGAAGCTTAGAGGGAAATGGCAATGTCAGGGAGGAGCTTGTCTAGATTTTGAAAAAGAACACCCGCTTCCCCTGTGGCCAGGCTCCTCCTACTTATCCTGTTTTCCGGAGAGGTCTTTGGAAAAATCTCCTCCAGGGAGGTGGATAACCAGGAAGAGTGACTTGTCCGAGGTCACACAGAGTTAGCCGGGATGGAACTTGACATCCCGGAGCGTGCGTTCTGTGGCACTCCCTCACACAAAGCAAAAGCTGTCATGGCTAAGCAAGGGATGACCGGCCACGGGTCCTAATCCTAACACGGCTGCCCCAACCCGGCCCTCCTGGGGACATGACACCTAAGTCATGTCAGGTAGACAGGTGTCTGTCCTTGCCTTCTCCCCTCTGGCTTTCATTTCTTGTCTGTTCATCTCTTTCCTTTTATAAAGGAACAAGTTATGGTGGGACAAGTAAATGTGTGCTTAATAGAGAAAAATATTTGTTATGGAGAAGTATAAAGTAGCAGAAAAATCACTCTGCTGAGGGGCAGCTGTAATTCATATTTTTGTATATGTTATGGTCTTTTTTTATGTTTGTTTTTCCTCATCGATATTCACCACCTTGTACAAATTTTACCCTGCTTTTCCCAGTGAACATCATTAATATTTCCCCTCTACTATTAAGGGGCACCATAAATCTTTTTTTTTTCTCCGATGCTTGCAAACATCGTTTTTAATGGTTCCCTAATATTCCATTCTGGGGACCGTAGTTTGCTTAAATATACACCTATTGTTAGGGGGACTTGCTTCTATTGTTAGCTATAATAAAGTTTCCTCTTCCTATAATTATCTATGGCAGTGGGGCACCTGGGTGGCTCAGTCGGTTAAGCGGCTGCCTTTGGCTCAGGTCATGATCCCAAGATCCTGGGATCGAGCCCGCGTCGGGCTCCCTGCTCAGCGGGGAGCCTGCTTCCCCTTCTCCCTCTGCCGGCCGCTCCCACTGCTTGTGCTCTCTCCCTCTCTCTCTGTCAAATAAATAAATAAAATCTTAAAAAAAAAAAAAACCCCAAACCCAAAAAAAACCCACCAAACTATGGCAGGAGCCACCAAACAAGCTTCCTTTATGCGCCGTGGCTTGCTGGCTCTGTAACAGCAAGGGCAACGACTACTTACTAAATACCATACACTCAGGGCATAGCACTGGGCTTAGTACATAACAGGAGTTCAAAATATACTGGTTGAATGAAAGAATAAATGGACAAGTGAATGAATTCAGAACTTTCAATCAGAATATTCTTCTGCTTTTCATTAGCTCTACAATAACTTTGGAATAAAGTCTCCGTCCCTTAGCACAACACACAAATCCCCATATGACTGTCCCTCAGGATCCCACCTCGCTCCCTCCCAGGCACCCTGAGCTCAGGTGCAAACATACCAAGCCTCTCCTGTCTCCACACTTGCCCGGAGTTGGTTAGCCTTGCTCCACTCTGGACCCCAGGAGCCTTCGCTGCCCCTGCATGGCACATCATGGGACTCCTTTTCTGTGGGCTTCTCTCCTGCTAGCCTATGAGTTCCATGAAAATGGGGACATGACTTCCATTCTCAATGGCCACCACGGTTCCTAACATAGCCCAGTGTCTCAAGAAATGCCTGGCAGAAGAATGAATGGGACCTAAGAGAATCCTCTGGAGTTTTAACTTAAACCCCTTGCCCTGCTCTGTTCTAAATGAGGATGGGGAAGCGTGCCCTTTCCTCTATGGTTGTGAGGGCATCTCCTCCAGCAACCAGGCCAGCAAGATGAGAGCAGGGGATGAAGAGGGATGGGGTCCTGAGAAGGGCATACGGGGAGATACGGAGTGACGTCTGGATAGCAGCCTGATTTTGAGATCAATGAAGATGATACATAAAATCTGCAAGGGGAGCTAAAGGTAGGAAGGGCCCACAATTTGAAAGCAGTTGCACATAGACAGATAGACTTAAAGGCAAAATTGCTTTTACCTTTGTTTTCAATTGAGGTGTAACTGACATATAACACTACATTAGTTTCGGGTGATTCAACATTTGTATACATTGTGAACACACTGATCATCACAATAAGTCTAGCGAACATTCATCACCACACATAGTTACACATTTTTTTTCTTCTGATGAGAATTTTTAAGATCCACTCTCTCAGCAACTTTCAAATATGCAATCCAGTTTTATTAACCACAGTCACCATGCTGTTCATTACATCCCCAGGACTTACTGTATTTTATAACTGGAAGTTTGGGCGCCCTTTACCCATTTCACCTATCCCCACCCCTCACCTCTGGCAACCACCAATCTGTTCTTTATATCTATGAGCTTGGCTTTTGTTGTTGTTTTTTATTTGTTTGCTTGCTTTTGAGATTTCACATAGAAGTGAGATCATATGGTATTTGTCTTTCTCTGCCTGATTTATTTCCCTTAGCATAATGCCCTCAAGTTCTGTCCACGTTGTCACAAATGGCAAGATTTCATTCTTTTTCATGGCTGAATAATGTTCTATGTCCAATGTTATGTGTGCATATGGACATATACACAGCATATTTTCTTTACTTATTCATCCACCAGTGGACACTTTGGCTATTTCCCATGTCTTGGCTATTGTAAATAATACTGCATTGAACGTGGAGGGGAGATATTTTTTTTTTTTGAGTTAGTGTCTTCATTTTCTTTGGATAAATGCCCAGAAGTGGAATTGCTAGATAATCCAGTAGTTCTAGATTTTATTTTTTGAGGAGTTTTATCTTAAAAAAAAAAAAAAATCCTTCCATGACATTGTAAAGTTGGTCTAATAAGGAGTAATTTTAAAACTTGACAAAAGAGCAAATTCATTCATCCAACAGGCATTTACTCAGCCCACACTAAGTACCAGGCACTGTTCTAGGCGCTGGGAATACAATCCTGGAGAAGACAGCAGAAGTCCCTGACTTCTTTTAGAGTTGAGGAGACATAAAAGGAATAAGAAAACAAATATAGAATTTCATTTAGAGATAATTACTGTGGAGAACAATAATACTTGGTCAGGGGAAGGGCGTGTCAGAGGCTGTTCATAAGCAGGTGGTCTGGGAAGGCCACTGAGGGGAGGGGAGGTTTTTACTCCATGAAGTGAGGACCCAACCTTTCGAAGGTCTGAGGAAGATCATTCCAGACAGAAGTATCAGGACCTAAGGCAAGAGCAGGCTTGCATGCTGAGGAATAGTAATGAGGCTAGTAGGGCTAAAGAATGGGGTAATCAGAGGCAAGCTGACATGGATCTGGCAGACAGGTGATGGTGAAAGCTGAAGGACGACAGGAAGTGATAGAGGGTTTGAGCAGAGGAGTCACGTGATCTGACTTCAGTGTTTAAATCTACAGTGATGAGCTGGTAGGGGGTTAGAGAGCAGGAAGCAAGACCAGTTGAGAGCCGTTGCAGTGGCCCAGATGAGAAAGGGCAGCGGAGTGGAAGGGACAGCGACAGTGGAGGTGGTGAGAAAAGCCTGGATTTAGAATATTCAATTGATAGCCGACGGGACTGGCTGATGGATGGGAGGTGCGGTGCAGGGAAAGAGGAATCAAGGAGGATTTCTAGGGTTTGGCCTTTCTCGATGGAATAATCGGTGATGCCATTCCCAGAGATGGGGGTGACTCAGGGAAGGGCAGGCTGGGGGTAGAACGTCGAAAGCTGTTTTTGAAGGAGGTAAGTTTGAGATGCCAATGAGATATCTCAGGAGAGGCAGGGAAGTGAGTTTGGACTCAGGAGAAGTGTGAGGTCAGACGTATAACCTGGGTAGTTATCCGCCTATAGGTGGCATTTAAAGCCACAGGATTCAGTGAGGTTACAAAGGAACTGAGTCCAGATGAAGAAGAAAGAAGAGTCAAGGCTGGAATGATGAGGAGGAGCCAGCGAAGGAGACGGAGAAAGAGTGGGCACTCGAGGAGGAGGAAGACCAGGCAAGGATGGTGACTGGGTGGTAAAAAGGGGAAGATGTTTCCAGAAGGAGGTATTAATACAGTGAGAGAAACAGTGGAGGGTCAAAACAGTTTGACTTGGAGGAGGTCATCAGCTTTGTGGACAATTAAAGAAGGTCTTTGCTTTCTATTTCTGTGAATGCAATTAGCATGTTGTTTATGAGATCCACAAAATGGAAAAGATGAGCAAGCAGGATTCAGAGTTTAATTTTAAATCTCACCAGCCAACAAAATTAACAATTTCTCTTGCCTAGAAGTTCTTCCATGGCCCTTCTCAAGAGGCCTCTTATCATGAGGATGCACCTGCTGCTCTTGGAGCCTAGTGAGGACATTTCTCCTTCTCATCAAATTCATTCTTACCTGCATTGGTATCTGTACCTAATCTTCCTTGAAACCCAGACTAAGTGAATGAGGTACCTGGTTGGCCAGGACCTCCCAAGGAGACTGGCCCCATGACACGCCAACAGAGTCGAGAGTGCCCTATAGCTCAGTGCTGGGCATTTAGGAAGGGCTCAGCTCCCCAAAGCCATTCCAGTTCTGATTCTGATTCCACTGCTAATGGTCTAGATTGAGAGATGACTGGTGAGCCGTTCCTGGGACTCAATTTATTCATCTTTGACACAGTGAGGTAGGTGCTCCTCTTTCAGGGAGAAATGAGAGGATGCGATTATTATATTAGGTGAAATCCTGGTCCACGATCATCAGAGACTTACTTTATACCCCTTTGCAATGCGCTGTGGAGAAGCAGCAAGGGCGTACTTGGAAACAGTCCTGGACTTGAAGTTGGAGAACTGAGGTTCAAGGCTTGGCTCCATCACTCCCAGGCTGTGTGAGTTTGATCAAGGCAGGCAGCTCCAGAGGCTTCAGGCTTCTCAATGGCAAAATAAGGTCATAATTCCCGTTCTACCCACTTTCCAGGATTATAGTAAAGCTCAAAGGAGAGAAAGTTGGTGACCATGCTTTGTGCACTGGGAGGCACTCCCCAGTTGTAGAGCTGGGCTCCAGACATCCTGGGCCATTCCCCTATCCAGGCTGAGCCTGGTCTTATGTTAGGGACTTTGCATGTGCTGTGCCCTTCTCTCCCTAGAAAATACACACTCATCCTCTAAGACTAATGCCACAGCCTCCATGAAACTTACCCAAAGCAAAATATGGGATTTTCTCTGTTTCCATACCTCTTATTTATAACTTTTATTGTACATACCACATTTTTTAGACCCAGTGGTTCATGTATTTGTTTCTCTCATGAAATCATGAGCTCCTAGAGGTTAGCATTATTATAAGTCTTATTCATCTTTGAACCTCAAGTGCCTAAAAGTGTCTAATATACAGTAGGTGCCAAATGACCATGTGTTTGATCCAAATTACTAAGGAACTGCTCCAAAAACCAATCTTTGATTCTGACCTGAGAAAGTCACAGGTGCCACCATCTGCCGAAACTTTGAACATATCATATTTCCAAGCCTTGGCTCCCTCTTTGGAAGGTCGCAATCACTTGCAGGAAAAACAAAGCAGGACAGACACACAGAAGGAAGAGTTGGAAGGACACTGAAGTCCAAACTCAGAGGGGAAGCACCTTGCAGAGGACACACAGCCTCAGAGAACTTGAATCAAGACCAAAGCTTGATTTCTCAACTCCTATACTCATACAGTTTTCCCAGTAAAGGCACTGCATGGGACACCTGGCTAGCTTGGTCAGTAGAGCATGTGACTCTTGATCTCTTGCATTATTATTCACCCCGTTTCACAGATGAGGGGTTTTGAGGTCCAGCCCCATGTTGGGCCTAGAGCTTACATTAAAAAAAAAAAAAAAAGGCACTGCATCCAATGGCCGACACAGAGAAACCAAGGGTTTGGCTTTGATCAACAGCTTAGGTAAATAAATGTTGATCGAATTTGGAAGTGATTCAAAGCAGAGAGGGAGATGAATACAGAAAACTGGATGATAGAATCAGGATTAGAAAATATTTTGGCATGTTCTAATAGGAAGCCAAAACCAACAAGGTAAAATGTAACAGGAATAAATGTAAGGCCCTGTACTTGGGTTAAATAAAACCAACTGTATATATAAAAGACAGGGGAGGTTGAACTGTACACTTAGAAATGGTTAAGATGGTAAATTTTATGTTTAAATTTAATGGTTTATATTTAATTTTTATGTTATGTGGTTTTTTTTTTTTTTCCTCAACAAAAATGAAACAGACAAAAAGTAAACTAGGGACTTTTTTTTTTTTAATTAGGGAATACTGTTTTAACAAATATGCTAGCCCAGAAATCCGCTTTTCTACTTTATGTTGGGTAGTCCACTAAAGTAGTCAAATTGCACAAAGTTATACCCAACTAGAAGACTATCTGCTACGTATGACCCAGCAATCCTACTTCTGGGTATATCTCCAAAGTAAATGAAAACAATGCTATTAAGGAGATATCTGCACCCCCACATTCACTGTGGCGATATTCACAACAGCCAAGATATTGACACAACCCGTGTCCATTGATGGATGGATAGATAAAGATGTTGTTTATTTAAACACACACCACACACACACACACACACACACACACACACACACACACAGGGGTGCCTGGGTGGTTCAGTCGGTTAAGCGTCTGCCTTCGGCTCAGGTCATGATCCCAGGGTCCTGGGATCGAGCCCCAGGTCAGGCTCTCTGTTTGGCTGGGAGTTTGTTTCTCCCTCTCTCTCTGCACCCCCCCTCACTCATGCTCTCTCTCAAATAAATAAATAAATACATAAAATCTTAAAACACACACACACACACATGCACACACACTGGAATATTATTCAGCCATGAGAAAAATGGAAATCCTGCCATTTGTGACAACATAGATGGATCTTGTGGGTATTACGCTAAGTGAAATAAGACAGAAAAATACAAATACTGCGTGGTATCACTTACATGTGGAATCTCAAACAAAATTTTTTTTAAAAAAGTCAAACTCATAGAAACAGAGCGTGAGAGAGTAGAAAAGTGGTTGCCAGAGGCTGAGGGGGTCGGGGGATAGGAAGAGGTTGGTAAAAGCGTACAAACTTTCAGCTGTAAGATGAATAAAGTCTGAGGATATCATATAGAGCACAGTGACTATAGTTGATAGGACTCTACTGTATAAGGGACATTTGCTGAGGAGAACTGGAAGGTTCTCTCACATACAAAAAAAAGGTAAATAGGTGAGGTGATGGACGTGATAATTAACCAGATGGAGGGGATCATTTCCCAGCGTACACACATATCAAATCACCATGATGTACGCTGTGAATCTCTTACAATTTTATTTATCACTTGCACGTCAATAAAGCTGAAAAAAAAAAAAACCCCCACACTACGTGCTATACTTGGAAGCCTCATAAAAAGCTTTTTCAACAATACCAATACCCAATTTCAGACTACAGTAGCAATAATCGTAGAGGGTACATATGGTGACTAGGAATTCAAGCATATGCAGAGTGTCAGGCATTTCGCCACCAAAATGTCTGTCCTCTGTATGTTACATTTTGAGAGAGGCTGAATCTCCTAAAGAAATCAGATATGTCTCCCCTGCCAAAAAATAAAAACAAAAAGGAAGGAAGAGTTCTCATTTCTGTTTGTTGGCAGACATTATTTGGAAATAAACCTTGCGAGGAGGGGGGCGTGAGGGGAGGCTGGCTTTGGAGTATCCCATGTGGAAAAGAAACCACAGAAAAGGAGATTTTTGAGCTGGCCAAAGCTCAGTATTAGCCCAAGTGTGTTGCATGTGTGTGGTGTAGCTGCTTAAAAAGCTAAGGCGGTCCCATTCATTAATGGAGATGCAGATCAAGGAAGATCCCTGACTGAGAGCGTTGTGCCCAGTACAGGGCGTCAGTTTGAAAAAGGGATGAACTGGGCTGATGAACTGGGCTGCCGAGCATGAGGACCAAGATGGTAAGGGGCCCAGATGTCACACCAGATGAGGAAAGGAGATTTAGCCTAGAGATGACAACACTTGTCTTTACATAAAAACTTCTTCATGGCATTGCCATGAGAATTAAATGAGAAATTCATTTTAAGTATAATAATGGTCTTGTAGTTAAGAAGGAAAAGGTCCTTCTGTTTTACAGATGCATCCTTGCCATATTTAGGATGGAAATGTTGCAATGTCTAGAATTTATAAGAAAATATTCCAGCAGCAGGAAGAGCAGAAATGTGATGGTTGTTGAGAGTAGGCAATGAGTGTATGGGGGCTCATTGTATTTGCCTCTGTTGTCATGTGTGTTTGAAAATGTCCACAAGGGAAAGCTGAAAAGAAAATAAAAAGGGATTTCAGAAACAAATGGACGAAGCAAATATGGTGAGATGTTGACAGTTACCAAATCCAGGTGATGGGTATATGGCTGTTCATGAACTGTTTTCTATGTTTTCCATACGTCTGAGTTTTTGCAAAATAAAAAATTCTAAAAACGATTCAATGAGGGAACATTGGAAAGCACTTGGCATGGTGCCTGGTGCATAGTAAGTGCTTAAATAAATATCAGTGGACCTTTCCTTCCTCTCCAAATATTGGCATGGAAGTGAACCAAGCTTAGCCTGAAGCAGCAAAGAGCAGAGCAGGGCCACTGGTGAAGCTGCTGGAAAGCAGGCTTCACTGCAGTGGGAGGAAGAATTCTGTGAAAAGTGGATGTGTTCAGCAGTGAAACAAATTTCACATCGTCAGAGCTCCCCATTGCTAGGAACATTCAGCCAGGGGCTGCTTGTTTTCAGGGATGTTACAGAACTGGTTTTGGAATCGAGGGACAATTTGATGGCATCAAGAGGGGGATTTCAGGGAACATCTAAAATTCCTTCCATCTCTGAAGTCTTTCCATTCAATGCAGCTGGTTGAAATGCACCAAGGTTTTTTTCTCCCCTCCCAGAAACTGGTCCCTGTCAGCAGCCTAGGCAGAGTGAGCCACAAGAAGGACCAAAGAGCTCTTCTTACCATTTCCCTCTGTCCTGTTTGTTCTGCACACAAATAAAAGATAAGGACATAGAAGGCGGGGCAAGGGCAGACAGGGTTCGAGAAGGAAGCTTTAGAATCCCCCATTTGGAGGTCTTGGGGGCAAATGGGTGAGATCTATGCCAAGCTGGAAGGGCCACCCACTAGGGTCTCTCCAGGCTTCTTTGTGTTCTCATGGCCCCTTGGCAATCTCTGAGCCATGAGGCTTCCAGAAAGAAAGCAGGAGGAGAGCCAACACCTTGAAACCCTGGCTCATAAGCCTGGGGGAGACCTCAGGAGATCATCGGGGCAAGTTCCCTGCCTTTGGGAAGATTAAGCATTATTATTCACCCCGTTTCACAGATGAGGAGACTGAGTCTCAGCCAGGTTAGGTGATGAGTATAACCTATCAGGACCCCGGGGAGCCCCCACAACAGACAGTAGGAGACACACCAGTCCTCTGAGCAGCAGAGCCTGCTGATTTGCATAGCTTTGGCAGCACCGGGATGTGAGTTTGCCTGGGGAGCAATTCTCTGGGTGAGGGGGGTGGAAGCACAGGAATGGAGAACTGTCCAAGCAGGATTTTTCACTTCTGCCTGGTAAACAGTGCAGAGTGCTCGGCAATGGGGCTGAACCTCTCCCAATTCTGGACTGCTTCTCTTCTCACCAGCTCCGCACTCAGTATAACCCAGTAAGACTTCCAGTGCCACTTTCTGACCACTTGGCAGCTGGTGGGCACTTCCTGGGAGAGCCATGCTTAAAGGTCCCAGGACCCTGGAAACACTCCTGGGCGCCGGCTACCAGAGCAAACCAGGAGAGACTTCCTGGCACAGTCACTTAAACCAGTCAAAGCAGTTGTTTTCCAGGACCCCACAGACACCATGCCTACCTTTTCTGTTACTTGAGATTCCTCCAAGGAACTGGCAGTGTTGCCTAATGGTCAGAGTTCTGTACAGAGAACACCCGGGAAACTGAGCTCGAGGGTTACTTCAAAGGCTGTTTTACGCTGGACTTGGGGCAAGTGGCTTAACCTCCGTAGCCTTCAATTTCCCTTAAATATTAAAACAAAAAAGTTTCTGTCTGCATTCCTGCCACCTCCTTCACAGGGGCAAGGAAATGCCCAGGAGGACCCCCTGAAGACCCCTGAAGAACAGGACGCAGGACCTGGGATGGAGAGGGGAAAGAGCCCTAGCTTAGGGCGTGGGGGACAGGGTCTGGCTCCCAGTTCTCCACTAGTCTGTGTCCTCAGGCAAGTCACCTTACCTCGGGGGCTGTAGACAGCAAATGCAGACATGCACGTGGGAGCAAGCCATGTCCAGGGAGGTATCACGAACGCATCACTGCACCCTCTTCCTTGTTAGAACAAGGGACCTTAGAAGGTCCCTGCTTCGGCGACCACCACCGATGGTCAGAACGAGTTCTCCTGAAGAAACCCATTTACCACCCCAGGACAGGGTGATCTCTCAGGTTCCCTTGACCTCTGACCATGTATGGAGTTGGGAATTTTCATGATTTAAAGCTTCTTCCTCTCTACCCTAAGGTAGAGCAAATCTCTTCAGGGATTCCTCATGACATGGCCCAGGTCCTCATGAGGACCTGACTGACGCCTTTTCTCCACACACACACACACACACACACACACACACACACACACACACACACAACCCCCCTTGTGAGATTGAACCCTGAAGCCTTGCTCTCTGGTCCCTTCCCACAGATCAGGAGCCTGGGGCCGAGCCACAGTGGACACAAGGGGCTCCATGGCACCCCTTGGCTGGAAGAGAAGCCCAGCATCCTCCCAGCTCCCTCTGCCATCTGTCATGATGTTCTTTGACAAACGAAAGGCTCCTCACACGGTCTTCTCATTGTTTGGGCCTGACAATCCCCACTGCGTCTCAGCCTGAGCTATAGATGGGACTCCCTGGGGCTCCCGCTACAGTGCCTCCTCACCTTCTGCTGGCCCAAAGTGCGCAGCACCATCAGAGGCCACACAGAAGGAATATCCGGGCAGATGCACCAAGTTCTAGAAAAACAGGCCAGGGACTCGGTCCCTGCGGCAAGGAATGCGGCCAGAAGAGCCAGGTCCCCGCCAAAGTCTCAACTCATAGTCCCCTGAGCCTGGAAAACAAGAAAAATCCAACTCCAAAGGAAGAACTCTGTTAGTAAGCCCAGGGTTCTGGTTGCACAAATGAGCGCATCTCAGAGAAGCACCTTGCCTGTGATTTTTCTATCAGGAGTATTAAATGCTCAAGAGGACTAGAGACTCCCAATGCTATCCCCGCCATTTACAGGGAAGGAAACAGTCCCAGAGAGGACAAGTGATGAGCTAAAGGTCATACAGGTACCAAGCGGCACAGCAGGAACTACTCCCCAGAGCTCAATGCCCAGACTTGACCCTGCACGACACCCGTGGGGGTTCCTTAAAGGCCGACTCCGGACCAGCACCACTCTGCCCTTGGCCCAGCCTGGGGAAGGAAGAGGTTCAAAGAGGTTCAAGGTCAGTCGGAGACGGAGCAGCTCTACCCTAGCCCTCTTCCCTGCGCAGAGTGAAGCTGGCTGAGAAGAGCAGGAGGAGATGCCTGGGAGGGCCACGTGGCTGGGCTCTGGCTCTCCGGTGGGCGCACACATGACCTTGTGCGGCTCAGAGGGGCCCACGAGTAGAAAGCAAGCTCGGACAGGAGATGCTCTCTCACACTTGCAGAACAACTCACACGTCCAAAAGCTGCCACAGGTAGGCTCTCATTTCATTCCTTCCTCACAGCTTGTTCTACAGACAAGGAAACAGAGGCTGGGTCCCGGCACCAGCACTGGGCGGTGGGGGGGGGGGGGGGGAGGGGGGTGTCGGAGGGGGAAGGGGAAGGAACTTGGATCTCAAGTTCTGGCTCCAGGGCCGGTGCCCTTGCCAATGCACATTGATCACAGTGCACTGGGTTTGCTTCTCTACTGTGCTGTGCATTTCCATCTCCAGTTCGTATGTGGTCCCCACCCCACCTGCCTGTGAGGTCTACAGGGCTGGAATGACAGGACTCCTGTTTCACCAGTGACTAGAGGCTCAGAGAGGGTGGGGCTTGTTATAGGTCACACAGCCCACTGCGGAGCCCAAACCCCACCACGCTTCTCTCTGCTTTCCCTCTTGTAGAGTAAGGTGGTCCTCCCCTCTGGGGGCTGCAGGGGCCACCTCTGACGGAAGGGTTCTGGGGAGAGAGAGGAGAGGCTTAATCCAAGGAAAGAACAAAACAGAAACAAAGGACAGAGGATACTGCCTCTGGGGTGGGGGGAAAGTGTTCCTAAAGAAACCCTCTCTCACATCCCCACTGTGACCTTGGGAAAGTCATTCCCCTTCTCTGACCCCAGTCTCTCCCCCCATAAAACGGGAGAATAGGACTAGATCAGAGCATTTTCAAACATTTTGGCAGCAGAACACTGTTTTCAAATAATAAGGAATAATTAGTAGCTGACATTTATTGAGCATTTACTACGCACCAAGCTCTGTAGTAAACATTTTATACACATGCAGCATTTAATCCTTATAACCACCCTATGAGTAGGTGCTCTTATTATCCCCATTTCATAGATGAGGAAAGGAGGCTCAGAGGAGTTCATCAACCTGCCCAAGGTTCCTGATTAGCAAATCACTGAGCAGAAGCTCAAGCCCACGTCCGTCCACCAGGCAAGGCTGTCCGTACTACACCACACCATCTCCAAATGAAGCCTCACATGTGGTTGCTGTAGAAACTCGAAGGAAGTAAAGGACCTTTAGATTTTCCAGAACTAGCAATGTCCCCTAATCCCATTAAACCTGGCCTGTGCCTTAACACTGGGTCCTGGGGGAAGGGGGTCTCTCCACCTGCTCCCTCCCCTTCTTCTGGTCATTTCTCTATTTTCTGAGAAGTAAAGACAGGCTTGAGTCAGGATCCACATAAGGAGCCCTCAGGGGTGGAGGTGACTGGCCCCTTTAGCCCTCTAGCCAGGCAGGTGCTCAGTGGGGTGACTACTTAGCTAGGGCTGCTCCTGGGCCCTTCCCTGAAGCAGGCTTCCCACTCCCAAATACAAATAGCTACAACAGCATGTTGGCCAAAGTGAATGAGTTCACAGGCAGGTCTACTCAGGAGACAGCCTATATTACTAATCGAGCTTCCCTGGATCGGCTGTTGAGTCCCTGCCCCACTCTGTGGACACTTGATGCTTCTGATACTAATACCAGCAAACAACATTACTCTATGGCAGGCACTGAGGTAAGTGTGTTTAAGTTAAATATTGACCCGTTCGATCCTTACAGCAACCTCATGAGATAGGTACAATTATTATCCCCATTTTACAGACTAGGGAACTGAGCAGGGAACCATTAAGTAACTAGCCCAAGGTCATAACTAGTAAGCAGAGAAGCTGGGATTCACATACAGACTCTGGCTCCAGAGTCTATGCTCCTCATGACTGCACCTTGGTGAGCTGGGGGCAGGGGGGCAGCAATTCACATCATTCCAAGCGTCTTACAAATACTTTTAGAGACCCTCAAGGTCACACCCATCATCCAATGCACATGCTCAGGCCCAAGGATGGGAAGCGATTGTCTAAGAGCACAGGTGGGTGGTAGAGGCTAGAATCCGTCTGTCCTCACATCTCCTCAGCCAACCGAGAAAGTACAGATTGTTTTTCCAATTTCATGGGTAGAAAAACTGAGATGACCCAGTCTGTGGTCACCAGAGGGAGGTAGGCTCGAGTCCAGAGGTAGATCACACTCAACGGTTGCTCTGAGCTCAAGTATCCTCAGGACATGGAGGGGTAAACTGAGTCCAGGGGCAGGAGGGGGACGTACCCAGTTCTCCCAGGAGGCAAAGGCCACTAGCACCCAGCCCAGCCTGACCTCTGTCACCTCTCCCGCCGCCTGTGGAGGCAGGGGTGGGAGGGAGTCAGCCCAGTGCTGCCTCCCTTTGATAACTTTGAGCCTGGGGCAGACAAGTGCCAGCCGGCTTCACCCCCTTTGTCCGAGCTTCCCTCCTCAAGAAAACCTTAATCATCCTCATTTGAATTTCAAATGACCTCTCCCCTCTCCCCCTCCCCTCCCCAACAGGCTTTGAGGCAGGGATATGGAAATTCACCCTGCAGTATGGAAATCATAGCCCTATGCAAATCAGGTGCCAAGACCCCATCGTCATAGCAACCACTGGGTTTCCTCTCCTTTCGGCACCTCTCTGGGCTCTCTGGCTTGCTCCTCTTCCCAGCTGGAGCAGGTGGGGGAGTGGGGTGGGCAAGCCCCCTGCCAGCGGCCTCGCTGCGGCCCACAGCAGACAGGTGGGGCACCCCTAACTAAGGTGACCAGTGGAGCCCAGACCTGCCAGCCCACCTGCATGCTTTCCTGGCGCAAATCTGGACCGGACCCTGTCTACCCAAGCAAGGCCAGCCGCTGTGTTTTTTCCTGGCCAGGGTTAATCCAAGGATGGGCTAGGTGGTGGTGGGGGAAGTTCTGGAGTCTGGAGGACACAGAAAGGCCCCCAAAGGAGGTGGCAGAAGAAGGGAGACCTAGGCGGCTTCCATGGCACCATGGTAGGAGATGAAAAGCCCAGCATGGAACCTGTATGTAAAATGCCATGCAAATTAACACCTATTATTTTTTGAGTCAACTGCACTGGTGCTTTTTGGGAGATGCCTGTAGCTCAGTTTCCCATGCTCCTGGCTTGGCACAAAGGCCTGCCTTCCCTGAGTCTCCCAGGGCCCTCCTGTTACCCCAGAAGTGCCCCCACCCCAGTGAGCACCAGCCCACGGAGGAGGCAGGAGGGGACAGAAACGTCAATGGCTTAAGTCCCTGGAAATGAAACTTACCGCCTCATTGTCTGAGCCCGCCCAGCCCAGCCAAACCCCCGGGGCTCCAGTGAGGGCGGACCAGCCCTAGCTGGGGTGACCTAAGGCAGCTTCCCTTGTAAGGACATTCAGCTCTGATCCCCGCCCCCTCCCAAAGCTGCTTCTCTCTCTCTGGGCAACTTTTCCTAAGGATGGGTGATTCCAGGCAAAGCCCTTCCCAGGGGAGGTGTTTCAACACGGGGCCCCCACTAGCAAATGCTGGCCTGAGACTCTGACATCGGGTTTCCCGGGTTCCCAAATCCCTGCCCAGGATCCCCAGGCTGCCTTTGAAAGAGCAGCCTCTGCCAGGTGGGAAGACTGCCAGTGGATGCACCCCCATGGGCCAGAGGGCTTGGAGGTGGAGATGTTGTGAGTGCGAGTGTGTAAGTGGGTCTGTCTGTGGGCTGGGAGCGGTGATGGGGATCCGAGGGGCAAGGTGGGACTGCATTTCAGTTGCCTGGACTTGGGCTGCTCTTCAAGCCCCTAAAACACATTCTACTTTGGTAGCTCCTTTCTCTTTAAATTCTTTTTCCACTTGGTCAGCACTTTTCCACACCAGGTGTTCTTTGCCCTAATTGTTTCTTGAGGAAGAGGGTGGACCCAAGAGACCAAAAGCATTTACTCACACCTGGGGGGGTGGGCTATAAATGTGGAGTGCCTTAATGAAGGGCTGAGTCCCAGCAAGCGGCAGTGGTCTGAGTCTCCCACTCTGTGTGTGTGCCGGGGGTGGGGGGTGTCATGCACCCCTGCCCGCAGAGGACAGCCTGGGACCCACCTCTCCTGCTGGATCTCTCTAGCATTACACCCACTATACCCACAGTGGGAGGGGAGGAATGTGAAGAAGCTCATAAGATATACCCAAGGTCGGAAGTACCCATTGCTCACAGCATGCCAAAGGACAGGGACATTCTGACACCAATGACAACTCTAAGACAGGGCCCCTCAATGTGTGCTCCAACGGCCAGGGCTGCTCTGCGAACTGTTTGTGAAAGTCTGAGACCCGATAATACAAACACAGAGAGTGAACTAGAAATGTTAGTAGAGTCCCCAGCATGTGATGAGTGGGCTCTCCCTGTTGCCGGTAGGTATGGACTAGCTCGAACGCGTGTGGCGGGTATGACCTGCTGTCCTGCGCGGTGGGACCGCATGCTGGTCTGGACAGACAGAAGCGGAACAGCTGGTCCTTTACCCCAGCTTGTTGGAGAGGCAGTGCCCCCTAAGGAATGCCCACCGATGAAACCACACAGATGGTAAAAGACAGCACATGGATGCCCCCCACTGGGCTCCCTCTCATCGTCCCCTCTTAGGTTGAAGAGAAAGGAGGTCCACGTTCTTCTGGGGGCTGCAAAGATGGAGGCAAGGGTAGTGGGGAGCCACTTCCTTCAAGAGACGTCCAAAAGTTGGAAGGGCCGGTGCCAGGCAGGACTGGCCCAGTCACCCATGGCTCATCTGGGCAGCACGATGCTGCCTTGTTTGCCCTGGGGGCTTGGGTTTGGGAATCATGGATGAGCAACAGTCTGTGAGTGGTAAGGCTGGTACAGGTGAGAGTAGCTGTGGAAGCTGTTTTGTTTGCGAGGGTTCTCTGATTGCTAGGGGCAGACAGTCAATTCCAGACACCACAGGCTGCTCTCCCGAGATTTCTGGCACATAGAGCCATGGTATGAAGCCTGGGGAGTGAGTTAGTACCGTCTAATCTCCCTGGCACAGAAACTGGAAACACTCTGATTTAGAAGGCTCTAACAAGAGGCAACAGGCTTATGCTGGGGGTCTCAGGCAAGAGATGAGAACGACTTCTAGGCACTGAAGATTGTATCCTACAAGAAGAGGGGGCCAAGAGAAATTGTGGGGTTAGCTTTTCTTAAGGAAAATATCTCTAAGACCAGGAGATTCCTTCATTTTCCAGAGATCGTTTTGAAATGGCTCCCAAGGAAGAGAGAAGCATAGACAAGAATCCCTACAACCTCAGAGTCCTTACACCATCAAGAATTCATATCAGTCCCCGCCCCCCTCCCCGGACACTTGGAAGGGCTGTGGCTTCGTTTTCCTCTTCAAGAGAGGTGAGGGGCAGAGCAGGTAGAGAGGGAGTGCAGGACCAGGGTCAGCAAGGGCAAATCCTCGAGACCACTAGTCCATCCCCTTCCAGCACCCTCCTCCCCCTATTACAATGAGGAAATTCAAGTCTAGGGCACAGGTAGACATGTCCCACGTGGCTCAGTGACAGAGCGTTGTCTTGTCTCCTGAGTGTTTCTGATAATTATCGACCTAACGATGGGCTGTATTTGTACAGTGGGGCACCCTTTGCGAAGCACATTCATACCCACTCTGTCATTTAATCATGAAAGGGGCGGGTGTGTGTGCACGCGTACCTCATTTAGAAAGGGCTAGGAATAGGAGACTCTTCTTCACCTCCCCCCACCCCCCCCCCGCCAAGTACTTCCTAGATTTCTGCTGTCCTCTCTGTCTTGGAAAGAATAGTTTTATTCCATAAATATTTGGACTGAAAGCCGTACACATCTCTAAAAGACTTCTGCCTGTTTCTGCCTAGAACCTCACTTCTTGGCCGTGATGAAACATAGTTTCTTTACCCTTGGCTTTTCTTCCTGAGGACTCAGTAGGGTGGAGATGGTGAGGAATGAATTGGTTGAGAAGGACTTTCTAGTCTTGGGTCAGTTACTCATTCTTCCTGTGGGACCTTATGAGAGGCACTAGCCTATCTGTACTCCCTACATGGTCATGCCCATTCCTTCCTAAACCCATGTTGGAAGTTCTCAGGTGAAGGGCCAAAGGGTCCCCAGACAGCTAAGATGCCTTGGCGGTCCTTCTGGAGGGTGGGGCAGGTGTTAGCCATTCTGCCCCACTGACGGGACAACTGAGGGTGGAGAGGAGCTGCAGGAATGGACAACCGACAAAGCTCAGCCCCTCCCTCATCTCTAGCTCCCTGTCCTCCCCTGGCTCTCCTCACAGAATTCTTCCTTCCCATATCTCTGAGCAGGACAAGGGTGCCAAGGAATTTGCTCTACTATCATCTCGGTTTGCAATGTCACCCCAGTGTCCCGTCAAAGGGTTGGGGGCGGGGGGAGACTGGTGCCTTACTGAGGCTGGCTCAGGATGGAGCCAGAAGGAGAAAATTCCCTCTGAGGTTAGATTCTCACCCTCCCCATTTCACCAGAGTTCCTGCTTTTCCCCAGGAAGCATGTTTTGGCCCCAGATAAGGCTTCCGCCTCTTGGACTAAATCAACCCACCTTCCAGGGGTTCGGTTTCCCTCCAGCCCTGTTGGCCGGTGCCCCCTCCCTAATCTTGGGACCTCTCCTGGTGCTACCAGTCTCCTGTGTCCTCTATCACTGGCTCCTGTGTTGGTTCCCAGTTTTCCCACCACCATCTTTGGGCAGAAAGTCACTAGAAAGACGCAGGTTTAACTCTATCATTTGCTAGGTGTGGGATCTTGGGAAAATCAGCCTCAAATCCCTCATCTTCAAAGTGGGATGATACCATCTACCCACACAGAACTGTTGGAAAGGCCAAATGCATTGGGTGTTTGAATGTGCTCTTTTAGACACAAGTGGCACTGTCATCCCTTCCGCCATGAATTCCTGTGATAGAAGGGAAAGCCTCTTGAGGACATGGACTGTTTCTTCATTTTTTGAGCCCAGGGTCTACCCTAGCGTGCTCCTTGGATGTTGGTTACGGGACTACCAGCTAGTGTTGGAGAGGAGGATCAGAGGTAAATGGAGCAAGGAGGCTGTCGGTGTCCAAGGGGACACGGAGAAGGCAACTGGAAAAAAGGGACTAGGGAGGGGCTGAGGGAGATGCGGTAGAGAGGGAGGGCTTAGCTCTGGGGAAGCCTTTACACAAATGCACGACGTGGAAAGTGATGGCAGAGAATTTGGAAAAGCAGAACGTGTACGCTGTTTTCAAGATTCAGCTCCCAGAGATTATCCAGCTCAAATCCAAAGGTCCCGGTGTGGAAGCACTTGCCTAGTAATCTGGGCAGAGATGTAATGGCAGAGCCAAGATAAGAATCCAGAGGAGTCAGGCCCAAGTTTGATTCCTGGTTCAAAGCTGTACAACCCTGGGCAAGTCAGTTTCTCATTCTTTTGCCACAGTTTCCTCCTTGATAAAAACAGGGATCGTAAGAATGAAATGAGATGATGCACGTGAAATCCTAGGCACACATCCATGTGCCCAGGTACGGGGAAGAGGCTGCGTGAACGTGGCTGGACTTTCTCTCCCTTATCCCATGCCCAGCGTGTCTGTCCTCTGCTCTGTTTGAGGCTAGTCTGTGACCCGTGTGGTCAAAAGTCACAGGGTTAGCTGTGTGAGTGCTTGGGGTTTGTTAGTTACAGATGCGGGGGCTTTCGAAATGTGGGTAAGCCTGCATATTCTTATCAACCACTCAGTTGAGAACAGGGAAAGAAAATGTTGTCAGTCTCAAGAATGAAGGAAAAATAACAGGGACATAAAAGAAAGGATAGAAAAGCTGATGATTCAGAAATCTAGAAACTTGGCTCCAGTCCTCTGGGTGGGGGGGGAGGGGGTAAGGGTGTTGGGAAGGGGGACTGAACAGGGGATCAGGAGTTTTTCTGGACTCTAGTGCTGCCACAAAGACACTCGGAGGCCTTGGGCAGTTAGTTCATCCTCTGTCCATGCCTCAGCTCCTTATAAGCAGGAGGAAAGGGAAGAATGAATGAGCTGCCTGCCAGGTCTCTGCCAGCCAGGAGATCTGTGTCTGGACCTGAGAACGCCCTCCTTCGCAGTCCTAGCCTGTGTGGATGGGGAAATGACTTCCCTTTCCCAGCTCCCAGCCCTTGTGCCCCTTGGGGATTTCACACAACACAGAAGGTGCTCTTAGGGAGCTGGGGGTTTCTAGGTCACCTTTTGTTTGTAGTTCCTTTAAAACTCAGAGACAAACCACCCCCTAATTCACGCACTGCTGGGAAGGGGGATCTGCCTTTTAAAAATCCAAAGGAAGCCATTTAACCAAGTTGGTAACCATTGTGACTCATAATAAGCTTTTCTCTGTAAAAAAAAAAAAAAATGAGTCAGAATGACTTTCCAGGAAGTTTGGTTACTTTAATTAGCTACCTCTTTTTTCTTGCCCTTAAAAACATACAGTAATTTGATGATCACCTAAGTATGGATGCTACCAGCCACGGCGCTGAGTCCCTAGAAGTGAACAATCTAGGGGTGGAGAAGTTCCAGACAGCACAGAGCATGGACTTCTTGGTCTCCTTGGAGTTGAGGAAGACCCACACAGAATCCTTTCTTGAATGGGAAACGAGAAAAACCAGCCTCTGGGGCTGACCCACTTGGCCGCAGTGAACAGGAGAAGGGCATCATCCCAGCTACCTAGGGCCCCCAAGTGCTTAGCAGCGATGCTCCTGTAAACTACAGAATCACAGGATCTTGAAGATGTCATTAGACGGGATGATGTTCACAGCTGCATCGTGTCAGGCAGTGTGCTAAGGGCTCTAAACGTCATCTCAGCTACATTAATTAAGCCCCCTCTACAGAAGAGAAAAGGCTAAACTAACTTAGCAGATTGTACAACTGGTGAGCAGCTAAGCTGCGATTTTAAATCCATACCCTTCGAAGATCATCTGTTCCTGCCTCCTAAGGAGGCAAAGTGGCTGGGATAAGGTCACATACGGAACTGGGAGTAGCTCTGGGATGGCACTCATTCCCAAAGTGCTAGTTTATGTCTGGATTCTTTCTCCTTCAACTTAGTCTATACATAGCTCCCAGAGTTCCAGATAGGAGGCCAGAACATGAGCAGATCATCTCTTAACACCTTCATCTTCCTAACCCCCACCCAGGATCTGAACTCGCTCTCTCTCCTGGCTCACCTTCTAGGGTTCCATGTAGCTCCTTCCCACTCCCAACACGGTTACCCTGACTCGGTCGCTTAACTAGTCACAGGACGCCCGTGCCAGCCAGCCTGCTAAGTGTGGTCTTCTTCCCACATAGGCACTCTCCTAGCTGTGTCCCCACACACCTGAGGTAATAGACCTGGCCCAGGTGGACAGAACTGGCTCCAGCCAGCCTGCTACCAGGAAGGGGCAATCCAGCTTCTCCTGAGAGTGGATTCTGGAGTCTGAGTCTTCTCTAGGGAAGAGTGTCAGAGCCGAGACTGCCTATCCCTCTCCAGCTGAGCTGATTTTCTTTTCTTTTTTTAACAATTTTATTTATTTATTTTGAGATGGAGAGAGAGAGCGAGTGAGCAGGGGGAGGGGCAGAGGCAGAGGGAGAGAGAGTATCCCAAGCAGACTCCACACTGAGTGCTGGGCCCAACGCAGGGCTCAATCCCACAACCCTGAGATCAAGACCTGAGCCGAAATCAAGGGTCGGATGCCTCACCGACTGAGCCCCCCAGGCACCCCCAGCTGAACTGATTTTAAAACCTTGCTCCGGTTCTTCGGGTTGGAGGAAATTTTCTTCTCAACTGGGGAGAACAAGTGCCCCCCCCTCCACAGACCCTCAGTAAAACACACTCAGCAATTAAGTCAATTGAAAAATGAGTGCAACTGGCCCGGAGTCTCCCAGCTCAGCTCTCCCTACTCACAAAGAAAAACACAGAACCTACGGCTCTAACATGTATTGCTACCTGTGCAATAGGGTTGTTTTAATATTAAATTGGGGGGCAGAAAAGTTTATGGTAAGTGTATCCTGAAGATGCCCTCCACAGGACCCCCAATTATCTTGCCCCTGACCCAGGCCTCAAGAATGGGATTAGACTGCACCTGAAAGACTTGGGAAAAGAGTTTAGCTCTGGGGGACATTGATTCTCTTCCACTTCTAATTTCTACATCTCTAATGATCCAGATGAAAGACTAATTGAGGTCTTGTTGGAAGGCTATTAAAGTTATTTGGTGGTGTTACAATTTATACTCATGTTTCTTTAAGTTCTTTTTAATTATATGGAGCTTTCAAAGCAAAGCTTGGACTACGGAGTTAAAAGCAGAGAGCTATGAAACTTTCTTCTCAATTCTTTCCTGCCCTCTTTCTCTTCTTTACAAAGCAAAGTCATCTTCCAGGCACCGAGCCTTTCTTTCTGGGTCTATTTACCACCCACATGCATGTAATTTGGAAGAGGAAGACTTGCGCACGGGCCTCTTTGGCTGGTTCCTTGTGTAGGCCTGTTGAGAAATCTGGGGTTAAAAGGCCTTGGTCCCCATCTACTGAAGACACACAGTGCTTTCCATCAGTCAGAGCGGCTAGGACCACAGCCTGCTGCTTCCACGGGTGTTGGAATGGCACATCAAGAAGTTGATCTCCCTAACTTTCCTGTTTCCATTTTGTTTTTCAGGATCTGGCCCTTTCCTAGCCTAGTTCCAGGGATTTTTGTCCCCCTCTAGACCAAGATCTACTGTTCAAAGCCTCCAGGGTCACATCCTATGTCTCTAAGGGAATTCCTTCATTGCCTAAAACCCAGCTTTGGGGTTTGATTGGCTGAAAGACTGAGCAAGACAAGATACCGCATTGTTCCATGCTGATTTGCAACAACTCGCTCCCACCCGTGCTTTCTTGTTTCATTCCCCAGAAGAGAAGACCCTTACCTGTCTCCACCTGGCTGAGGGCACTGCGAGCATCCGTGGAATCTGCCACATCCCCACTCATCTTGATATCTGCAGGGAAAACACAACTGATTTTAATAACAGGTCACAATTTTTCTTGCTATGACATATGTGGCTTTAACTAAACAGCAAAGATGAATGTGTAATTACAACAACCATCAGACTTTCAAATTCCTGATTCCCGAACATACAACCATTAGAATATTCATAAGCTCAGGGCACAAATCTCCTCCTCCCCGGCTTGCCTCCTTCCCCTAGCCTTTCTTTTCCCCTTCTCTGCCGCTACTGTGGGATCTCTCACCTTTTGCATCATTCATTGTCACTTCCTTCAATCACCAGGCTCAGTTGGTAAAAATTTAACAAGGGGAGGGGTACGGCGAGGTGCGGGAGAATGCTTCCCATTTTCAATCCTCATTGCCTTTGGGATTTGGAGGATTTATTATTATTTTTTAAGTTAGCATAAGAAATATCCTTCTCCCCTCCCCCGCCCCCGTAATAACCCTACCCTGGGAGGTAAGAGTACCCTTGAACCCAGGCTTGTCCTTCTCACCTTTCTTGCCCAATTCCTGCCCTTGTTCTCTGTCTGGTTCTCAGTGGTCAGTCCACTGTCTGGGGATCAAATCCTAGCTCCTGTGTGGCCCTCCGGAGATCTTTCTCCTCTGGGGATCCTTACCTTCTTTCCTACTCCTTCAACGTGCTCAGGGAGAAAGGGATGGTGGGCGGGTCAGTGCCCTGCAGAGAGAGAATACCTACACCAGGCCCGGTCTCAGCCCCCTAGTGCTGCTGGTCCGGCCTCGCTGCCCTGCTTCATTTCAATAAATTAAACATTTACCCCTAACAGACAGCTGCCACAACCTAAGAGGTCCCTAAGTCTCCTCCAGGATCAGCAGAGAGAAGCAAAGAGGCAACTTTGAACTAACTCACTCTCTCAGCTCCTCTCCTTATTAAACCACCCAAATACTGAAGCCGTTAAAGACAGAAGAATATTTTATTCAAATCGCCTTGACCCCCCCAACCACCACCCCCATCCTCTTCTCTGGGGCAGCACTTTAACTCTTTCAAACCAGATAAAGTCTTGGTGAGGCAATTTGCATACCCGGCTCCCCAGCCAATCCCAGTTAAGCATGCAGTCTTAATTTGCATCAGGTAATCAGGCAGTTGGCAGTCAGGACGCCTGAGGTCTGGAGATGATCAGGATGAGGGAAAAGGGTGGACCTCCGCCCCGGGAAAAGCGGGAAAAGCGGGGAGAAACCTACTTTTTTTTTTTTTTTTTTTTTTTAGGGCAATGATGTGTGTGGCTCTGGCAGAGATTTAAATTATGGCCCCTGGGGGTGTAGTGACTGCAGTGCGGGAGAGGTGACTGCCATGTCAAGCAAGACAGAGACGGAGGTTCAGAGGCTCTCCAGCTCTTAGAACACCCCAGAAGCAGAGGATGGAATAAGCGACTATGGGAGCCACTGTGTTTTGAGGAATATTTCTGATACCCACCCAAGTGATGACTCCCAGGTAAATACTTGGAGCTCCATGTCCCGCACAGTCACAGACCACTAGGGGAGACCTTGCAACCACACCTCACCACCTGTCCCACTGTGCTACATTTAGGAAGACATTTCTTGAGCCTAACCTAAGTCCTTCCTGCTGTAGTTTGAAACTTTCTGTATAGTCAGTCATGTGTGAATATGCAGAACTAGTGTGGGTCACCTGGACACATCTGCAAAGGGCTTCAGCTGTTGCTTACCTTTTGCTCCTATGGAGAAATGGGCTTTGCTCTGTACGACCCCTGGAGCTGGGCACGGCCTAACACAGATTTGCTCAGCTCCCGCTTCCCCCATAGGGATTCTTCAACGGTGCTGAGGAAAAAGGCAGAGACTGGCCCCTCAGTTTTCTAAACGGCCTCAGTAGCATCTAGAGTGGCCTCAGAGCATTGGTTTTGGTGGCCAACAGACCTCGATTTAATCCCAATGCCATGGCTAACTATCAGGGGACCCTGGCCACATATTTGAACCTCAGTTTTCTCATCTAAAAATTGGGAATAATGAGGGGCTCCTGGGTGGCTCAGTCGGTTAAGCATCTGCCTTTGGCTCAGGTCATGATCCCGGGGTCGCTCCCTGCTCAGTGGGGAGCCTGCTTCTCTCTCTCCCTCTGTCTGCTGCTTCCCCTGCTTGTGCTCGCTTTTTCTGTCAAATAAATAAATAAAATATTTTTTAAAAATAAATTAAAAATTGGGAATAATGATACTTCCTGAGTTCTTTTAAGGAGCAAACAGAATACTGAATGAAAACCGCCTGGCTCATTTCCTGGTGCAAAGTAAGCTCTCAATAGAAGAATGAACTAAACAGATACTTAGGCTTCTCTGTTAATTCCCTTCTGCCATAACAAGAAATAGCTTTGGTTTTCTGTCTCAGCGCTATCATAATTTGTCTTTTACCTGGGAAGCCATAGGCATTCTCCAAATTCTGACTTCATGAGGGAAGAGCTCATGGGGACAGTATGGGTTTAAGAGCGGTAAGGCTGGGATGATGACCAGATTCTCAAATCAAGTTATTTCAAATTCCTGACATTTAAGAAGGGTAACTGTTTAGCTAAACCACAATTTCATGCCTGTAACCCAGACTCCCTTCTGACACCCTTTCCCTGCATTGCCTTTAAATATAGCCAAAAGCCATCCCTCACTCAGCCTTTGAATTAGCTTAAAAGGTACTCCTAATCATGTCTAAAAATGACTTTTGAAGGAGGCAAAGGCCCATACTCTGCAGGACAGCTTCTCCTTTGATGTACCCATTATGGGATCGACATGGTGACTCCTTGGGATTGGACAGGGATTGGAGCCTGAATGGCGGGGCAGGCTGGGATGATCTATAGAAGCTCTTCATGAGTCCCACAGGATGCTAAGACACTGAGAACCAGTTCTTGTGGGTAGGAGGCTGAGGCTGATGGGTGGGACGAACTCTTGGGTCTCAGCCTAAAAATGGGCCAACACCGAAACTCCCCAAGATGCCATAGCCTTTTGCCTGTCCGACAGCACTTGCCAGGGGTGAGTGAGGGAGGTGTGGGGTGGGGCTAGTCTTCTCGGCTCTTATCTCGGCAGGCAGGCGACTGAGTAGGCTCCTTGCCATCACTCCCTTCCCTGGGGAGGCCTAGCAGCTCTGTGTAAGATCCCAGGTACCAGACACAGACCCTCATCTGCCTCACTGGCACCATCACACTCTGAAGCTGGGGCAAGACCTGCTGACCTTGCCCTCCCTGTGCCTTGGCATGACCCAGGAGCAGCCCCTCTTCGTACATCTGTGTACAGGATGTGTGTGTGAGCCTGAAGGACAAAAGTCCGAGAGGAAGCGTCTCCCCCAGGCTGCAGGCTGAGTGTCCGCAGTGTGCTGAACCCCCAGGTCCAGGCTATGCCGGGGCCGGGGGCGGGGAGAAGCAGAGAGCCTACCCTTCTCTCTCCTACTGTCCATCTCTATCTCTCTGAAGGGACTGGAACTCCCTCCTGACTTCTTCCTCATATGCTCACCAATGGGGGCACTTCTACCAGTAGGAAACCAAGGGGCCCACCAGTCCTACTTCTGAGCTAGTCATGAGTCCAACTGTCTCCTGGAATAGACTTCTGTCACTTCTTTAAGATGAAGCCACTTCCTCTCACAATAAGACCTTCCAACCCAAATGGTGTTCCTGAGCTGTAACTGGTATCAGTCTGTGAGACTTGATCCCAACCTTGATAGGCAACTGTGAGGAGAAAGACAGAAAAAGAGCTGCCCTGGGGCCAACCAGGTGTTCCCCACCGGCCAGTTTCCCACTGTTTTCCTCTGTTTCTTTCCCTCCCCAGCTGTCTGTCTGACTCTTGTCTACCCCTTTGCCTGTTTGTGACCCGGGAAGTAGGGAGGCCCCCCCCACACCTTGGCTGGGGTGCCCCTGTGTCTGGTGACCTCATGCCTGCTCAGGTGTTCATGCTCCTGGAGAGAAATGCTCTATAAAGTACAAAGCGCCCAGACCCCAGGCCGACCTGAATCATGGCTTGCACCCAGGTCATCGAAGTGGAAAGATGGGCCGACTCGGGGGCCACAGAGCTAGTGGACCTGAGTGCGGGACCCGGTGCGAGCCTGTGCCCTATTTTGTGTGCTCTTTTCCTCACCCAAACTGTTCCAGTAAAATCAGTTGAGGAGGAGTTCCCAAGGGCCCAGGACTGGAAATTCACAGAGAAAGTGCTGTTTGTGAAGAAACAGCAAGACACAGAATTACTGTGGGGGGTGGGGTGGGGTGGGGGGAGGTAAGACTCAGAAGAGACCAAATTTCCACCAAGAGGATCCTGGACTGAGAGACCCTAGAGAGGGACCTGTAATGAGACACTCCACAGAGGGACCCTCCACTGCAGGGCCCACACTGAAAGACCCCACAGGATGACCTCAGACTGAAAAGCCCGAGAAGACCCAGCAAGGAGAACCCTCATATGGAGACCCAGTCAGAGAGATCCACAGAAAGTCCCAAGCTGAGAGATCCCTCTGAGGTGCCACTAAAGGGGAACCAGACACCACTGAGGGGCTGAGACTGAGAGCGCTCTCAGGGTGGTGGTACAGGCAGACTAAAGAAGTGGGCTGGGGAGGGGCAGGAGGTAAATGTAAACCACTGAGTCAGGCAACCCACCCAAGGTAGATGGGAACCGTATCTTGGGTTTAGCTCGATCTCCCCTTTTGCATTTGGAACGAGGAGATGGTGAGGGAGGCGTCAGCCTGGAGCTTCCTCCGAGGCTAGGGTGTGTGTGGGGGGGCTTGGCCCTCTCAAAGCTCTCCTCTCTGCCAGATCTTCTTAGCCCCTAGGCATTTCCCTGCTGGGTCCCTGCTGTCCCACCTCCTCCCACTTCCCCTAGAGCCAGGAGCCTCCAGGAGACAATGAAGTGGAAAACCCCTAGGAAGTCTCTGATCTTGTCCCTAAAGAACTTCCCACTGAGGGCCCACCTTTCTGAGGTCTTGCTCCCATTCCAGCCTAGGCCTTCTTGATGGGAAGTGAAGTGGGGAGAGCAGGGGAACAAGCCCCCAGGAATGCCCAGCTCCATGTTGGTGCCACAGGGTCTGGAAACAGACTTTCTCCAGATATTGGATGACACACAGCTGGATGCTTTCTTTGGCCTCACCTGGCCCTCTCTGGCATGTCCTGGCACCTGGGGATCCACGCAGAGTCAAGATCTCTCTGTGAGCCTGACTTTCATTCAGCCCTGCCAGGACCATGTTTGGGGAACTGGGGACCCTGGGTCTCCTCATGCACCTGCTGCTGCCTGTTTTCAGGATTGGTGGGACCCAGGAAGGGCCAAAGCCTCCAGACTGCTCTGTTCCCTGGGGTGGGTCTGGAAAATTGCCTCTCCTCACTCTTCCTCCCTACTCCTCCAGAAAGGAGAGCAGGTACACAGTTCCCATCGACAGCCCTGAAATCCTAAATAAAAGTTATGTGGTGCCGCCCTCCCTCTATGAGAGGCAAACTGCTGCTTTGAAATGGCCAAATCAGTTTTAGCCTTCTACACCTTGAGTCTGTTCTCCACTCAAACCCTCAGACCTCTGGAAGGCCCACCCTAACATCAAACGCGACCATTCAGGATCACCAGCACCTGCCCCAGCCCATCTGTGGAAGGATGGATCAGCAGGGTGAGTGGAGGGGCCTCGGTTCACGCCATGCCCACACACCATTCACATAGGGGAAAGTGACTCCTGGAAAAGCATTTGCATCTCCTAGCTTCCTTCCCCTGAAGAAAGGGGGGCTTGGTATCTGAATCCATGGAACAGAGGGCGGACCTCTCACCAGACCCTCTGAGACACAGAAATGGAGGCATCTATAGTACCACCAGTATCCACAGAGCCTGTGGGTAGGCACCCCATCACACGTGGGGTCTGCTCCACCTTCCCCCCCACACACACGAGGACAGTAGACTCATCTCTTGATACACAGGGACACATGTTTCCACAAGCCCTAATCAATACATCACACCTGCCCCAGGTGTGTCTCTGTAATTGCCAGGCCCCACTCGCTTCTCCTAGCGCCCCCCCCCACCAGACCTTACAAATGCCCACTCTGCCTCCACTTCACATAAAGGACCGAGACACAAAACACGGAACATGTGGATACAAGTATTTTCCTCACTTGTGCACTCCCAGGTCCACACCCCTGGCTGAGTGAGTGAACCACCCTTCTGCGATCAGTGAACAGAACAACTTCAGCCAGACTACAACAGCTCAGCATGCCCAAGTCCCACACATCTGCCACTCTCCAGATTGGAGGCTTCAGAAGCCCTCCCACCCCTTACCCCCGTAGTCCCCACCTCCATTCTTTTCCAGGGTCCCCCAACATTCACCTACCCACGCCGCCCGCCTCTGGGTGACCCGCTACCCACACTGCCCTCTCCTGGTCGCTGGGGAAGCGGACACCCGCCCCCCCCAAGAACGGTGCCCCTCTCCTTCGCCCCTTCGCCCCTTCTCTGACACCTGTCAGCGCTCACTCCCTCCGCCCCTCACCTGTGTGCATGGGCTCCAGATTCACCATCCTGCCCCAGGCGGGGCCAAAGCCAGCGCCCCCCCAGGCCCCTCGCGACTGCCCCAGCCGGGCCCCCTGGGAAGCCAGGGTCTCCTTCCTCCCGCCCCCGGCCGCCGCCGCCGCCGCCGTGGACGCCGCTGCCGGGGCCGTCGCCGCCGCTGTCGCGCGCTCCGCTGCTCCCGCCCGGGCAGCGCTCGGCACGGCCAGGATTGCCACACTCCCCAGGTGAGCACGCGGCGCGGCGCGGGGCGGGGGCCGCCGGCCACGCCCCCCTGGCAGGGCCCCCGCACCTGGCCCCGGGCCCATGCAAACCACCGATTTGCATACGGGGAGCTGGGGACCTGGGGAGGGGGACAGGGGCTGCTGCTGCCGGGGCGGGTCCCCACCCTGCGGAACACCTGTCCGCTCTAACCTGGCCGGGCAGCCTCTCCCTAGGGCGCCCACAGCCACCCAGACTCCTGGTCCAGCTCGCCCTTTTTAGGAACCCCTGATGGATTCTCCAGCCAGGGCCTGAGCTGCTGCCTGGACAGACTCTCAAAGGGTAAGCGCTGCAAGGAGTCTAGAGCGTTTAGAAAAGCCGTGGGGGTGTTCTGGAAAAAAATCTGGCTTTGGAGTCCTCTCTCTCCACCACTTACCAGCTGGGTGACAAGAGCCAAGGCTTTTCACCTTCCTGCACTCAGTTTACTCATCTGTAAAACGGGCGGGTGCTCATCACGACTGGCATCTATCTATATGCAGTTTAGCAGGTGGCCAAACTCACCTAGCCCCCCGCTCCCCCCCAACGTGCTCACAACATCCTGGGAGCTAGATGGGGCCCAGCTTATTATCCCGTTTTCCGGTGATGACATTGTCCCCTGCCTGTCTTCCAGGTCCCAGGTAGCTCTGAGTTTCTATGAGAAGATGATGTGAAAATTATTTACCAAGGTCAGGGATTGTGGGGACAGCCACCTGCCTCATCTACACAGGTGGGAAGGGACTCGCCAAAGGCATACCATTTCCTAGCGATGGAGCCCGACTCAATCAGGTCTCTGGACTCCCACTCCAGTGCTCTTAGTAGCATCCATCATAGACTCATCATCTAAGCTCCCCCCACTCTTCTCCTCCATTCTTTAGGTCCCAGGAAGTGGTGCCAAGGCCAAGGGCTTACCTGTCTGTAAGCCCAGAGAGCCTTGGGCTGACACGAGCACAGGACCTTGCCCCCTCCTTCCAGACAGGTGTTCCTACCTTCATCTTAGTCTCAAGGACTCTTTCCGGCTCACAGAACAGGTCCTGAGCTTTTCTGCCTCTCTGCCGTGTTTACGGGTGTTCTTTCCATCTGACACATTACCCACCCCCCACCCCCAATGATCCCTATTATAATATCCAGCATTTATTGAGCTCTCGCTCTGTGCCAGGCACTGTGCTAACCAACACTTTAAAGGCTTCCGATCTTGTCTAGTCCTCATAACAACTCATAAATGGGACTCCTATTATTCCCACTTAACAGGTGGGTAAAATGAGGCTTAGAGAGTGGAACTTGCCCGGTGTTGCACAGCCAGGAAGTACCAAGGCTCCTGTTCTGAAACACTGCACGTTACTCCCTCTGCACAGTTCAAACGCCACCTCCTTTCTGGCGTTGGAAATGATCTGATCTTTTACTAGATTAGCATAACGCTTCAGTGTGCTTGGTAGCCCTTGTGGTGGCTTCCATGGGACTTTTCTTACCCTGCCTCCCGGTCGTTAACTAATTGGCTGCCTGTCCTCAGTGCCGGGACACCCAGGCTTTGGGGGAGGGCTCAGTGGGTGCCACAGAGGCCGTGGAGGAGTAGGAAGTGCCCAGTAAGTCCCTGTTCGGGTTCATACGAACCACCCTCCGCCAGTCACATCAACTCTTCTTCCCACTCTTGGCAAGAGGGAAGAGGACTTTCTTCCTGATTCTTTGGCTGGGGGAGGAAGTGATCAGTAAAGTCTTCTTGGAGGCCCCCGGAACCCAGGGATACCTCTCAGGACACCTCTACCCTGTCCCTTCCTCCCACCCCCTTCTCCCTCCTTCCCTTCCTTCCTCCACTCCAGGTCTGGCTCCTTCCCTGAGGTACCTTTCTTATCTACAACTGTATTTCGCCTACCATCATGCTAGAAAAATGCCTGCACACAGCTTATGTACCCCCGTATGCTCATGATTTCCATATGTCAATTTGCATAGCATCCGTGTGGCTGTGTACACCGAGGGTCTGATTCTCTGACCACCATATCTGGGACCTGCTGTTTCTCGTTTCATGTGCAGTTACCTTTCTTCTCTGGGCTTTGGTTTTCCAGAAGCCCGGGATTGGGGAGGGGGTGGTGGCATGTGACTAATGGTTCCCAAGGGCCTTCTAGTTCCAGCAGGCTAGGATTCTGGGGCCCTGGGGATGAGGTGGGGGCAGAGCTCTTGGGGATGGCGAACCACTGAGCAGAGGTGGGACCTTGAAGGTTCACAGTTGGAAGCACAGCTTTGGATTCCAGACAGGGGGTGGGAGGATGGGAGGGTGAGGGGGTGGGGGTGGGGAGAGGGTGACAGACATTACCTCACCTTCATCCCTGGACTCATTCATTCAATAAATATTGAGTGCTTCCTATCTGCCAAAGAGAGGTGCTACATGCTGGGCATGTACCTTCTTATTTACTCAGCACACCTTTAGAAGGAAGATACAATTTTGAGACTCCTTTTATAGACGAGGTTCAGGGAGGTTAATGCAACTAGTAGATGGCAGAGTTAGGAGTTAGAACAGGTCTGCCAGACTCCAAAGCTGGAGCTTTTATTTATTTCTTTCTTATTTTTAAAGATTTTATTTATTTGAAAGAGAGAGCCAGAGACAGCGACAGAGTTATAGTAAGACAGAGCACAAGCGGGGAGTGGGAGAGAGAGAGAAGCAGGCTCCCCGTGGAGCAGGGAGCTCAACGTGGGGCTCCATCCCAGGCCCTGGGATCATGACCTGAGCGGAAGGCAGACGCTTAACCCACTGAGCCACCCAGGTGTCCCTAAAGCTGGTGCTTTTAATCCTACCCTCCAGTGCCTATGCTGGAGTCTCCCCTTCTCTTCTGTGATCATGTCACTCGAGGTGGAAGGAATCTAGACTATCATTCATAAGAGGAACCCAGGTCCACAGGGGGAGGAACTTGCCTCCCGGGGCAAGTGGATATAAGTCACATCAGAGCAGAGACCTTTCTGTTCTCCCTGCTCCTCCTTCATATGCTCTTCCAGAGTCTTAGCCGGTCGGGTGTGTTAGTGGCATGCAAATATGGGGCAATGGGCAAAGCTGGACAATCTCTATTCCTTCCCCCTCTGACTTGCTTGATGACCATTTCAATTAGATGCACTGAACGGGAGTGCAAAAGACCTCTTTATCCCTCCCTCTTTCCCAGAACTCAGAATCTCCATGAAACCAGCTTTTTGAGTTCTGGGCAGATGGGAGATCCCGGGGAAGGTGCCAAACCCTGGGCCTAATAATCCCTGTTCTCTGTTTGGCCTGGGAGAAGAAAAGCTGTGGGAAAGAGAAGAGATAGGAGGTTGCCTGGAGGTTAGAAAAGGAACAGAGGAAAGAAAGGGAAAAAGAAACAAGGACGGGAAATTTCATTGCCTTTGGACATCAAAAGAGGCCTATGCAAATGAAATGCAAATGAGCACTCCCTGCTTCCCTTACCCCCACCCTTTCTCAACAGCTGGAGGACTTTTTCAGAGAGTAGCCAAAACCTTACTCCAGGATACTGTAGTCCCCAAACTGTGATCAACTCTGACTCTGCTCCAGGTCCTCCTGGTCTTCCTGGGGTGACATCTGATCCCCTTGGAAGTCACTAGCTCCCGAGGCCCCATTTCTACCTGAGCAGGCCCTCAGCTTCTTTTGCTTCAAGGACAGAAGCCTCCAGGAACCAGCCTCCCCTTTCAGACACACTGCTGGTTGCACTATCTCCCGTTGAGAGAAGGTGCTTAGGGGAGGGAGGTGGGCCCCTGGCCCTGTTCTGCGCCTCGGCAAAGAGAAGTGGCCTTTTTGGCTGTGGGCCCTGTTGCTCACTCTCATTTCCTGTCATGTCAGCTGGATTGAGTTGTCAGGGTTGGGAGAAGGGTGGGGAGGGAGGCATCCTGGAAGGCCACCAAACAACAAGTCCCTTCTAGCTCCTTCTGTCTGCCAGATGGGCTGTAGGGCCCAGAGCGTGGGGATACGGGTTTGGGGTCAGCTCCCTGCCTTGGGGCAACCACAGGGAAAGGAATGGATCCCAGCTCAGGCTTCCCAAAAGAGCAGATGGAAGGAAAGAAGAGGCCAAGAAGAACTTGCAAGCCTCTTTTAAAATCACACCTCAGAGGCAATCTGATGGCTCCATTGCCAGGAGGAGTATTGCAGAATGGGGGTAGGGGGTTAGCGTCAGGTGACAAAGTGAGAGGTGCTCTGGGAACCAGGATAAAGCCACTGTTTCTGGGGAGTGGACCAGAGAGGACAAGGGAGTCAGGACACTGAGCTATTCCGGGTCCCTGATGTCCCTAATGTTGAGTCCCCAACCCTGGACACGCACCCCCCCCAATACCAACCCCTCGCTCACCTCTAGAGGGAGGAGTACACACAAACTCACTGCTCACTTGCACTTGAACATTCTGAAAAAAAGTAATGATACAGATTTGATTTTTTTTAAGACTTTATTTATTTTATTTGAGAGAGAGAATGAGAGAGAGAGAGAGAGAGAGAGCACATGAGAGGGGGGAGGGTCAGAGGGAGAAGCCCACTGAAATCATGACCTGAGCCGAAGGCAGTCACTTAACCAACTGAGCCACCCAGGCGCCCTACAGATTTGATTTTAAAACAGCACAACAACTGTCTTCCAATGAGATTTTTTGGTCTCGGGGACTGCATTGGGCCTGGGTCTGGCCACTCTGATGACACCTTCAGCAGAACCCTGCCTCAGTCCTTTCCGGACTCTCGGGATCTACTTCAGAACAGGTAAGGCTCCAGGTCCACCCGCTTGCTCGGGGCAAGTCTAAGGCCAGCGCGCCCTCTTGCGGTGATCGGGGGCGTGTGCCCTCGGCGCGAGCATCCTCACGTGCAAGACTGGAGACATCTCACCGCTGTGGTGCCCTGAGTGTCCCCTCCGTAGCTGGGGGACTTACGGGTGAGGGCCCCAGTGCCAGGCATGGCAGAGATATGGAACCTTGCTTTCAGAGTGCTGTTGGATCTTTGGCCTGCGCTCCCCATCAAATGCCAGACTTTGCCGTGGAACCCCAGTTTGAGTCAGCCAGCCTTAGCCCAATCAGTGCTGTGACAGGAGTCCTGGCCTTGTCTGGTGGCCATCCTGTCGCTGGACAGCTCTGCTGGTTAAAATGTCCTACCTCCCACAGTGCCCTCCGGGGCTTCTGAGCTACACCCCGACACATAGGAGGTCAGCGGCCATTCCCCCACTCATCCATTCAGAGAGTGTAGTGAGTACCCACCGGCGCTGTGTGTTAAGCTAGGGGCCGGAAACATAATGGAGACCGGACAGCGACGCTGTCCTCAGGAAGCTCACAGTCTGGTGATGCTCACGGAGCGGGAAACAGGGAAGGCAAGTCCCTGATACTGGAGCATGTCCTCTAACTGAAAAATGGAGGGGTGCTATGGGGGCCTGCTATGGAGCATGACCTACCGAAATCTGGGGGTGGGCACCAGGAAGAGCTTCTTCGAGGACCAGCTTCCGAGCTGGGACCCCCAGCAGAGGGGAAGGAAGTGGGAGCGGGTGTCAGCAGTACCAGCGAAGGCCGGCAGGTGAGTGGGACACCGGAGTCCCTGAAGCAACGGAGGCGACGTCACAGAGCGCCAGAAGCGGGAAAGCCCGGGGGAGGGAGGGCCTGAGTGAGTGGGAGTAGTTCACCGGTGTCGGGAACAGACATCTTGCTACTGCGGATTGCAGCACAGCCTTGGGTCGAGGCAGCGAAGTTGGGAATTGCTGAGGAAGAGGATGTTGGCAAGAAGCATGACTGAAGACACACAGAGGAATGGGGCAGAGGAGGAGAGGGACCTGGGGATGAGGTGTTATTCTGTTTTGGAGGTGGGAAAGATTTAAATCCTCTCAGGGCTGATGGGAAGAAGGCAGGAAGGAGAAGTGGGAGAGAGCGAGGGGACAGTTTCCCCAGGGAGGAGTGGGGGAGGGCTGGCATTCGGAGCCCTGGGGTCTGGGGAGAGGGGGGCACCTCCCGCACCATCACGGCAGGAGGGGATCGGGAAAGGCCTGTGGGCATGCAGGCCCAGCAGAGATGCGGTGGTCTGTGCCCGCTTCCCATGACACAGGAGAAGGGGAGCCACGAATGGAGCGGCCCCTCCTCCCACCTCTCCCTGCTCAGGAGTCAGGACACTCCCTCAGCCCGACCCATAGCCGGAGCCACGGCCGAGGCGGGCAGCGGGGCACCGCGGGGGAGGTGGACACCACACCCGCCGGGCCTGGGCTCTGAGGCGGTTTGTGATGCTCCTTCAGTCCCTCACTCCATCTGAACCCCACTCCCCGCCGAGGCCAGGCTCTTCTCCAAGGAGAAGGGATGCACTGAGTCCCTGCCACGTGAGCCTGTGTTTTCCTTCACCTCCCTTTTGCTTTCTTCCTTCCCACTGTCCATTCTTCTGGGTCCCCAGCCTGGACTGCCGTCTGAGCAGTCAGGGTCTCTGCGGGGAAACAGAATCAGCGCAACACGAGGAACGCCTTTAATGCAGGTGCTGCTGATTCACGGAGGCGCGAGCAGGATTAAGGGAACCAGGGAGTCGGGACGCCGAGAGGCTGGGGCTGAAGAGGCAGGAGGAGGAAATCGTGGTCTAGGAGCCCAAGGAGGTCTGGAGCTTGGAGGAAAGAAGCCAGCACAGAGGTGTGGTCCAGAAGCAGCAAGGAGCAGGGATATATGCCTGGAAATTCCTCTCGTCCTGCCCTCTGATCTCTGGTGCTTCTCACTGGCTGAGCCCGAGGTAAAGGGGCCCAGGTGAGGCCATCCACAGGTTGGTGTCCTGGGGCACAGAGCAGAGCAGAGCAGAGGAATGTAGGGAATGAATGGGGGGGGGGGCGCAAACCGGAACAACCAGCAGAGCTACCTGTTACCTGGCTTTAGTCAATAGTTGAGATCTGAGAGGAAACCCCAGAATGCTTTATTTAATGTTTCTCAAGGTCAAAATGGCCAACACCGTACACTAAGATCAAGTGATAGCAGGTGTGATGGTTCATTTCACACGTCAGTTTGACTAGGCCACGGTGCCCAGTTGTTTGGTCTAACACGAGTCCAGATGCTGCTGTGAAGGTATTTTTGTGGATGTGATTAACATCTACAATCAGTTGGCTTTAGAGAGATTGCCCTTGATAATGTGGGCGGGCCTCATCCAATCAGTTGAAGACCTTGAGAGCAAAAAGAGGTTCCCCCAAGAAGGAATTTTGCTTCAAGACTGTAACAGAAATCCTGTCTGAATTTCCAGACAACTGACCTGCCCTGCAGATTTCAGACTCAGGACGGCAACATCCACTTTTGCCTAAGCTGCCAGCATTTTGGACTTTCTAGGCCCCACAATCACGTGAACTAACTCCTTACTATAAATCTGTGTGTATCCTAATTGTTTCTCTTTCTCTAGAGAACCCCGACTGATGCAGCAGGAATGTGGGAAAACGGGCCTCTCATGCACTTGCTGGTGAGGGTGTAAACTGGGACGGCCCCAACTGGAGGGCAGTTTGTCAGTCTCTACCAAGTACTAGGCTTTGCAACGCTCCATGTTTAGCATTTCTCTACAGCATGGCTTGGAAGAGCCAGTCACGGACAATTCGACCATCCACCAGTGCCACATGCCTAACAATACGAGGGAGAATGCCAGCCAGCAAGGACACACCGATCGCCGGGTCTGGAAGCACTTCGAGGCGACCGCGTCTTCACAGATGAGGAACTGGGGGCTGGCGACGGGGGTGACCTACCCCAGACTGCACACAGCTCGGACGAGGCCGGTACCCCCATTCCTTACAGGCGTTGTTACCTTCAAGCTTTGCTTCTTAGGAGCAGTCCTTGCCCTATTTTTTGCCAGGCTCCTTGGTGGCTCAAATCATGTCTAGGTTCTAGGGCAAGACTTTCGTTGACTAAGGTTGCAGAGAGAGGAACCTGAAGAAAACCCATGGAACATATGGCAAGGCCCAGCCCAGGTTGGGGTGATCCTGCCAGGGAGTACCTGGTACCACTTGCGGCTCTCTGGCCTGAAGAGGCTTCCATGAGGCCCAGGGTCCCGGCCTCCCACCCAGAGCCCTGCTTACCTTGGCCAAAGGGACCAAGCAGGAGCCTGCTCCTGCCAACTGTAGTCGCAGGGGACCGGTGTGCATACCCCCATATATTCAGTGCTTGCTACTGCAGGACTGCCGCCCCAGTGGGGGCTGCACGCCTCATACTGCGCCCCCTCTCCCCACCCCACGGGTGAGCTGTGCTCTCTAGGGTTCTAGGGGGCCAGACTGATAAACCCATTAGGGTTAGTAGGCATGTGTGGAGTAAGAAGTCTGAGGGTTGGATCCCAAGGGCGCTCTAACTAGCTGTCTGACCTTGGGCAAGTCACATAATTTTACTGGTGAGCCACATCCATAAAGTGTCGCAGAATTGCTACAACGAGCCGATGAGCTACTTGATATGAAGGCGCTTCGTCAACTCGGAAGCACCAGAGAAATGAGCGTTCCTTGTAGATACGTTACCTCCCCGTATTTTTTTAAAGTGCACGAAGGCCTCTTTAGGAAAATAAAGCCTTATCCGGGTGTTTCTCAAATAGCTGACCCTGGACATGTACTTAATGAACTGCGCTCCTGAGTGATTTTGAGGTACACAGAACCCTGAGACCCTTGCCAGACAAGTGACTGTGGTGGGGAGGGAGGGGGCAGGGGAGGGAGGGGGGAGGGTCGCTTGGAATGAGGGGGAGTGTGGGCTTTGCCTGAGTGTGACATCAGCCCAAAGTCTCAGGGAATTTTAATTCTCATCCCCATGCCCTAAGACCAGGCAGGGTAGTCTGTGGTGACAGGGTCCAGAAGCCCTCTCATGGCAGGGGACAGGCAGGCTGGGAGGTGCTAGTCATTCCCAAGGAAGATTAGAAAAGCACTCTTCGAAAAAACAGCCCTATTTTTGGCCATTTGAAAGTGACTAAAAAAGGTATATGACCTGGGGAGCCCACCCACAGCAAATAAAGGCACATATAAGGTGGGAGGTGGGAGGTGCCTTCTCCAAGCAATCTCCTCTCTTTATACTGGAAGGTACTTATGATGCAAAGAGGGCTTCAAGAGGTCTGGTTTAGCTGTCTCAGCTTTACAGGTGAGGAAATGTCTACTCTTTTCCCTAATGATATTAGTAACAGCGAATACAGTGAGCACTATGTGCTGGGCACTCCACGTGTATGAACCCACCTCAGTCTCACAGTTAAGCTCATTTTATAGCTGAGAGAGCTGAGGCACAGAGAGGTAAAGTAACTTGACCCAGGACTGCACAGGAAATAAGAAGCAAGGCCAGGATTTGAACCCTGGAAGTCTGGTTCTGGAGTTTATGCCTTATTTCTTGCCTTAATCTAGCTTATGCTGATTACTGTCTGACTTGCTCATCTATGTATGTCTCTTCTTCTTAAGTGCAGTTTTGTCTTATCCTTCCCTAATATGCACCCCCTCCCCCTCGATCCTCTCCCCTCCCCGCTGCACAATGGCTGAGCACACAGTAGGTGCTTTAGAAGGTGTCCCAAGCCGGGTCACCGGTAGAGTAATGGAACCCTTCTGACACCAGGTGGCAGCATTGGCCAAGAGTTCTCTCAGAACTCTGCATTGGGTGCTGTCAGTCAAATAAAAATTTAAACTTTTATTTCTGGTACAAATGATAAATACTTTGCATTAAAAATCTGGAATTCAAGTTTTCCTCATACTTCATGCTCCCTCCCTGCCCCAGAGCCTTACAAAAATATTTCCATTTAGAGGGGGCACGCTACTGCCTGCTGTCTCGACAGAGTCTGGGTCTGGGGAAAGGCACGTGTGGTTTTGTCTCAGGGCTGGGAGGTCCTCACCTGCCCCAGCGTTGGAGGCCAGCAATGACAAGAATGCACCGTGATCTGGTGTAGGGGCCATGGCAACGGTCCCCGACAGCCCCCTCTCTGGGGCAGGGATCCCCTCCTTGTTGGGCATTCGATGGTGCAGAGGGGCCGGCTCACTCCAGACGGGCGAGTCAGGGCGTGGGGTGGGGTGGTGTGTGTGGGGGGGGGGAGGTCGGTGTCACAGGCATAGACACCTTCTAGGGTCTAAGCCTTCAAAGAGTTAAATAGAATCACAGGCCATCACATTTTGGTTGCTTGAAAGAGAACACTTGAGGGGAGACTAAGGGGAGGGGGCAAATCTGAGCCCCCTTCCCTCTGTCCCCAAGGGAGGCACAGGCTGGGAGCGGGGGGGGGGGGGGGGGCGGGGGGGGGCGGCTGCCTTCACGAGTTAACCCCTGCCGTGCCTCACCCCTGTTCACAGTCTTGCATGATGGGGCCAGAGGCTCCGGGGAAGAAGGGAGAAGGGAAGTAAGGCCTCAGTGGGGGAGGGGGTGCTGCCACCCCCTCTGGGGGCTGGGGGAAGCATGGTGGACCCGGAGCAGCTACGTCAAGGACCACCGCCTGTGCCCCGGCCCCGGCTAGGGCTCCTCGTCCCAGAGACACAGCTGCTTCTGGGGCACATAGAAGTCGAAAGTGTAGCTCTTCTGGCAGCTGCGGATGCCGCACTTGTAGGGGGCCGGCCGGTCGCGGCTGTGGCAGTATTTGAGCAGGCAGGGGTACCAGGCCAGGCTCAGGCCGTAGCGACAGACACACGGCTTCCCGCCATCCGCCACCTGCCCGCAGTGCGTCGGCTCCGAGGCCTCGGGCAGAGCCTCAAACACGGAGCTGTCCACACCTGGCGGAGAGAGGCAGGGTCAGCGGCAGGGAGAGAGTAGGAGCTCCCCCGCCCCGCAACCCACATGGCCTCCGGTCAACCCTAGCAGCTAAGTCTGGGCCCGGAGGGGTGGAGCGATCTCCCTGAGGTCGAAGAGTAAGGACGGAGTGAGAACGGAACCTGGGCTGTCTGACTTCAAGGCCTCCACGTGGCCCACGCTGCCGCCCGCGCTTAGACACATCGCTCTACTGGAATGCAACAGAATAAGGAGGAAGTCAAGGACAGCTGCTTCAAGGAGGTGGCTGTGAGGACGGCCAGCACGAACGTGCCAGGATGTCAGCGTGGCCAGGGCACACGCGGGGGTGCTGGAGGGAGATGGCAGTGACCTGGTCTCTGGCTCGGCTCAGTGGCCACGGGAGGGAGCGGCCTCGGGGGTGGGGTGGGGACAGTATCAGATTTGCACCGCAGTGTGGGGTGCAGCTCACCGGGGAGGGCTGTGTGCGGAGGGCAGGACCACAGCTCTGTTGGGCATTTTGAAATCCAGGGGTGCCCTGGGAGGGGCAGGCACCTGACTATTGCTCAGCTAGCTGGGCAGAAGGACAAGGGACCTGGACTTGTAACCGCGCCATCTCCCCGTGCCCTCTCCACGGAGGATCTGAGGACAGTCCTGGGAACCATGTCTGGAGGTACGCCAGCAGTAAAGCCACACAGGCCAAAAGGCAGGGAGCACACAGAGATGGGGGGCCCCTCAGGGATCATGGGGGAGAGAGGCTGGCACCAGGGGAGGCACGGAAGAAAGGAGAGGCGCTGACTTCCAAGGGGCGTGGCAGACGTGGGCGGGTAGGAACAGGTGTCTTTGGGCCCCACCAGGACCCTGCTACCTGGGCCTCCCTCCATGACGGAGGTCCCACCTGTGTTCTCACTAAGGGAAGGAATGAGGTAGGTGATGCCTGGGTATCTCCCTCCACGGGGCCTAGCAAGTCACAGTTCTCTGTGTCTACCCAGAAAGGGTCGCTTTCATCTGGCTGACTCCTCTCACTGAAGAGCCACACAGGCAACCCTTCCTCCAGGAAGCCTGCCCTGACCAATCCCAGCCCGGTTTAGGGGTCCCTCCTCTGACTCCCGTATGTGATGACTCCATCACGGGCCATGTGATGCCGCCATGGGTGGCACCCCGCTGACCTTGCTCCAGCCAGAACCGGACGTCCTCCTGGCGGGTGTAGATGCTATCAGTGGCCTCGGCACACACATTGTGGAGATGGGGACTCAGCAGGTCCCCCTGGCTGAAGTTGACGGCGACGTCCATGTGCAAGTGCTCCAGGCCCCGCACCTCCTCCGCCTGCCTCACCGCCTGTGGATTCTTCTGTGTGGAGAGGAAGAGCCGCTCCCACCTGGCCCCAGAATGTTCTATGCCCATCCCTCGCCTGATGCCTGAGTGTCAGTCCGGCCGAGGCAGGTCGCCTGGAGCAGGCTGGCAGGCAAGGGCCACGAAGCATCCCCTCTAACTGGTGGAGAGAGGCAGGGTCAGCAGCGGGGAGAGCGCAGTGGACCCGGAGCAGCTACGGGGTACAGGGCACAGCCAAGCCTTTCCAGCTGGTCACTGGCTGATGTCTGGGGCTGATGGGGAATTCTGACAGTGGCTGGGGGTGGTGTTGGTGGGCAGCCAGGCAAGCTGTCCCAGGGCAGAGAACCTCTGCGGTCCTAGACTTTCCAACATGCAGGGAACGGGGTCTCTGGGAAGGGCCCAGAGCAGGCCGAGCTGGAGAGTTTAGGGAACTTAGGTGAGGCTGGGGAGAGGCCCAGGGTCCAGGAAGGGACGGGGCACGGGCCAACAGGCCAAAGCATTCTGAACACCACACGCATTAGCTCATTTAATTCCCAGAAATTCTCATTTCTCAATAAGAAAATAGAGGCTTTGCAGGCGAGGTCGCTCCTGCAATGTCACCTGGATGAGGAGTGGTGTCGCTGGGGCTGAAGGCAGATCTGACCTCAGAGTCCAAGCCCCCAGCCTCCACCATAAAGGGGGTTGGAGCTGAGATTAGGGGCCTGGAGGGATCTGGCAGTTGGGGGTCCACGCAGATTAGCGATCTGGGGTGTTGGGGTTAGATTTGGTCTGGGGCAAAATCAGGGGGATGGGGAGTACAGGGTGAGAGTGGGGTGCCAGGGATGAGGGCCAGGATGGGTCAAGTGCTGGGTGGGAGACTGAGGTTGGGGTAGGGTTCAGGCTTGGAGCCAGGCTGGCTGCAGGGCTGGGGCCTCTGGGGCAAGAGCTGGGCCAGGGCAGGCCTGAGGCAAGCACTCACCTGTCGAAGCTTGGCCATGGCCTCACTGGGGATGATCTCATTGTGGTGCAGCCGGGTGACAAAGCAGAGTGCCTGGAACTGACTCTGCCCCTTCTCCAGTTCCCCCAGGATCAGGGCTCGGAAGATCTTCACATCCTGATGGGAAAGGGCAGGAGGATGGGGACCAGCTGGAGTGGGTGGGGCCCCCCTCCCAGCCCACCCAGGGCTCCGCTCAGGCCTCGGACAGGACGCAGGCCTGGACCCTGCCCTGCGTGCAATGGACATTTCCCTCCTGCTGGTCTAAGAATTTCTATCTTTTCCATTTAAACTCATGACTTAAGAGAAAGAACACGCCCCAGATGTTCCAAAGCCTCCTGGAAAATCCACATAGTGAACCACTAAAAAGCTTTTCAAAACAGAGCTGTTTATCAGTATAGAACTTCACCTTAAAAGAAACAGCACTTTTTTGGGGTGCCTGGTTCATTCACAGCTGATGCGGCCCCTTGGTGACACCCCCCTGTGGCACCCAGATCAGGGTGGTCACAGCCGCTATAAACTACCTGACCAGGGCCTAATAGGGGAGGGGCTGAACTTTTCACAAGTATAGATTCCAGAGTTTCTCTCACAGACATTCTTACTCGGGAGGTGTGGGGGAAGGCCCAGAAACTGGTGCTCCTCAAAAATGCCTCAGTGCTTCCGATCTGCCAGACTCCAGAGGGCACAGGACAGGGCTCAGGGCAGACGCAGTTCAGGCTGGCCGCAGCTGTTGCCAACTTCTGGCCTGAGGGAGCTGGGATGGCTCCCCTTTCCCCTCCCCTCCTCACGTCCCCTTTCCCCACGGGCTTACTAATGGCATTACCAGCAGGCCAATGGCTCCTTCCTGTTACTCACTCATTGCATGAATGGGGGAGGCTGGAGGGGAGCAGAGGAAGAAGGGAGAGGGGGCCGCAGGGCAGGATGGGGTCCCCCTCCCAATCTGGCTGCTGGAACCCTGTGCTCTGACCCACCTGCACCCACGGTAAGCCCTGCTCTCACCCAACTCTGTGCCTTGGCTAACTGCTCCCATTGAGAAATTAGCAGGTCCCGGTCAGAAGGGGTCTAAATTTGTCAAGACCCCCCGGCCAGGGAGGCACCCTGGCCATAATGACCATCCCCCTCTAGAAACCCAACGGCCCTGCCTTGGCACCGAGCATACATAGCCCTACATAGCTATTCATCTTCCAATGTACATGCCCTGGCTTTGCCCACTAAGAGAGCCCGCATTCACGAAGGGCTTACTGAGCGCCCGCTAGATTACAAGTGCTCCAAAACAGGGGCTGAGGGAACCCCTTGGGTTCCTGCAAGGCAGCGAGGGGGAGCTGCACCCCAACTCTGCAATGTATTATCCAGGGCCCAGACATACCTTCCAGCTTCTGTAAGCCTCACTTGTAAGACAGGGACACTAAGCTATTTAGCCAGAGCCCCACTCAATGCTCAGCAGGTGCTCACTGTGGTGTACCTCCTCTCTGCAGGTGATCGGAGCCAGTGAGTGCCACCCCCCCGCCCCCCGCACCGGGGAAGTCCCTTGCTTCTACAAGGACGTTTCTCTTGCTTCCTTCTACTATAAATGACCTCTAGGACAAGGAGGTGTGGGCATGTATGGGAAGATTTTCCATCTAATAGTGCAGAAATGGAGACCGAGGCCCAGCTGGTGAGAATGGTCCCATGAGGGTTTTGTTGATGCCAGACTCGTGGGGAAGGTGAATCAAGAGCTTGGGTGAACCCCAGCTTCCTCTCAACAGGAAATCCGTTCTTGGGCCATGAGGCTGGCATCTCCTCGCCCTGCCAGCCTGGGCTACCCGATCTTCCATTCGCTCAGGTCGGCCGAGGAAACACTGGAGGCTAGTCCACTAGTGTATTTTCCACTCGCGGCTCACTTCCTGCCAGGTGAGACCTGATACCAGACTTCCCCTCCGAGGGCTTGAGTCAGCCGGGTGTCCCTGGCAGGACCCCGGGGCAGGAGCCAATGTCTACTCCCCGGGGATTTTCAGCAATGACTCTTTAAAAAAGAACTTTATCTGGAATAGTCACAGCCTCTTCTCCAAAACCACAGCCATGTGCCATACCCGGTGGTCTCTGCTCGGAGATATCACCTGCCCACCGTTAAGAGAAAGCATTTGAACTCTTGGACCAGACCGGAGGATGAAAAAAAAAAAAAAACACCTGTTCTGAGTCTTTCCCTGACTCTATTATATTAAACAACAATGTTGGCGACAACAGCAAAACGATACCAAAATGGTAATATGATGGGGGCCAAGAGAGAGAGATTCATCAAGAGAGATTTACTTGTGGAGGGCAAAGATTTATTGAAGTTTATAACTGGAAGGGACAAGTCATTGTTATTAAGAGTCAAAAAGGATGTACTGTCCTGTTTAAAATCTTTACAACAACAGGGCGTAGGGAGGATGATTATTACTTAGTTGGGAATGGGTTACTTGCTCAAGGTCACGGGACTAGGAGGAAATGTGGCTGGAATTTTAACCCCGGGCAGTCTGACTCCAAAGCCTGCGCTCTCTCAACCACAAGGCCCCACTGCCTCCCAGATGTCCTTGGTGCCTAGCTCAAGCAACCGAGAGGCAGGGTGGTCCACCCTTGGCCACACAGCCGGCAAGCGGCAGGGCCAGGACCAGAACTCAGTTCCCTCTTCCAGCCATGCCTAGAAGTCCTGTGCAGGCCTGCCCTGGGAGGGTGGCAGCTGACATTCACAGTTCTGCGTGACTAACAAGAACCGGCGTCTGACACAGATAGGAGGGTGACATGGGGCCGGGCCACCCTCCTACTCCACCTGCCCACCTACCTGCCCAGAACCTCTGTGGACCTACATTCTCCAGTCTTCCTCTCTAGAGGAAGAGAGAGGAAGAAAAACCACTTCTTCTCTAGAAAAACCACCTTCCACTTGCTGACCCCTGGCAGGGAGTGGGCACCCCTAGCTTCTGGATCTACTTGGCTCCATCATCCTGACCAATGTCCCTCCTACCTTCTACTCGCCACACCTCCGACTAACTGCCAAGGTTCCAGGGGTCCCTTTCCCTCCAGCAAAAAGGGCAGGGGGAGAGGTCTCCCTGCTTCGGCAAACATCTGGCCTGATGCTAGGCCCAGGCCAAAAGGAAGCCTGGCTCCCAAGCTTCCTCCTCTCCCAAGAGTGCCCTGGGATGAGTCACCTGGATGTGGCCCAAGGCAGATGGCACAGCTGGAGATGTCAGGGTGCTGGAGGCAGGTTTCTCAGGTCCAGGACTCAGGCTAGGACTCCCGAGATGGAAGTTTCTATAAGGCTCCTGCTCGCATGAGCTCCCCGGAACCTCCAGCCCACCAGGAGTGGGCCACCAGGAAGACGCAGAGCATCCGGTACCAGGGCGGACATCTGAGTGTCAGGGTGTGGCACGTGCGCCATGGAGATCGTGAGCAGTGGCTGAAGTCCTCTGTGGTTCTAAGTCAGGAATAGATAGGTTGCTGGACAGCACAGTGGTTCCAAGCATAGGTTCTGGCGTCCGCACCACCTATGTTCAATGCTGGCTTTGAGGATATTAGCCATGGAACCTCGGGGGAACTCACCTCCCTGTACCATAGTTTCCACATCTGTTAAATGAGTTAAACTAACAATACCTACACCTCCGGGATTATTGTGAGGAAAAAATGAGTGAAAGGTCTCAGAACGTAGTGGGCTGAACCCTTTGTCTATTATTGTTGCAATCTCTGGCCTTGCTCCAACTGTGATCCACTCCAGACCTGTAGAAGCAGGAGCAAAGATTGGTCTCCTCAAGATGCACCTGAGGCCCAGAGAGGTGGGGGGGACTCCTCTGGGGCTTGTAGGGAATCAGCAAATCCATGGGAGAGCACTGATTAGCATAACCTGGGCAGAGCCCTCACAGGCACCAGGCTGGGCGGGAAAATGGCCAAGACCAAGGCAGAGGTTCCTGTCTTCAAGGGGCTCATGGAAATGCTGACCTCCTACAACAGGGTCAGTGCACCACATAAGGCCTGGGGTGGAGGTTTATGGGGGACAAGTGCTATGGGGCAAAGGATGGATGAAGGGGCATTTGTTGGCCCCTTAAGGACAGGCCTGGGAGGCGGGGAAGGAAGGAAGACTTCTCCAGAGTGAGGGAAATTTCAGGGGTCCTTGATAGTCAAAGGATAAGGAGTACTTTCTAGCAAAGAGATGGAATTGAATTTACAGAAGACAGGGAAATGTGAGGTTCTAATAACATCCCGACCCAATCCGTCCCTCCACGTTGTCACTGATCTGCCTAATGCCCTTCAGAAGCTCCTTTTGCCCTCGCCCTAAAGTGTACCCTCCCAAGGCTGGCATCCACTTCCACCGACAGCTCCTCTTGTACTCCCTGAGCACTGAACCACAGAGCTGGCAATTCCCAGAACGAGCAGTTCCCAGCCTTGTGCCCGTCCCTGAGCTGATTCCTCTGCTGGACACGCCCTCTCCCCCTGTGCCTACCATCTCTCAGGGCTCGGTTCACATGCATCCCCTCCTTTGGCCTGTCCTCCAATGCTGCCTTCACCAACCCACCAGCAGACTCAGCCGGACCCAGCTCCTAACCTCTACAGCACGAATCCCACTGTGTCTGTAACCACCTCTTGCCTTACCTTCCAGACTCAGCTCCGTGAGGCTGGGAAAGTAAGGATCTTTTTTTTTTTTTTTTTTAAGCTTTTATTTATTTATTTATTTGTCAGAGAGAGAGAGAGAGAGAGAGAGAGAGCACAAGCAGGGGGAGCGGCAGGCAGAGGGAGAAGCAGGCTCCCTGCTGAGGAAGAAGCCCGATGCGGGACTCGATCCCAGGACCCTGGGATCATGACCTGAGCCGAAGGCAGACACTTAACAGACTGAGCCACCCAGGCGTCCTCTGGGAAAGTATCCTATTGCAGTGATTCCCCGCCCCCTAGAACACAGCAGGTGCTCAACAAGTGCCTGGTAATGAATAAACGAAGGAAGGAACACACAAACAAAAGCATGGAAGCATCCTGAGCAAACCACCTGGGACGGGGTGGGGCGAAGGAGGGCAGAGTGATCAAAGGAAGAGGCTGGTACGAGGGGCAGAGCAGCGGGCCTGAGTCCAGCCAAGGAGTCTGAGCTTCAGCTAGCAGATCACCCGAAGTCACTGGACTCCCATGGGCCCCGTGGATGGGTTCTGAGCTGGATCCGAAACGTGAGTTGTGCTGGTCCAGTGTGCACCTGATTTAAATGCCTTCAAAGAGGAACCCATCCTCATGTGGCATCTTCTGCCCAGGCAACAAGTCATCCAGGCCCCACCTAAGATCTGCTCCTGGTTCAAGGGCAGAGTCTAGACCTGACTTAGGCAGTAACCTCAGGGTCTGGCCCAGAGCTGGAACTCAACACTCAGTAGCTGAGTGAATGCCCGCCTGCATGTGCGCTCTGGGGTCTCTATCGGCTGCCTCGCCTCCAGCAAGAAGACTGGTAGTCCTACCACTGCCATTTTGGCTTTCAGGAGGTTCAGGGGATCATTCAGTTCATGACCCAGTGAGGTTCTGGCTGGGGACGTGACCTTCATAAGTCAGGCGGCTGCAGAGCCAGGACCAGCAGCTCGGACCTCCTGACTCACAGTCCAGGGATCATTATGCTCCTCCGGGCCCCCCACCCCTACCCCCGTCAGCCCCTGTCCACACATTGTCCTTCTCTGTGTTCACCCCCTGCCAGGCTGCACTCCTGAGATCGACTGCATCTCAGGGAGAGAAGTCTGTGCCGGCTCAGGCGGGCTAGGGCTCGGGGGGAACACCTAGGAGGACAGCAGACAGGTGCCCCCGGATGAGCAGGGGCCCAGCCCTCTGCCCTGGACCGGCAGACATCGTGCGCCAGGCCCAGGTGCAGTGTGCCTGGCGAGAGGCCCCAGGGGAAGCTTACTGCCCGGGGGGTGGGGGTGGGAGCAACGTTGCACACAGAGACCCCGGAGTTCAGCGGGGATGACCGTAGAGCCGGCACCCTGCCCTCCTCTGCCCACTTCCAGCCTTGCAGAAGATGCCGGCTGCCGCTGGGGTTTTATGTTACAGCCCAGCGCAATCCTAACTGCTCACCTGCTTTCCCCCATTCATGGGCCACACTGTCTGTCATCTTCCTGGAGCACTTGCTGCTTCTCGAACAATCTCTTTCACACACAGCTGCTCCCGTCTCTCCTTGGCCCCCACGGTTGCTCACGGAGCATGCTGCCTCCCTCGGTGTCCCCCGTGAAGCCTCCATGTCACCCCTTTCTCCGAGCCTCATGCACTCCCTCATACACCTTCTCAGCCACGTCGAACAAGGTCCTCACACTGCTGTGCCACTCAGCCCCCTCCTCTGGAGAGCCTGCCTGCTCTCTCAGCCCAGCCCTCTAGCACAGGGTGCCCAAAACTAAGGGGGCCAGGGTGGGGAGCCGCCCCATCCCTCACTGCTCTCCGGGACACCCAGGCGGGGGGTTTTCTCTAGGGTTCTTGCCGAGCACCACGTCCCCCACTGCTCCCTGCTCCCGGACAGCCGGCACTGTCCCTGGGAATGTGCCCTGCCATCTTTGTCCCCTTCCCCTCGCAGCAAAAAGCGCGTGATTCTGAGGCCCGGGCTGAGCCAATCTAAATATTTATCCCTCTGCTCCTGGCTGGGGCTGCTTCATGGCTAGAGAAGGGGCCGGTTTCGTGGGGCTGTGGCTGTGAAGAGAGGCAGCCAGGAACCAGCACCCTCCTAACCCCATGCTGGCTGCCCCGTGGCAGACACAGGAGCACCTTGGCGACTCTGCCCAGTCCCCCTGAGCAGGAACAGGGGTGAATGGAGTCAACCCAAAGCCAGGCCAAGCCCATTCCCAGGCCAGTGCCCAGGGACTTAGGCTGGCCCCATTACGGGACGCCTGTGTACCCTCAGGGCTAGTCCTGGGACAAAAGCTTCTTGTTAAGGGGGTATTAGCGCAGCCACCAGCCATGAGCAGCGGCCCCCTGAGCCCCCAGTTCTCTGTCAGCCAAATTGCAAAGGTCACTACTGTTCCAACTGTCCCAGGGAACAATGTGAGGCTTTATGTGGATCAACTGCGCCCCACTGTCCCGCTGACTCAGGGCTCCTAAGATGGGGCTCCCAACTTCTCTCTCACCCAGATCCCCAGCCCCAACGCCTCCCTTGCTCCCTGCCCTTTATTGGAATGCGCAAGTGGTTGCTGCTTAAACGCTTGCCAACCTAAGGGATGGAAGCTCCTAATGATGCTCTGGCCCCTGGAGTGGAAATAAAGGTGCCAGAAGGATGTGCTTCCCGGCAAGGAAGGAGAGCTGGGGCGGGGCGGGGGGGGGGGTGGTGGTGGCACTGCCTGGGCCCTGGCTGACACCGTTACTTGACTCCTCACGTGCCTCCACTGGCCTCCGCTTGGCGACAGCCTCTTAGAATTCATTTCTCACCAGCCTGTGAACATCATGCTATTGTCTCCGTCCCGCCCGTGCCGCGTCTGAGCCTGGGGCACAGAGAGGGTGAGCGGCCTGTCCAGTCGCACGACTGGTAAAGGGCAGACAGACGTACACAGCAAGTACTCAGGGGTCTCTGTGAGATCTCTTACAAACAGCCCCTGCACCCCCACCTCTCCAGAGGAAGAGTCTCCAGCACAAAGCTCCCAAGGGGTCAATACTCACATCCACTGGGGGTTATGGGCTTGGGGGGAAGGGGTCCAGCCCGAGTCTGTACAGAGAACTCTGCATTAAGGTTTCCTGTCAAACTCCTTGCCTTTCCTCTCCTCTATTCCGGTTTCTTCAGCCTCCTGGAAGGAGCCTTCTTATGGTACGGCCTGCACAATCATGATACAGTGGAAGGATACTGGATCATTAGCTACTTAATCTTGTCAGAGTTACTTTGTAGCTCTGAGCCTCAGTTTGCATATCTGCAAAATGGGGGCAACACCTGCCTCACAATGTAGCAGGGAGAATCGGATGAGGCTGTGCATCAAAGCAACCAACAGCATGTGACTTGAGTGACCTCTCAGTGCATGAGATCCGGGGATGGGGATGTGCATTTCCCATCACAAGGCTGCACCCTGTCTTCCTGGGAACAGGAGTCTGTCCTGAGTTTTTCTACAACCATTACCACCACTGCTTTTCTGTAGCTTGGGCAGCCTGGTAGGGAAGAACCCCAGTCTGCCTCTCCCCATCTTATTTCTAGTAGCCACTCCTCCCTTGGTCCAAGGGGCAGTCTTCATTGCCTGATCCAGGATCTTTGGCTAGGACTCCCCCTGAACATTGGCATTGAAGGGTGGGAGATGCTTGCCAAACTCCAGGGAGCACGTCTGCACCTTCAGGCAGGCCCACTGATCCCTGATCCATGAAGGAATTCCTCAGACACGGCAGAAGGACCGCTGTTAGATCCGAGGGCCCGACGGACATGAGCCAGGTCTTTCCATCTGGTGACTTCTCATAAACTCCTATGAGGAAATGCTCTGGACTCCAGAAATGTCTGGGCCTCTCCTGAAAGCATCTCTGTTGCCCTCTGTTCCCCAAGAAGACAACCCATCCATCACATGCCTGTGTTCCAAACTGCTACATTTCAGGGACCTCACAGAGACAGGGGAGGGGGAGAATGGTGTCTAAAAGCTTCTCCTGTCTGACCTCTGTGGGATGTGACAATCCTGTTATAATAAACAGCCTCTGGCACCCGGCGCGGTCATTTGCACATTCCACATCTTCCAGACGGCTTCCCACGCTGCTCCCCCACGCCAACCAGGAGCCCCCAAGGCAGGGACTCTGGCGCTCTCTGGACTGTTCCTTCCTCTGACTCCCACTCACCCACTGGTGCTCAGGCCAGGGCATGGAGGAGGGCTCACGTTTCCACTCCTCCTGGGTCCTTCAGAGTGACCTTGGGCTGACCCATACCACCACATGGCTCCCCTTATCTTGGCTCCAGCCCACAGCCCCTCAGGATCCCTCCCGCCGCACTTCTGGAGTCTGTGGTTCCTTCCTCCCCCCCCCCCCCCATTGTACCCACCACCCTGAAACAGTTGCACATGACTTTCCCCTATCTTTCAGCCCCACCCTAGCCATCCGGTCAGCACCAAACCACGCCGCCTGGAACATGACTCATCCCCTCCCCCAGCTTTTGGACCTTCAGACTGGGGGACAAAGGCGAAAGAGAACTTGGACGGAGACACCAGCTTGGGGGAGGGGGACCGAGAGGGTTGATGGACAAAAAGTCAGCTTAGAGCCTGGGGGGTGGTGACGTGCCTGGTGTTAGGTATGCCCGGTGAGTATGCACATATGGGTATAATTACACACACAGGGTCCAGATTATAAAGGAGAGTATTGCCTATTGGGTGTGTATTATGAATTACAGTTTGTGTACTGAGGGCATGTGGAATTAGGCCTAACGCCGATCCACTGCTTCAAACACATTAGGGTTATTGTGCGTAGAATGACAGGTTGCAAAGAGGTGAGTGAGTGTGGGCTCTACCTTCACTTAACAGCCTAACCTGGGCCCTCCTCCAAGTACCCTCCCTGGAGCAGCCACGCCAGTGGTTCCCAAACTCGCTGCCCACTGGAATCCCCAGGGCCTCTTTAAACATACTGTTGCCCTTAGAGATCAGATTTCATTGCTGTGGAGGGCAGCCCAGGCATCGGGAGTTTCCAGAGCAATCCAGGTGATTCTAATGGGCATCAAAGTTTGGGAGCCCCTGAGCCATGGCACTTCTTTTTAAAAACCTCAGCTCCGTCTGCCTAATGGTCAGCAGCCTTGGGACAGGGCGCGCAGTGACACATGACGGCGACTGATAGCTCCAAGCTACTTGCGGAGTTTATAATCCTTGCCTGGGCTCCGGGCTATGTGTCCTACAGCGAGCCGATTACTCTCAATACTCTTACCGCCTCACCGCGTACGGGTCCAGTGTGGCCGTGTGGGGAGAGCCAGACGATGCTAGAACCCTGCCTCGTGGATGAGGTGAACAGAGAGAGGGGGCGGGGGGGGGGGGCGCAGCTAGGATGGGCCAGACCCAGGGCTGGGATGCGTCCAGCCCAGGGGCACTCCCCACAGCCCTGTGTATTTTGCAGGACGAGAATGACGGCTCCGGGCTCGGAGGGGCTGGCCAGCAATTGTGGAGTGTGACAGTTAATTTTATGTGTCAACTTGACTGTGTGAATGGATGTCCAGATAGCTGGTAAAACATTACTGCTGGGTGTATCTGTGAGGGTGTTTCCAGAAGAGACGAACATTTCAATTGGCAGAACGAGTAAAAAAGATGGCCCTCCTCAGTGTGAGGGGCATAATGCAGTCTGGTGAGGGTGTAGACAAAACAGAAAACAGAGGAAGGGGGAACGTGCTGTCGGCCTGAGCTGGGACGTCCACGTTCTGCCCTCAGACACTGGCGCGTCTGGTTCTCGGGCCTTCGGACTCAGACTGGAACCACACCGCCAGCTTCCCTGGGCCTCCAGCTAGCAAATGGCAGATCGTAGGACTTCTGAGCCTCCAAAATCATGTGAGCCAATCTCTGGTAATACATTTCTCTCTGTATCTCTTGCTCTATGTCCTATTGTTTCTGTTTCTCTGGAGAGCTCCAATACATGGTGCTTCAAGGAAAAGGTTATGGTGAGGGGCTCAAGGCACCCTGAGCACCTTGAGTCAGTGCTGACTTTGTGTGTGACTCTGGGTCCATCCTTCTACCTCTCTGAGTCCAAGCTCAGCAGGGAGGACCCACTACGTGGGCAACGATTAGGAAAATTAGCGGCCTTCTTTCTCAAGCACTTAGCATAGCAACAAAGGCCTAGTGGGTATTTCAGATGTATTACCTGATTAGTTCTCTTGATAGCCATGGCTTGGTACCATCATCGCCCCCATTTTACAGATGAAGAAATGAAGGCCTGCAGAGATCAAGTACCTTGCCCAGTTAAACCAGGTCTGTTCTCTTCAGCCTGGACTGTCTCCCAAAGGTGGGAAAAGGGCAACGGTCACTATTCCTAAGTAGACTTGGGACTTTTGCCAAAGCACCCCAAATGTGTTTGGTACACAAGAGAAACACAACGCCCAAGATTTCTTCCCACAGGAAAAATTTTTCCTTCTGGATAGAACCTTGTGCAAATCTGCCAAAGACCGTAGGGCATGAGGAGGCCTTGGGAACTAAGTGGGCCACAGGAGAGGTGAGCCACCCCAGAAGGATCCGCATATAAAAGCTGCTCTGGCCAATGTAGACAGTGGCCTGGGACAGGGGTGAAGGCTATTCTGCTCCGCCACAGGCTAGTTGAGCAACCCGGAGCTGGGAGACTGCAAAGAGCTGCTTCCCTTACTGCACCTTCCACCCCCGATTCCTGCCCTTGCTGGTGAAATCGGAGATGCCAGGGAGGGTGTGAAATGCCAGCTTCTAGGGCAGAGGCTAAACTGAAAAGCAGACTTTGGAAATCTGGGTGGAGGTTTGAACCAATGCAGGGATTAAAATGGGGCTCTGGCAATCCGCTCCAAATGGATTTCCTAACTGGGCCATCTGCCCCCCAACTATACTCTCAGCTCCAGGCCCCAGGCCTCCACCCCACTGCCACAGGGGCTCTTCCCTCTCCTCGCCTGCAGGGTAGAGCAATAAAATCATTCATGCTGCAGCCAGGGGTTATAAAAGCTCAGCCCTACCCATTGTGTCCTAGCCACAGCCTAGGAGAGGTCCCAGGAATGGGGAAGCCTCTCTCCAGGGTTCCAGATGCCAGAGAACAATGGGCAGGGGGCAGGAAATTAGAAGACTCTTGGCTGGGCCAGAGGCTCACTCTCAAGGACAAAGGGCTTCGATGGAGGGTTCAAGGGGAAGATTAGACCACTGACTCTTGAGGGGTCCAGCCACTGTTGGGATTTCCCAGGAAAAGAACACACGTGACAAAGTTCCCCTGGCCTATGGGCGTGGGGAGGCAGGAGGTGTTCTGGCCCTGTCAGCTTCCCTCTCTCCACACTCAAAGCTGCCCTTCCAGGCCCCTGCCTGAATGGGAGAACCTAGCTTGTGCCTGCCCAGTAAGAATGGGCTAGAAAGTCTTCCAACCAGTGACCACCCCCCACACTCCCAGGGTCCCCCTATGTCCCACGTCCGTGATAACTCAGTAGTTTGGGGACAGATCAGCAGTCAAGCCCTATCTCCACGGTCCACGGGACCCCCCCCACCCTGGCCCATGCTCTCTATGGCAGTTTTCCTGGGTCCCTAGCTGACTCCCCAAATTCGGCCCCCTCTCCTCTCAAGCTCGCACTCTCTAAGAGGGAGGAGGGAGAGGTGGCTTGGGCCAGCCTCTACAGCCCTGAGCTTCTCCAGCTGTCCAGTTATCTAACTGTCCCTGCCTCTCCAGTCCCCCCAGAGACAGGGCCTCTTTTTTAGCAGAAAAGGGGCTGGTGTGTGTGTGTGTGTGTGTGTGTGTGTGTGTGTGTGTGTGTGTGTGTGTGTGTGTGTGTGTGTGTGTAGATCCCTTTGCGTACCTACACCTCACCCACCCTCTTTCCTTCCAGAATTTCTGCTGTGTGTGTGTGTGTATAGATAGGAGACTCCCTTTGAGTACCTACACCTCACCCACCCTTTTTCCTTCCAGAATTCCTGCTGCTGGGTCACTGTTAGTCCCTCGCTAGGCTTCCAGGCCCTTTTGCTGATAACCCCTCAGTTCCTCCACTGCCTCCCCCATCCCCAACAACCTTGGGGGCCAGGTCCACCTTGCAGTCCTTCCACAAGGTTCCCTCTGGTTCCTTACACACACCCTGAGTAGAGGCTGGTTTCTGTCCCCCTTCCTGCAATCTGGACCAAAACACGGAGTTTGGCCAGCTGTCCTGCCAGGCAGAGTAAGGGGTGGCAGCTCTTGAGAGAGTGGGGACCTCATGTGGGGCCTCTCCCCAGATCCTCCTTCTGTAAGCTTTCCAGCCTTCCAGACCAAAGAGGAGAGGTAGCTTCTCCTTGGCTCCGGAGGGACAGGGGACAATCAGCTCCTACCCCACGCCCCGCCCCCCCTCCATATCTCCACTCTAGGAAAGTGAAACAAGAGAGTTGGTTTATAGACTCCAAAATGTCAGGGCTGAGAGGCCTGGAGCCACCGCACTGACCTGTACAGAGATGAAAAAGGAAGTCCAGAGAAGGAAAGGGACTTGCCCAAGATCACAGGGCAAGAACCCGGGATCTCAGATTGCTAGCCCAGGACTTCCTCCTCTAGAGCACAGGGAAATTACCCTAAGAAGGGAGTCAGAACCTGGAAGGCCCTGGGAGAGCTGGAAGAGAAGTGGCCAAAGGGCTGGTCAGGGAGTGGGAGTGAGAAGGGGCCTGGGAACCCCGAGCAAAGGGGTGAAAGCCTGGAGGGGGCGGCGGCGGAATTCCCCGGGGCAGAATGAAAGGGCCGGGCGCTGGGGAGCCTGCACAGGGGTGTAGAGAAGAGCCCGACGACGTGACCCTGGCTAAGCCGCGTGCCCCTCCCGGCGGCCTGCCTTCCACTTGCAGGCCTCAGTGCGACCGGGACCCCCGGGCGCTCGGGCTCCCAGGTCCCGCCGGACGAGGGAGGGTGCCTCACCTTCTTGAAGTCTGCGATGAAGGAGACGAGGGTGCCGTCCGGCTTGCGCAGCTCGAGGCTGATGCTGTCGGCGTCGCTGTCCGCCTGCAGGCTCTCCTCGGTGACCTGGCCGTCGGGCAGCCGCACGCGGACCCGCAGCTCGGCCGGCGCGCCCGGCCCCGCGCCCACGCCGCGCAGCGCCCCCAGCAGCGGCACGAGCAGCGGCAGCAGCAGTGGCAGCAGCAGCAGCAGCGCGGGGGGCGCCGTGGGGACCCCGCGGCGGCCGGGTGGGCGCATCCCCGGGGCCCCGGCCCGCCGCGACCGCGCGGCGAGGGGCGCTGCCAAACTTCGCGCGAAGTTACCGGCTAGTTCGGGGCGCGGGGCAGCGGCTCCCCGGGGGGCTCGGGCGCTGGGGGCCAGCGACGTGGCGCGGACGCACGTGGGCTGCGCTCCGCCGCGCGCCCCCCGGCAGCTCCGAGGCGGACGCGGCGCTCCCGGGGCCCCCGCGCGCGCCCACCGGCCCAGCGCCGCGACTGCCGCGGCCCCCGACTCCGGCGCTCCGAGACTCTGTTTTGCACTTTTCATTCAATCCCACCCCCCGTCACTTCCTTCGGAAAACAGAAACCACCAGGACCTGCCTTAAAGAGACCGCGCACCTCTCGGCCCTTAAAGGGCTCGCGGCGGCTCCCCGCACTCCGGCCGTGGCCCGGGGGAGGGGGCGGGGACCGGGGACCGCCGCACAGCGGCTTTGTGGGAAAAGGGCTTTCTCAATCTCCCTTCCTCCCTGCCGTGCCCCGTGCGACCTGGCTGTGTCAGGAGTTGGCTGTCCCGGCAAATCCCTTCCTCCCAGCAGGGGCGGGACGGGTGATTCTCCCCCCCCCCTTTTGGCTTGTTCTTGTGCCACGTGGACGAAATAATCGGGCTTGGTGTTTTAGGGGTTTTGTTTCGTGTTTTAGTTTCTCTGACAGCGAATTTCTAAAAAGTTTCTGCAAAATCAGACCTCACCTCTCCCTTAGTCTTTTCATTGCCCTGGGTCTGGAGAGATGAGCTGAGGTTTTACCCCCCTGCTTTGCTGTCCCTCGGGTGAGATAGTTGGATAAGTCAGGCCACCTCTCTGAAAGGGGCCCTCGACTTGCCCACATTTTGTGAGCCCCAGGGCAGCTTTTCTTTTCAGTCTCATCTCCCTCACTCACTCGCGGGATTCATGGCCTGTCCTCAGTCCTGCCCACCTCCCCAAACCCCCATCCTCCCTCCCAGCAAATCCAGGAAAATTCAGGAGAATGCCTAGGTTCTCAGGACACTGGCACTTGACCCACAGGGGTTTCTCCCACAAGTCCCAAGAATATATGATTGCTTTGCCATGCACGCCAACAGTGACCTGGCTGAGGGCATGGGGGTCTGGATTCCTGCTTCCTCTGAGTAGCTGTGTGCTTTGGGAACATTTTAAAAATCCTTTGGGCCTAAGTGTTCCCCTGTGTATAGTGGGAGTTGCTGAGGCCTACGATGTCCCGCCAATTCCACGGAAGAGAAAGCCCCAGGGAGAGCCTCAGAACCTATTGTTCCCTGATGTCCATTTCACTTCTGTTTAGTCTCCGTCCCCTGTTCCTTCTGAGATCTTGATCATAGATGGTGAATACTCTCCTCTGCTCTGCAGCCAGCCTCCTTCCCTTCCAGATTAACCCCAGCACAATGTTCTTAGTAGTACCAAAGATGACAACAGGTACCCAGACAGCCAGGTACTGTGAAGGCACCCATAGCAGGCCCCCATCCTGTGAACTGCAGGGTTGGGCCTAAAACCTGTCTCCTTACTGCCCATCCATGGCTCTTCCTACTACACTCTGCTGTCTACATTGATAGGACTGAAAGGGATTCAAGAGACTTTCTAACTCAGTGTCTTCCAAATTTGCCTTATCAAAAGAATCATCTGGGTGCTTGTTAAAAAAACAAACACCTGGGTCCCTAAATCTAGCCAAACAGACGCCCTAGAGAAAAGAGCCGAGAATTTGCATGTTTAACAAAAGCCCAGGTGAGGCTTGATCTAAGGGGTCTGACAGTTGGTACTTGACAGAGGGTTGAGCAGAGAGGATCTAAAACTACCCTGGCCCCTAAGGAGTTGATCTTCATATCAGGGAGATAAGGCAGGCAGTCAGAGAATAATGGATTAGCACAAAGACTACCGTCCTGGGCCCTTCCACCCCAAGCTGGCAGGACGGAAGAAGAGATGCCCAGGGTCTCAAAACTGGCTTCCTGCCTGTTAGGCTACTCATCTCCATGTAGCCTTAGAGCTGGGTCTTCTCACCTAAGCCAGGCCACGTGGTCATTAGGGCCTCACCCACATTTCTTAACTTTCCCTGTTTCTGGGCCTGTCCCCCATCCATCACCTGCTCTGCCCCAAGCCACGTTCTCAAGCCCCTTCCCCTTCACCCCAGGGAGAGCCCAGAGGTAAACAGAAAAAGCCCTGTGTGTCTGGCTTCTTTTTTAAGTCTCTGGGGGCTGTCTTTACCTCTATGCAAATGCAAAGAAGACCTCATCTCCTCTCTCACCCCTTTGCCCAAATCAGCTTCCTCCTTCACTGTAACCACAGACCAAATTAGATTTTTCTTTTAAGATAACAGAATCTGAAGTCTCTACCTTGTGAGCCTCCCGTCTCTGTCCCTAGTCCCTCCTTTTGATTTTACCCAACCCACTCTTCAAGATCCGGGACAAAACTGGAGTTTCCCAGAAAGACTTTCTCAGCTGCTGACCTACAGCTCTGCCCTGTACTTCTCTCTCTGGCCTCTGGACTCCCACAGTAACAATTATGATAGCACCTCCCGTTCACTGTATCCTTATTACGTCCAAGTTCTGTGCCAAGCACTTTACCTATATCATCTTAGTTAATTTTCATGGCAACTCTCCAGAGTAGGTTCTATTCCTAGCCTCTCTTTTACTGACTCGCAAACAGAGGCTTACAGAAGTTAAGTCCTGTACCCAAGGTCGCACATGGAGGGGGGCCAGCAGGGGCTCAAACACAGGTCTGCCTGACCACAGAGCCCTTGCTTGTAACCGCAACAGTACGTGCCTGCCCGTGGCCTTTGCTTGCCTCCAGTCCCCTTCAGGCACCCATCCTGTACCATCTCCCCTTGTAATCTAACGGTTTCCTGTGTGGTAGTCTTTTACCCCAGCCAGGCTGTCAGTTCGTTCAAATAGGCCAGCCCCCATGCTTGGAACACAGAGTGCCTCCCTTAAACCATCCAGGCATAGAGGCATCCATTCTTTGTAACTGTAAAGGCCCCAGAGGAAGAGCTCCGAGGAACCTAATTACCCTGACTATGACCAAACAGCCCTCATTGTCAGAACATTCTTTATGTCTAATATCAAGCCCTCTGCCCCACCATAAACCAATTTCCTTTCTTTTCTGATCTATTGCCCTAGGAGAGCAGTTGTGAGTAGTGGTTCAGAGCAAGGGACATCGGGATCTCAGCCCTGGAGCTTGGCCACTCCCAAGCTGCGTGATTCAGTGAGCCTGTTTCTTCATCTGTAAGATGGGCATCTCAATGCTTACCTCCCTGGGTTGTTTTGACAGTTAAATGAAAGATGGAATACAAAACACTTTACAATATGTTTGGCATATAGTAAAGGCCCAATAAACCATGGCTATTATTACTTAATACTGTTTTTTCGCTCCCATTGTATCAAATATTAAATCCCTGTGTGGCCTGCACACGACCCTCTCCTCCCTTGGCTCACCCCCTAAACACACACACACTCATTCAAGAACACTTTTTTCTCTGTGTTCTCTTTAGGTCTTCTGGGTTTATATCGCTCAGGACCTCTCAAACTGGGAAGTGGGCCGCCAATCATCGGGTGGGAGGAGTCTCCCCTTTGCTTTTTTGGTCTTAGAGTGCCTCAGTTGGGTGATTGAGAAGACAGATGCTGACAGGGTCCTGTAGAAGGGTTGAAAGGGAAACTGAACCAGTCACCTCTATCCAGAGAGGGGGAGAATGTGATACAAAGCTTGTCGTTGCAGCAGTAGAAAGATTTTTCTTTCAATTTCTTGTTGTGGCTGGCCTTTGGCTTAGGTTACGGTATGGCTCTCAGTTACTGGGCCCTTGTGGATAGGGCTGGCCACCTGCGCATCGAGTCTGAAGAGGAACTGGGGATGCGACGGGATGCTTGCTCTCCTTTGCCTCTCGAGGCTGCAAAGTGCGTCACCTCACGGCCTGAGCAGAGGTGCAAGTTAGCTTTACAGCATTACACAGTTACCCAGTTACATAAACCCAAGGGTGTGGTGGGAAAGTGGACTGGAGAGGCAGCAGGCTGGGGTAGAGAGTGGCAAGGAAAGATCCAGAACAGCTGGGTGAGCATCCATTCTCCCCAGGCACAAAACCCAGCAGAGGGGAAGTTTAGATGGAGTCAGGCTGAATCAGTGACTTCCAGGAAAGGAAAAGGAAGCTTGAGTAATCAGAGCTGCAAGACAAGGTACATCTTACTCTGATTCCAGGCCTGTGACCCTAGAAGGTCAGGAACATAACCATCTTCTTCTCCCTGCTAGTTCTTCCAGGGAGGCCTTTCCTGCTCCCCCACCTGGATGCTCACTGGTCCTTCCATCCATCCATCCATCCATCCATCCATCCAGGGTCAAGCACTCCTGGGCTAGATGCTATAGTTACTCCGTGGGATAAGGCAGATGCAGCAATTCCTTACCCTGGGATGGAGGCTACAGCTGCAAGGGGAGCAGGCATTAACAAAATAAGTGTGAAAGCAAATATTTAAATTACAATTGTTGTAGCTCGTACCATGAAGAATTAGCGGGGACTCGAGCCTAGACCAGGAGGCCTGAGAAGGCAGCAATGTCTAGGCTGACTTAAACGATGAATCAGGATGGATCAGCAGGGATGAGGTTCCGGGCAGAGGGAACAGCTTATGTATGGGACCTGAGTCTGGTGGGCTCCCTGGCAACTTTGCCAAGTACCAGGAGTGATGGGGGCGGAGAGCAGCTCCAAGTAATCCGGGAGAGTTTGGCCAGGTAATGCAGGCGGTGCTAGGATGTGGGCTTTGTTTTCCTAAGAATAGTGGGCAGTCACTGTATTATGTAAGGCAGTGACATGACCAGATATGCATTTTTAAAAGAGCGTTCTGGAAGTAGATTAATTGCAGCTGTCCAGATGAGCGATAATGGTGGCTTGCCCCATGGTGGTGGCAGCAGGAACGGAAAAACGTGTCGGACTTCAGCTGTGGTTTAGAAGTAGAATTTGGAAACAGGGTTTGATATTTCTTTGTACTTGCAGGTGAGGGAGGAGAAGGGTCAAGGACAACTCCCTGGTTCTGGCTTGGGCAGGTGAGTGGCACTGTGAACTGAGATTAGGAAGCTGGGGGAGGAGCCCTCAGATGACTTTTTTGGTAGCTCTGCATCCTCTGCCTTTTGTTGTAATGATTTCACAGCATTTGTACTTGAACCAAAGATACAAAAGGACAGAGGCCAGCTATTAGTGGTACCGCTCAGATTAGAAGTCTAGCATTCGGAAGCCAGGCCTAGCCTCCTTCTGTGACCACACACGGGATTTCCATTTCATTGCTGCGGGCAGGGTATACTGGATCTGGCCCATCTTTGAAACCACCTCGAGCGTTTGAGACTGGTACACAGAGGATGCTCAAAAATGAGGTCTTCTATAGCCCTATGTACCTGGCACTCTGCTGTGGGGAAGAGAGAATCTGAGGCACAGACCCCTGCCCTCAACAATCTTAGTGGGGGGCACCTGGGTGGCTCAGTCCTTAAGCGTCTGCCTTCGGCTCAGGTTATGATCTCAGGGCCTGGGATCGAGCCCCACATTGGGCTCCCTGCTCTGCGGGAAGCCTGCTTCTCCCTCTCCCACTCCCCCTGCTTGTGTTCCCTCTCTTGCTGTCTTTCTTTCTGTCAAATAAATAAAATAAAAATCTTAAACAAGCAAACAAACAAACAATCTTAGTGGTGTGTGGTCCGTGGAGAATAGGGACCTCCAGGTAACAGGCTGGGCCTCCTCATCGAAACAGAAGACCTCAGGCCATTTGCACATGCTAGTAAAGCTCCCAACCCCTGGAAAATCACAAAAAGTACAGAGTATACTATGGATCACAGCAGACACTTATGTGTGTCCCTGAGGGCATCCTGTCTCCTCATGCCCTGATGATTCCATCACCAGGGCGTGCCCTTGGAGACCTTAAAGAAAAGGGGCCTTGCCCCTGCTCTGTGGAACCATACCTTCAGCTCCAGCAGAGATCTAGTATGCTTGCTGCAAGAGGAGGGGGCCAGGCAGGGTTGTGTGCCTTGTATTTATTATATTTGTCATGGCTAAATATTATTTTCTTTATGTAAAACTCTGAGGAAAATGTATTACTTAAAAAAAAAATTGGTTGGATTTTTAGCTCAGCTTCTTACTGCTCTTACAAAGCACATGAACACATCATGGCTTGGGATGGGAAGTCCTGCCTGCTCCTCGGGAAGTTGGGTATGAGCAGGTTGAGCCTGGAGGGGGGCTGTTTCAGACCAGAGCCATCGGCTTTGCCTGTCACAGTTGCTGCTGGGTCCCTGTAGCATCTCCATGTGCTCAGGCTCCCATCTGGCTGATGGTATCATCGGGGCTTTGACAGGATGGCCTAGGAAGGGCCTAGGGTTACCCAGAGAGGGAGGGTCAGGTCCCAGTAGGGGCCAAAAGTGGGGATCACATTTCTTCCTTATCTGATGGAAAAGGGGAGCCCTCTCTCCCAAACCAGAAACTCAGAACCACCATCACTCTTATGACTTCTTTTTTCTAATATTTATGTTTATGTTTATGTTTCTGAGCAAATGGCAAGATACCATGTTTATTGAAGGGAAAATAACATATATATGATAATATATACATTTAGTGCATTATCAATTCATATCCCAACAGAGCTTTACATTGTTTTCATCAATTTTGTTCTTTTGAGCAATTTTAGGTTCACAGCAAAATTGTGTAGAAAATTGAGCACTTCCTTGGGGCAACTGGGTGGCTCAGTCGGTTAAACATCTGACTCTTGAACTTAGCTCGGGTCTTTTTTTTTTTAAAGTAAGCTCCATGTGCCCAGCGTGGAGCCCAACATGGGGCTTGAACTCACAACCCTGAGATTGAGACCTGAGCAGAGATCAAGAGTTGGATGTTTTAACTGACTGAGCCATCCAGCCACCTCATCAGCTCAGGTCTCGATATCAGGGTTGTGGGTTCAGGCCCTGTATTGGGCTCCATGCTTGGGGTGAAGCCCACTTAAAAAAAAAAAAAGAAAATAGAACACCCCCATATACCCCTTGCTCCAGTACACACACAGCTTCCCGAATTATCAGCATCTCCCACCAGAGTGGTGCCTTTGAGACAATCACGAGCCTGCAGTGACACATCATTATTACCAGTCTGTAGTTCACGTTACGGTTTATGCTTTGTGGTGTACATTCCATGGGTTTTGACAAATGTATAATGACATGTATCCACCATTACAGCATTAGAGAGAGTATTTCCACTACCCTAAGCTCACCTATCATCCCATTACAGACATATTTAAGATGCCTATAATGGCCTTAGGCAACTTGAGAGAAAATAAAACCTGATCGATACTTATTCCAAATGCCCTCTGAGCTTTGTGGCTTTTATAAAGTTAGCACCTCATGCCATTTCCTATTCTGTTTTTCTCAGCGTTACTTCATCCGTGGATTTCCATATATTGACTTGGTTCACATGTTATTTCTAATAGTTCTAGAGCATGCCACCTAGTAAACAGTTGATAGCTCACTCTAGTCATTTGTTATTATTTTTCTACTATATGATCTTACAGAAAAGATTTAGAAGGAGATCAGAATATGATTTGTATATGCATCAATATAGTATGAGTAATAACAATGCTTTTTACAAAGGTTGATCTTCTGGACATAAGCTTTAAGCCCGGCCTCCATCCAGGGCCCTCTCTAGCAGCCCCAGAGACAGAGTGTTCCATCTCTCTTTTAATGTCCGTGAAGGGGAAAGACCCCATAATATCCAGAGGAGACTTAATTACACACAAGTTGCAATTAGAAAGTTCTTTCCAAAGCACAACACAAATCTCCTTGAATTTAAGCTTCTACTTTGTTCTCGGTGTGGACAGTTTTTCTGGCCTGTATACGGTGTCCCTGTGCAAATCAGGAGAGTGTGGTCAGTAATAGGAATCATTTACATATGCTAATATTCTATTAGAGAATGTCATGAGCTTTTCGTAAATTCTTATCAAATCCCAAACAACCCTCTGAGGTAGGTACTACCATGATTTCCATTTGACGGATGTGAAGAGTGTCCAATCAACCTCAGCTTTTAAAAATTATTTCTCATTATATTTGTTTCCTATTTGGAATTTCAAAGTACCTCCCCCTCAATGCCCTACTGATTAAAAATGAAGCAGTGAGAAGCTGCATGGCTATGCACAGTTTGCTTGCTGGGAGCCTGGAGTCTTTGGGTTCATCTTCTTACTTCTTACTTCATTCTTTCTTTTTTAAAGATTTTTTTATTTATTCATTCGAGACACAGGGATACAGAGAGAGAGAGAGCAAAAGCAGGGGGAGAAGCAGAGGGAGGGGTAGAGGCTGACTCCCCACACCGAGCAGGGAGCCCAATGCGGGGCTCCATCCCAGGACCCTGGGATCATGACCTGAGCTGAAGGCAGACGCTTAACGACTTAGCCACCCAGGCGCCCCGTTACTTCACTCTTCTAATACCTCTGGGAGGCAGTTATTATTATTCATTTAATAAGGGAGAATATTGAAACTCAGAGAAGTGAATACGCTTGCCCAGGAGTGGGGCTAGACCTAGAACCCAAGTCTTAACTCCAAGGTCTTGGGCTTCAGACTCTGTCTCTCGTCCCTCCTAAACGTCCCAGCGTCTATATCAACTACACGGCTCTTAATTTAAAAAATATATATATATATATATTTTTGCTGCCTCCTGGAAGTTGGAGACCTGGAAGGCCTCTCTCTGTACTTGTGGTTGCCCGATGACCTTGAACAGTCAGAGAAGACCAGAGCAGCTTGTAAACCCAAGACCTGGGGAAGATGCGGGTGGCGGGACCGGGTCAAGGCCATCAGGGTGAGGGCAGAGGGAAGGGACCTGGTGCTCACAGCTCATTCAGAACTTCCCTATTACTTCCTGCAAATAAGGGGACATGTGGAAGGGCTTGTGGTGACATCAGAGGAGGATGGAGAGCAGGAACTGTCCCCCTGGCAGCCAATGGGTTTGCAGGTTGAGTCTGTCCCAGTGCCCTAGATTAGGGGGGATCCCAGCTTGGGTGTTTGTTGGGTCTGAATTTGAAATCTCAGCCCTACCATCTAACTGGCTATGTGAAACTGGGCCAGAGACAGCCCTGTCCTCATGCAGAGTCTGCTCCCTCCCGTGTAAAACAGGGATATTCATTCCTGCGGCAGTGGCTTATAACTGTGGAAATGTGAGGCGATGCATTATTAGCCCAGTCCCTGCCCCAAATGGAGTCCAGTAAAACCTTTTCCTCTCCCCTTCCTTTGCTGCCTTCCCTGTCCTCTGGTCCTGAAGCAAGTGTGGAGTGTCACCTTATAACACTCTTGGGTCACCTCCGCTGCTTTCTGTCCCCTTCCTGTCCCTCAGGCCCCCAGCTCCAACCTGCTGCCCGTGAGTATCCCTGAGCTCTCCTGGAGAAGGACAAGGGAGCCAAGCAACCCAAGCCAAACCCTGGCTTCCTGGGGCAGTGCCCTGGCCACTCCCCGTTTCTGCCCAGACCCTCCTCCTGGGGTCCTCCCCTCCTCTTTGTCCAGCTCCCTGCTGTCAGCAGTGAAGCACAGATCAAAGGACACCCCCAGGAGGGATCCTTAACCATGGGTAACTTCAGGGTCCAGAACTCTGGAAATTAGAGGCAAACCTTTGTGTGTATATTTTTGGGATTAGAAACCTCAGGGATCCCTGACCTGATAGATATGAGGTAGGAGAGGGACTCGGTGAGGTTTTTTGCGCACGTTCTAGAACTTTTCTTTGAACTTAGCAACTTGCAACTTGTGTAGGAAAAGTCTGGTCTCAACCACAGAAGGGAGTAAACCAGAGATGAAGGACCCACCTCTTCCCTGAGGGAGGGAATTCCTAGGGGAAGTCAGACTTCTGGCTAAGACCTTACAGAACCATTCATAGTCTCTTTCTATTTGGCTCGCTCGCTCATTTATTCATTGTATCAGTTGGCATTTACTGTTACCTACAGTGTGCTTGGCTTTGCACTAATATTGGACCTATAGACAGCAGACCACTGTTCTTTAAAGTGTGGTCCTACAGACCAGCCTTGTTAGGATCCCGTGGGTGCTTGTTAAAAATACAGACCCCCTGCACCTCAGCCACTGAAGGCATTGCTGGGACTGTGCATTTTAAACAGGCTTCCTGGTTTCATTAAACAAGTCCATTGCTAGAGCCTGGCATCTTTCATAGCCCTTGGCATTGGTGTGCGTGAGGTCCCTGGACCGTGGCTGCCCTCAGAGAGTGTTGGGTGGCCCGAGAACCTGGTCCCAGCCCTCCTGCTTCCTTCGTTCCCCTTGCCCTGAAGACCCTGCTGGGCCCTGTGAGGGAGAGGGAGGGGGGGAGCGGCCTGCCCTCTCCGCCCACCACAGCCGTGGCACCAGGGGTGCAGTCTTGGGCAGATTGCGAACCCCAACGGCAGAGACCCTGTCTCAGCCTGCACTGCTCCGTTCTCACCGGGCAAAGATCTGATAGTACCAATTAACATCAACAAGGCTCCCTCGCCGCCTGGACCTGTCCTGAGGCTTTGCTAATTAATACCTCTATGGTCCTTTGGGTCCCTGGAATGAGAGGTTTGGGGAGTCCTGAGGAAACTGAATGGTTTCAGGATCTTTCTTCCCAAGCAAGCATAAGGAGACTGGGGCTGGCTTTGGCGGCAGCAGTATGAGAAATGGGATCTAGAACAGTAAGAGCTAACATGTTTTGAGCACTCTACATGCAGGCACTGGCCCAGATGCTTTAAATATGGCACCCCACTTAATACCCACTTGCACTCCGGGAGATAGGAACTATGACTTACCCACTTTACAGAGGGGCACAGCGAGATACGGTGTTCTGTCCAAGGTCACACAGCTAGTGTGGCCGACTAGGGCTAAACCCCAGGCAGTCTGACTCCTAAGTCTGACCTCCTGCTTCTGCTCTCCAGGGCCTTCTGCACTCACCCCTCCCCTCCCCCTGGCTCCCCGCCCTAGTCACGGCCTCTCACCCAGGGCCAGGTGTTCACTCTCTGTTGGGTCCCACAAAGGGGCTGGCAGAGGGAGATGTGCATACTGCTGCAGCCCTTGGATCCCTCTCTCAGCTGTGACTTTGGACCTGATTGTGGACTTCCTGTTCCTGCAAAGAGCGATGCCACAGGGTGGTGGCATAGGGGAGGGACTGGCCCTTCCCCTCCCCAGGGTCAAGAGCCTATGGGAGAATCAACACCCTGTGCCCTCCGGGACAGCGCTGGCCTCCCTACTGGAGAGGTGACTCCCACCTGCCAGGAGAGCATGGGGGTGGATTAAGCTGGCTGGGGCATCAGACACACACCACTCGGCCAAGGGCTTGCCTCCTGGCCAGAGCCGGGCATTCACCTCCACAGTCGGGCTGGTGGCAGAGGTGCAGGGCTGGGGGAAAAGTCCACAGAGCCCGGAGGTCTCAGCTGCACAGTAAGAGGTACCTGGTAAGGGCCATACAAGCCGTAGGAGTTTTCTGTAGGTTCCTGAGCCACTGGCAACATTGCCCCATATTTATTAATTAGGGACAATGGAGGCCAATTTGGGGTGACACTTGTAGAACCCAATCAGAGGCACTGAAAGCCAGAAATAATTCCAGGGCATCCAGGGCATCCCTGCTAGGAGTTCTGCTTTCCCAGTTCCCCTCCTCCTGCCCCTCCTCCCTCAGGCCTGCCTCCAGCACCCTTCTCTTCTCCTCCCCCCGCCCCCAGGCCCCCCTCCACATCTGGATTCAACTAGCGAACAACAGGCTTTCTGTGAAGGCCTCCACCTTCTTCTGCCCTCTGGTTCTCCGGTTCAGAACTTTGGTTCTCACGGGGGTGGATGTGGGGAGAAGGGGTCTGGAGAGCCGAGAGATCTCTTTTCCCAAACCTCCAGAGTTGGGGTAAAACCTGCACCAGGCCCCTATCCCTCCCTGTGGTCCGGATTCTGACCATTCCCTGGGGCCCCGGGTTCACCAAGGAGCCCGGAGCCCTAGTTCAGAGCTGGGGCTGGCAGGCTGCAGACATGACGAGGAGACATCAGTCCCCCCACCCCCAGCCTTCACCCCAATCCCAGGCCTGGGAGCAAAGCCACCCCTCCCTGCCAGAGAAGTCCTGCTGGGCTCCTGGAGGCCAGGCGGGAAATTGGAATGTGGCAGTCACAGTTGAAGGCAGCTGTAACTGTCATTAAAGGGACATCAACCCCACCGCAGGAGGATGCTGTAAATCCAGGGAAAGGGGGCATTCATCCAGGGAGAACCACAGAAGCAAAGAAAAAAACCTCATAAATAGAGGAGACGTGGTGTCTGGAACTAATGGCAGGCCCTGCCCGGGGCCTCGGAGCCAGGGGTGGGGAGGCACTCCAGGCTCAGGGAGTGGGTTGGAGGTCCTGGGCAGGCTCGGGTCTAGCCAAGTGTAAGGGCACAGCCAAAGCCCTCCCTCTGGTTGATTCTACTCTGCTCTTGTTGCACATTCTCGGGCCAGGCCTGGCGCTGGGAGCAGAGCTGGCTTATGTCCCGGTGGGGGGGGGGGGAAGGGGGGGCATTGGGGACAGATCACCATTCATGGGCTTTCTCAAGGGTAAGAGGAGCAGGTGGCATTGGCCATTAGAATTATTTCATGGGAGAAGTAAGCTGTGGGTCAAACTCTGGGCTTACGGCTGGCCACCGGGCTGCAAATCCTGACCCGGCTACTTGCCGTAGATCTTGGGAGGGCCAGGGCACCTTTGGAAGCGTATTCCTTTCATCAGGACAATGGGAATGGTCACCCTGCCACACAGGCTCAGTGTAGGTCAGCAAGTGGCGGTGTGTGGCAGTCTGAAGGTGCTGTTTGTCGAATGACTAAATGGATTGACAAATCCCTGTAAGCCAAGAGGCTGGGATTTCTTTCAGATCCATTCCCTTCTGCCTGAGTCTAGTTCCGCCAGCAATTTGCTGAGACCCTTGGGCAAGGGACTAACTTTGGTTCTTTTTTTTTTTCCCCCAGGGCTTTGGGTTTTTCCCCTGGGATATGAAGCCATTGTAGGAGGTCGACTCTGGTGTGGATGGTATTGCATACAGTAGAATCATGACCCCTTTGCCTTGGGGTCTGTGGAACAGCCCAGGTCTTGAGATCCTGAGGAATAATGGGCTTCATTCCAGAACCTTCCTCTGGAATCCTTCTGGACTCCCTCCTCACCACCCACACCAGGACACTCTGAGGGGAGGCCACAACCACCTTTGCTCTGTAAGACTCCCTGACAGTGATGCTGGTGGCCTCTCATGCTCACCTGAGGTGGAATGAAGGAGAAAGAGTGGGCTGGGGGAATTCCTGCCTGCTCTTCTTTCATGGAAGTCAGAATGACCTGGAGGGCCCATTAAATTACAGGGGGGAGACGGGGTGCCACCAGAGTTCTGTTTCAGCAGGTCTGAGGTGGGGCCCGAGAAGGGAAGTGCATTTCTAATCAGTTCTCAGGTGATGCTGACCCTGTGGCCAGACGGGTCTTGCCAGAATTCAGGCTCCCTTTCCTCCGTGACTACAGTTCAGGCAAATAGAAGGCTGAGGCCAACTCCAAGCTTCGAGTGCTCCCACTTCCAAGTCACCTGGGAGCCTCAGAGCCAGCGTCCACAGGTGCACAAGGAGCTGGTTGGTCTGGGGCCTTAGTGGTACACTGTTTCTGAACCTCCCCCGCACCCCCGCCCAGCTCCCCGGCCACAGAGGGTGCTGGTGTTGCAAGTTCAGTTTCCTTGGAGGGCCTCCCTCCCTCCCACCAAAAAGCGTTAGTGTAAAAGGGGGTAAGGAGAGGAAAAAAGCAGGAATTAAATTGGGCGAAATGGTCTAGACCAGCAGTTCGGGACAATGAGCCGAAAGGAAAGGCAGGACAGCCAGGCTTCTGAAGTACCCAGAAATGACGCTGGGCTAGAGGAAGGAAGGATGATTCATGTCTTTGGAGGGCCAGACAGACACGGAGTGGGTACAGTCAGCCCCGCTGATTTAAAGGGTGATTCTGGGGCACATCTCACTCCCAGGGAGGGAGGCTGATGGTGGAAGAATGTGGCCGCTGAGACTTCCTGAGAGTCAGGAGCAGGGGTGGGGAGGGGAGTGGGCCAGGAGGGCCACTGGCTTCACCAGCAGGACACGGCTCACCAACACAAGGTGCTCACGGGAAGCACCCCGGGGCACCCCATCTGCTGTCTCCTTTCCGGGCACCCGCACTACTGTTCTTCAACCTCTCGAGAAAGCCAGGCCTGAGACCGAAGCCCCCTCCAAGGACAGTGTCCAGGGGCTCAGGGCCTGCTGCCTGCACACCACACCCACTTCCGGCGGCTTTGTCACTGGGCCTGGACCAGAGCATTCCAGGCCGTCTGGGGGGCACCACGGCTATGGTGGTCCATTTTCCTCACCTCACAAAATGACACACAGCCTGCCACAGGAAGGGATGAGCTTACGGAGGCACAAGAAAGAATAACTGGAGTGAGGACTGCACTGGGCTCTATGCTCAGTGTGGAGTCCGCTTGAGATTCTCTCTCTCCCTCGGCCCTCCCTACCCTTTAAAAAAAGGGAGGGGTAAGGAGGGGGCTCTCTAAGGAAGAATTGGGCCCAAATAGGAATGACAGTCTCCTCATTCCCAGTCGGCCTCTCTGCTATAAGGGAATCCAACTCCCTCTTGGGAACTGGCATTAGGCCTGGGGTAGGAGAAGAGAGGTGGGAGATTGTAGTAGTGGGAGCGGGGGCCCAGGGCCCAGAGCCCCCATCAGGCTGGAGGCTCTCATTGGGAAGCTCACAGCTCTGTGCCTGCAGAACCGCCTCAGCTGGAGGGAGGGAGGGGGCTGCACTGCCCAAGGTTCCGACCCCTTCTGAGGTGGGAGGTGGGACAGTCAATAATGGATAATAAATCTATGAAATAAACATTTTTGTTATTTTAGTGTTGAGGAAAGGTTAAAGAAGTTGTCAAGACTGAATAGGACCTGGCAAAGCTGGAACTCTCATCCAGATCCACGGTGACTTGCAGGATGCTCTCTGCCCACTGGATGGAATGTGGAGGAGACCCTTGACCCTGACCTGTGGGGTCTATAGTGGAAAAGAGCTGACTGGCCAAAGACCGTGTTCAGGTAGGGATGCGAAACCCCCTGAGAGGGGCACTCATACCTCAGGTGCAGGTGCAGGTGAGGGGAGCAGAGAGGGAAGAAGAGCAACGGCCTGTGGCAGGCTCTGACGGTCAAGGCGGCTCTGGTGGGGGAAGAGCTCAGGCTGACCGCGGGGTCTGGAACCGGAGCTGCCAACACCTCCAGCCCCGGCAAGCGGCAGCCACAGCCGCAAGTCCTGAATCTTCTCTTACCGGCCTGTGTGGTGGGGACTGCTGGCTCTCCATCTCCCCTGGGCATACAAAGAAGGCTCACCCATGCTCCAGCTGGTTGGCAAGACCCAGGCCCGACCCTGTCCCAGGGAAGGGAAAGGGACTCTGAGGCATCTCCGGCCCTCACGCAGCTGAGCACGCGTCCCCTTGCCTGGACTCTGGGGCCTGATCCGGTTGTAGTCAGGGAGGCAAGGGGGAGTTCAAAGTCAGTTTGCTGCCGAAGCAAAAACCCCGTCTTACAGATTTTCCCTTATCAGGCCCCAACGCCCGGAACATTCTGGAGATGACAATGGAAAGCGGACCCTTCCTGAGCTTTTGTCTCTTGAGGCCCGGATCCAGTTCCTGAGGGACGCCTAAGGCTAGAGCTGTCCCCCTGAGGGGTGATGGCCCTGGAATGGCTCGTGGGGAAGAGTAGCAGACAGTGCCCTGGTCCTGGTGGGTTTTCTTAGCACAAATTGGCATCCCCTGTCAAGCTTTGGCATCACTTTGCAAAGTGGCTCATTTGAGCCCTCCTTGTCCCCTGAAGATTCTGAAAACATATTTACAGTTCATGTAAATAGAAACAAAAACAACTCTTCTCTCTTCTCCTTTTAAACAGGTCCTTCCCCTGTGAGCATGAGCTATAGACAATGCAACCTTGCCCACGAAGGTTAAGAGGCAGGTGTCTGAAAGTAGCACCTGCTCAATACAGCCTCAGGAATCAGAAGTCTCTGTTCCTTGACACACTCAGCCAGAAATTCCCCTCACCTCAGTAACTGAGATTGAGTGCCTTGACATGAAATGGCAGCCCGGGTCAGGAGCTGGGGAGCGGGGTTTGCATGCAGGAGGCCTTTACCCAGAAAGGAACAGCGGTAGGCCCTTTTCCAGGGCTGGGCCCTGCTTTGCTCACCTGGTGGGGAATGTTCTTTCAGCCACAAAGGAGGTAACTCCATGACTGCTGTCTTTTTCTTTTCTTTTTTTTTTTTTTTAAAGTCTTTGTGAGGAAAATCCTGTGGTTCCATTTGTTTTCTCTGAGTGGTTTGTTAGTTGAGGTGTTTGCATGCTAAGCAACACACACTAATATTTTCCTCCTTAGCAAAACATTAATTATCACACCCGGTAACCTTTCTCGCAGGCATTTTTTTCTTTACCACCCCCTAAGCTGTGGGGCACCAAGCAATTTCTGTATTTCCCATCATCTCTGCAAGCCGACTGCCGTGTCGAAGGAGAGAGCTGTCCCACCTGGCTGGGTGCAGGTCCTCCTCCGTGCCCCTCAGCGCCCAATGCGGGCTGCTCTCCCAGCAGTGCTTACCCTGGTGAGCACCAGCTGTTTACCTCTCTCGTTCCCCACGGGGCTGTGAACACGCTCTGGATTCCCAACCCCCAGAACTGCGCCGGGCACGTAGTAGCAGCTCTACAAAGGTTTGCTGCCGTAGCAGGTGTATGAATGACGCGGAAGGTGGTGCCGAAGAAAGGACGAAGGGCCGGGTCACACCTGAGCCTCCCCTGGGGGCACCCCCATCCCCCATCTCTTACCCCTCTGTATAAGAGGCAGTTGTAGGCTCAGTTTGGGTCCTTTGCTCTTCCTAGCACTTGGTGAGTCCAGGCTCTGTGCCCATCTGTAGCCAGCAGCCAGCAGGTGGAGGGTCCATGGGCAGCCCAGATACCACCCTCCCTTCCCCATCCTCCTTTCGGCTGAGAGTTCAGACAGGGCAGAAGGGAGAATTCAGACCCTGGAGTCTGGGGATGGAGGGACCAGGGAGCAAGTGCAGAGCTTAGCGATCCTTGGCATCAGCTCCTTCTTTCCCGGTTTAAAGATTAGACACCTAAGGCCCAGCCAGCTGAGCTGAGATGTCTGGTTCAAGGCCACCTAGCTGGGGAGTGATGGAGCTGGCAATCGGGCCTCCTAATTAAGCCTCTTAATTAATCCTGAGTGTGGGGCCTTTCTAGTCCCTCCTGCTGCTACTTCCCTGCTGTGAGTGACCTCTTTCCCAGGTGAGCAGCACAAACTCCTATCTCCCACCTTATTTGATCCCCATGGCTTCTCTCTGAAGCAGGCAGACTGGTAATGGGTGTCTCTGTTTTACAGATGAGGGGACTGCGGTGCAGAGGGCGGGAGTGACCTCTCTGAGGAAGCCGAGCTGGCCGCTGGCCGAGGCGGGGCTGACATTTGGTTCTCAGAGTCCAGAGCGTGTGCCCCCACCCCCACTCTGTCTCTCTGATCCGTCCCTTCTGCTGCTCTACCCTTCCCTCCGGGAGCCTGGAGGCATCTGACTTAAGCTAGCTCCAAGGGACATGGGAGATGCTCTGCTCCAATAGGGTGCCCCTGGGAACACAGGGTTCTGCCCGGCCCCTCCCCGCCCCCCAGCCTCTCTAGGGTTTCTGGAGCTCCCTGCTCCGGGACTGGGAGTCTTCAGATGGCTCCAGCTGGGATGGCGGGTCTATCAGGGAGCTCAGCACACACCACACAGCGGGCTAACGTGCTCGATGCTGGGGAGTGCCCACCTGCCCCTCCAGGCCTTCTTGGGTGGTGTTTGCTGAGATAAAGCCTCCCTCCAAAGGGACAAATTTTAAAAAGGGAAACCTCCCCCCAGCATCCCACCTCGGGAAAGCAGACAGGTAAGCTGGCTCACAAAAGACTTTTCCTTCACCTCCCACCTACCCTTGGGCCCTGAACTTGAGTGAGCTGTTCCCTAGCAGCAGTGAGCCCTGGCCACTGGCTTAGTCCACACTCAAAAGAGGGGCAGGGGTGCTCCCAGGACAGGGTGAGTGATTAAGACACTTCCCTTTTGGGCACGTTGCACCCACACTCCTCATGTGCTCTAGATAAAGGCACCCATGTGGCTCTCCATATAAATGTGTTTTCTCCAAGATAAGACTTTTGCCTCATAACTTGCCTCCATCTAAGATTGGTTCTTGTCAGCTGGTCTCAGGGTGAAGCTAAGGAGAGAAGATTATCGGAGTTAGTCTTGTTTATTGAGGATCTGTTTCTGCCTGGCCCACCCCTATAATGTCAGCCATAATGCTATACAATAGGTTTGTATATAAACTAATGCGAAAGTTCATATATTTCTTGAATCCTGTTACTATATAGCTTACCTACCAATCAGCCACCTCTGAAACCCAGATGCCCCAAATCAAAGGAATTTTACACTTTCAGTAGCTGGCCCAGGGACCCGTTGGTCTGTTCACATCAGTGCCCTGCTCGCAAACCCAGGGGTTCCCCATTAGCCCTGTGCTCGGAGGCCCCCTTCCTCAGCCTGGCCCTCAAAGCTTGGCCCCACCCTCCTCCTGCCAGGCTGACCTCCATGTCCCCAGGCCCTGGCATACGAGGCTCTCTCCCTCCCTTTCTACCTTCCTTCCTTCCACTGTTTAAAGAGCCCCAGACTCTGTTCTAAGTGAGGTGGACTTGCTTTCCCTTAGCTCACGTAGCAGGGGTGGAGCCAGATACAAACAGATATTCAAATAAGCAAGGTAAATTCAGGTAAGTGAGTACGGTGAAAAGGGTGATGCCGGGTGGGAGCGAGGCCCAGTTCTTCACCCTAGCCCCAAGACGTCACAGGTGAGGGTGGCCCAGAAAGCCTGCCCACATCCACCTCCAGACTGTATCTGCCTTCTGGCCGGGCACTCAGTGGCTCTCAGACTGACGAGTCCTGTTGGGCAGCTGAGCTATGAGCTCCCTGAGGGTAGAGAAATCATCTCCCCCAGCTCTGTGCCTTTCACTTGCCCAGCGCATGCCAAGCGTGGAGGAACTGCTGGGAAAATGCACAAGGATCTCTTGGACCACAGAGCCTAGAGCACAGAGGGCCCAGCCCCCAGTCATTGGCTGAGAAGAGGGCCCCCTCTGTCCCCGAGGGAGGAGGGAGGAGCACATTTACATGGGAACTTTCACCCCTGGGGGTGGGGGATTTAAACCAATCCAAGTAATTTTCAGACAGGAACAAGTCAAATTCTTTTAAACTTTTTTGAATAGTTTGCTTTGACAAGGAGCCTAAGAAGAGTATCATGCCTATTCCTTGGCTTGGAAAGGCCTGGAACTATGCATGGGAGTGGGGGGAATTTTTCCTGGTATATGTACTTGGATGAAGAGTAGGGGCTGGGTGTGTGGGATCACTGTGTGCTGGGGGTGGGGGTGCACTTTGCCAGAGTATATTGTTGAGTCTGTGTGTGGTGGGAATGTTTGTGTGGTATCTGTGACAGTGTCTGAAATATTGGCATAGGATGTGTGTGTGTGTGTGAGTGTGTGGTGATGGCACGTGTGTGTGAGTGTGTGGTGATGGTGTGTGTGTGTGGTGATGATGTGTGTGTGGTGATGGCGTGTGTGTGTGAGTATGGTGATGATGATGATGTGTGTGTATGTGTGGTGATGGCGTGTGTGTATGTGGTGGTAGCGTGTGTGTGTGTGTGGTGATGGTGTACATGTGTGTGTGGTGATGGCGTGTGTGTGTGTGGTGAGGACGTGTGTGTGTGTGTGTGTGTGTTGATGGCGTGTGTGAGTGTGTGGTGATGGCATGCGCGCATGTGTGTGTGTGGTGACGGTGTGTGTGTGTGAATGTGTGGTGATGCGTGTGTGTGTGTGGTGATGGCATGTGTGTGTGTGTATGGTGATGGCATTTGTGTGTGAATATGGTGATGGCGTGTGTGTGTGTGGTGATGGCGTGCGTGTGTGTGTGTGTGGTGGCGTATGTGTGAGTGTGAATGGTGATGGTATGTGTGTGAGTGTGTGTGGTGATTGTGTGTGTGGTGGTGGCGTGCGTGTGTGTGTGTGGGTGATGGTGTGTGTGTGTGTGGTGATGGTGTGTGTGTGAGTGTGGTGATGGCATGTGTGTGTGAGTGGTGATGGCATGTGTGTGGTGATGATGTGTGTGTGGTGGTGACATGTGTGTGTGAGTATGGTGATGATGATGGTGTGTGTGTGTGTGGTGATGGCGTGTGTATGTGAGTGTGGTGATGGCATGTGTGTGTGGTGATGATGTGTATGTGTGTGTGGTGATGGCATGTGTGTGTGTGTGTGGTGATGGCATGTGAGTATGTGTGGTGAGGACATGTGTGTGTGTGGTGATGGCATGTGTGTGTGTGTGGTGGCGTGTGTGTGTGTGGTGATGGCGTGTGTGTGTGGTGAGAACGTGTGTGTGTGAGTGTGTGGTGATGGCGTGTGTGTGTGTGGTGATGGCATGTGTGTGTGTGTGTGTGCGTGGTGTATGTGTGAGTGTGTGTGGTGATGCGTGTGTGTGTGAATGTGTGGTGATGCGTGTGTGTGTGGTGATGGTGTGTGTGTGTGGTGATGACGTGTGTGTGTGGTGATGGCATGCGTGTGTGTGTGGTGGCGTATGTGTGAGTGTGTGTGGTGATGCGTGTGTGTGTGGTGATGGCGTGTGTGTGTGTGGTGATGACGTGTGTGTGTGGTGATGGTGTGTGTGTGTGTGTGGTGATGTGTGTGTGTGGTGATGGTGTGCATGTGTGTGTGGTGATGGCATGTGTGTGTGTGTGTGGTGATGTGTGTGTGTGTGTGTGTGGTGATTGTGTGTGTGAGTGTGTGTGGTGGTGGCGTGCGTGTGGCTGGGTGTGCGGGGGCAGTGCGGCGGTGGCTGGTGCGCATGCGTGTGTCCGCTGTCCCCGTTGGCGCGCTGCCTCTGCTGTGGAGGGTACGGAGGGGTGCTCCTGTGATCTTCCAGAAGGCAGTGGGGCGCTTGCCCGGGACTCTGCACCCCCACAGAGAGAGGGCCGGGGAGGGGGAGCAGTGGTGGGCTGGGCTCCTGGGGGCCCTGGCAGCTGGGACTTCACTCTCCTGGGCGGTAGCTGGGGCTTTATTAAGGCTTGGAAGCCACCAGAGCCCAGCCCTCTCTGCTGGCCTTTTGGGGGATACCCTGGGCTCTTCAGCTTTCCTTGGATTTATGGTCTCTTCGGTTTGAATCCCTGTCCTCAAGCACCATCCCCACTCCCTATCCTACTGCCCAGAGCAGACAGCAGAATATTTCTGTTTCCTCTGGAAAAATCCTGGGAGGTCTGTTTATGGCTGCAGCCGAAGCGGCACGCACATCTGTGCCGGGTAGCTGGGACAGCTGGAAACCCAGGAACTGGAGTTTTCTGGAATTTGGAGCACACTGGTGCTTCCCTATCGGTGCACGACTGTCACATCGCACGCAGTGGGCTCTTCCTAGAGACGGCCCTTTGCTGCTCCCGGTGTGCACGCACCCACATATGCAGATCCACTCTTGGAGCCAACATTGCGGTTGACATACAGAGGCAGGCCCGGGACGCACAAGCGCACAGGTGTGCCAGCACACTGGGAGAACACTCTCAAGCAGGGCTCCTCAGGAGAGGCCCACTTACACACACAGGGCTGGCACCCTGGGGCCTGACACGCGCGTGTGACGCCTCTACCCGCAGAGACGCAGGACAACAGAGGCTGATTCAGCACACCCACACACGGAGGCGCAGTGCACGCAGAAGGTGTGATTCACTTTCAGCCTCCTACAGAAACCCACCCCGAGCCAGTCTCAGCGGCAGGCAACACCTGCCCTTTCAGCTAACAGGCTAGGCCTGCCCTCCCCTGGAAGAGCCAGGTACTTTCTCGAGCCTGGGAATGCCCCGGTCCTTCCCCATCCTCTAGCTCTTTCCCCGATAGAGGCTGCCCCTCACCTCCTCTTTGGCTCTGGGCACCCTGGATCTCCTCCTCCTCGGGTCAGCCGGAGCTGCCCTCAGCACCTGTGTGCCCCGGGCCCTCGGTGGTCTCCTTGCAAAGGACGGGGGAACCGGGGGGGCTGCCGGGGCCCTTCTGCTCTGACACTCTGGACCCTCTCAGCCTGTTTCTCTAGGCCTGACTGGGCCAGGCCCAGGCTACTCTCCTTCCTGGTCCCAGTGCTCAGGCCATCTGGGGAGGCAGAACTGCCAGGTTCTTGGGAGTATCAGAGGCAGGGCCCGTGCAGAGCAAACTGGGGACAGGGAAGGGGTCAGTGCTCCAGGAGCTGGCCGGGCAGGCAGAGGAGGGCCACTATGTGCTGGGATGCTAGGAGCCGGGGCTACATGTGCCAGGGGCCGGGGGCTGGGGGGTGGGTGCTGAAACAGGAGGAAGCTGCCCAGCGGTGCAAGGGTTAACCTGGGCCTTGGTGGAAGGGGCCAGCCAGCCCTGCTGCTGGGCCTTGAGACTGTTTTCCAACAGGCCTGAAGGAGAGCTAGGAGAGGGGCCGGCCTGAGTGAGCACTCTGAGTCAGCGCGGCCCCCGTTCCTGGTGAGCCCCCAGAGCGCTGCCTGTCTTCTGCTCACTCTTCAGCCTCCCGCGACTCTGGGCCCCTCGTCTCTGCTTTTGCTTCTCACGACAGCCTATGCCAGACACCCTGGTGGGCTGAGCTGGGACCCAAGTGCCTCCCCAGGGCCCCCACCCACCGCGGGACCCTTCTGTAAGGCAGAGTTCCCAAGGACCCCCTATTCTGACCTGTCTCTTCCGTTCCTGCACCCTCTATCTCTCCAGGAGCTTCGCGGGTTCATCTCTCCAGCCTTCCCCTTCCCCCTGCTAGAACCACATCTGTCCCCATTGCTGACCCCTCCTTCTGCCCCTTTCATTCCTTCAGGCCTCCTCTTGGATCTGCAGTTGCTGCCTCTTCTCTGTTAGCCAAACCAGGCCTCCCAGATTCCAGCAAAGCCCCCCCTCCCCAAGTCAGGATAGGAATTTGCTCTTTAGGGCAGATGGGGGTGGGGGAGGGGAGCAGGCAGAGGAATGGGGACAGGGTACGTGGGAAAGAGAAAGTGGAGAGAAGCAAAGGACCTGACTTTTTTACTTGGGCCTAGGAGGGAAGGAGGGGCCCATTTGGTGCTGTGGCAGGATGCCCAGTGGGTGGGTGGCCAGGGGAGCAGGTGTGGAGGGAGCAGAGACGGAGCTGTGCTACCCAAGTGCCCCTCCATTTTAAGGCCCCACCTGGCCCACGTGAGGACATGACCTATGAACAGGCCTCTCCAGCCATGTGTTCCCAAACTCCTGATCTTTTCAAGCCAGACCAGGATGCTCCAGAGCTCCTGGTGTGGGGGGTCCTGGGCCTGGGGTGCTCTTTAGCCCCCCATCTGTACACAGGGCTATCTTGGTGGCCTCCAGGTCCGAAGGAATGTCCAACCTCGTGGGCCTTCCCAATCCCCCTTGGGGCCCTCCCTCTGCCTGCAAGCGCAGGCTGCACACAGACCCCACTCCTCTCTCCCTGCTCCCACATGGCAGCCATTCTCAGCTTCCTGTCCATATTCGACAGACAATCATGGGGGTTTATAACCTAATCATGGTTGGAAACCCCCTCAGAACTCCACTGGAAACCTCCAGGTATACTCCATCCTTCATTTCATATTCATGAGATCCAGGGCAAGTCTCTGTAAGGCTTTGCACCTCAGTTTTTCTTTCTCTCTTTCTCTCTTTCTCTCTTTCTTTTGTTCGTTCTTTCGTTTGTTCTTTCTTTTCTTTCGTTCTTTCTTTCTTTCAGATTTTGTTTATTTGTTTGAGAGAGAGAGAGTGGGAGCAAGCTCGTGCAAGCAGGAGGAGGGGGAGAGGGAGAGGGAGAACGTCAACCAGCCCCCCTCTGAGTGCAGAGCCCAACACGGGGCCTGATCCCATGACCCTGAGATCATGACCTGAGCAGAAACCAAGAGTCAGGCACTTAACCGACTAAGCCACCCAGGCGCCCCTGCACCTCAGTTTCTCAAGTGCAAACTAGAGTTTGCATTTAGCTGCCCCTCCCCCTCAGGAGGACGGTTATGAGGTCAGCATCTGCTGAGAACCCAGCCCAGGGCCCAATAGCAGGCGGCCTTGCTAAACATTAGTTCCTTTCTCCTCGGCGCATTTCACTCTTCCAACGCTATTTAAGCCAGAGAGCAAGCTGACCCTATTGCCCTGGGACAAAGGAACGATGGCCTTGATTCAAGGGCAAAGCACAGGAGTTTTTGATTAACTCAGGAACACCATTGACTTCCAGCAGCCCAGCTGCTGTGGGGTGGGGTGGGTTAGGGAGGGGAGGTGGCCAAGGGAAAATGCTGGAAGGACAGGGGGAAATACAGAAATCCACAGGAGACCTGAGGGCAGGGAATGCGGAGGCCAAGGCCTTCTCCAGTCTGGACAGAAAAGTCTGAGGCCCTCCACTAGCCAGCCGCGGGTCTGTCTCAGAGCCCCTGGGAGAAGGCCTTGGATGCCCCCGCCTCTGCCCCCGTCTTCCCCTCCCGTTCCTGAATGCGTCAGTTGTCTTTCTTTCCTGAGCAAGGTCATCCTGGCTTTGGAGGGGAGGGGCTGCTCACCCTCTGGGTCAGTGCCCCCGTGTATGGGGAGCACTGGGGGTGGGGAGGGGTGGGGTGGGGTGGAGGCCCTCCTCTGCCTCTAGGCCAAAGGACTGCCAACCTGCCGCAGGGGAAGGGCCAACTCTGCACTGTCCTTGAGACCTAACGTTCCACCTGGTAGCCTGGTCCAGCACAGTCCTCCTGATTTACCAACTTGAATCCTTCCCTCAAATCCAGTGAAATTCTTCAGGTTTCGAGGAGCTATTCATGACATCAAGTAAGCAGTTTGTTTCCCCCCCCCCCCCCCGAGAATAAAGCAAACTCGGGGAAGATCCTAGCCTGCTTGTTTCCACCCTCTTACACCAGCTCTAGGCCCTCCCAGCCTCCTCCCCACCCAGCCACATGGGAAAATCCCCAGTTAGCCCTTCCAGTCATGTGAACGAGGCCACGATTCAAAGGCAGTGGGCAAGAAGGAGGCCACACGGAGCCTCCAGAAAGAACCAGCCCTTTGTGCTAGACTGGGGTCCGTGGGGGATGAGTGCATTTTTGGCGTATTTAGAAAGATTTCTTTTTTATAATGAGCAGCAGAGGAGGAAAGGGGAGGGAGAGAGAGGCCTAAGGCAGGACTTGGGAGAAGAGAGGGCCGGGAGGGAGGTGGAACAATGTCAGGGGAGCTAAGGGCCAGAAATGCGGACAGAGGGGGGAAAGGGCAGTTCTTGGGATGGACGGGAATGCTGATGGCGCTGGATAGAGGGCCGAGGAAGAGAAAGGTGCTCCTTTGTGTGGAGGCAGGGGCTGGATGAAACAAAGTGGCAGGAAAGGATCTTACTTCCATTTTACACGTGGGAAACCCGCCTCAAAGGGACACCCGGTGACACCAACCAAGGCTGACTGAGCTCTCCTGCACGCCGGGTGCTGTGCTGGGTGCTTCGCCAGCCCTGCCTCAGCCAACCCTCGTGACTAGCCAAGGGGGTCCGGGCTGTCATTATCCCCTAGAGACCACTCTTGATCCTGCAGAGCCACACCTGGGTCCTTCCTTCTGGGTCAGTTCAGAAGGTCCCACACAGACTTTGTTAGAGCACATTTCCCATCTGACTCCTTTTGAGAAGTGACAGACGTTGTTTTTCTTTCTTTGAATGCTGTGCCCTCAAGGGCCTAAGAAACACCTCTCCCCCTGAGTTCTCTGGAGACCAGACAGGAACAGGGGTCCTCAGAACCCCTGCCCTCGTGACCTCACCCTCTCGGGGTCCCTGGTTTTCACTTGGCTTGCTGCACCTCCAGTCCTGTTTACATACTTGTTTCACCCAGGGATCGCCTTGACTGGCCTCTGGAAGCCTGACACACCTGGCCTTGCGTGGGCCATAGCTGAACGATGGTCCAGGCGTTCCACAAATACTCAGGTTCATGCATTCACAGACATTTTTAGAGCACAGACTTCGTACTTGGAGCATGTAAGGAGCTGGAGAACGAGGCGCAGTCCCTGCTCTTGCGCAGCCCGACCTAGCTGGGGAGATGGAGGAGTGATGGGGATGATTTCAGGAGCTTCGGGGGGGGGGGTGAGGAGCCTGGGGAGGTGGCAGGAGGAGTGACAAGTCCCCAAGGGTTTCCTGGAGGAGGTGGAACAAAAGAGAGAATCTCAACTCCATCAAATTCTGGAGGATTCTGGTTTGCTATGCCCCTTTCCTTGCTCTCATTACCCATTAAAAAAACAATAGTTCATCCACTTGTTATTTTATTTGCAAAAACCCTTATTGCTTGCCTAATGTATGTCAGGCTTCGTGCTCATGTCTGGGAACTCACCAATCACTAAGACATCCAGAATCTCCCAAACCAGCCAGGGAGCAGAGAAGCAGGCCAGCAATGACCTCACAGAGACCACCGGGCCAGGGTAGTCCTCCCACTGGACCCTCTCCCCCATTGCCATTTACCGAGGTCACGGGGCCAGTAAGTGTGGGATCTGCGACTCCTCCTCAGTTCTCAGCCTTGGAGGCTCTGTTCTGGCTCTGACCAGCCTGGTCCCTGCAGGATTCAGGCTTACTGCCTGGGGGTGACTGTGCCAGGGGCTTGGCTGCCGGCTCTCCCCTAAGAAAGTGGGAACAGTGCACCTTGCCTCCCAGGCTACGTGTGGAAGGTGCATCTGCTGGTTCCCTCGCTGCTTGGCTTCCCCACAGGCAGGTGCAGCCCAGCCCCTGGGGAAGGGCTGGGAAGGTAGAGGCAGCCTCACAGAAGCAGCCATTCTGGGAGCCCCTCCTACACTTCCTCAACTCCTTCCTCCTCCCTCCGGCTTCCCACTGCCTGCCCCCTCCTCATTTTTCACCCATCCCTCTCCCCGCTCCCCTACTCCGTTACCTTTCCCCTCCTCCTCCACCTCCATCCCCTCCCTCCCCATGTCTCCCTCCACCCTCCCCCTTTCATCCTCTCCCTTCTCCTCCTCCTCCTCCTCCTCCTCCTCCTCCTCCTTCTGCTTTGCTCCTTGGAGCTAATTGCTTGAGGGGTGAAGACCAGGTCGGCTAGTGAAAACTCTGATCCATCGCCATGGTGATGCTAATTCAAGCTGAGTTCAAAGGAAATTGTTCCAGTTAAAACTAACAAGCTGGAGCTGGGGCCCCAGGAAGGACCAGTGCCAGGAGGAGCGAGCCCCGAGCCCAGAAAAATAGGAAAAACAAACCCTTTGCGGGGTTTTCCCTCACACTCACTCCTTCTGGGTCCTGTGCGCCGCCTGCAGCCTCCAGACCTGCCCAAGCCCCAGGACACCTGAGCGGTCCCTGTGGACAGCTCCCAGCCTCAGGCCCAAGCCCCAGCCTCCTGGAAAGCCCTCCCATAAAGTCCTTACACAATCTCCCTCAGCTGGTGGCTCTGGGCCTTATCCACCCTCGCCTTCCTTCCGAGAGTTCCTTCCTCATCACGCAAACCCCTCCCATTGCTTTCTAAGCTGGTGGTATCATCACCCCTACTCTTTGGGTGTCTGGGGATGAGAAAGCTCGCAGGAGAACGACCCAGAGCTCCATCTGAGCTCAGCTAGGTCCTGCTGGCTTAAGGGATGCCACCCCCTTGAACTGGGGGTGTTGCCTAAACAAGGAAAAGGGGAGCGCTTGGTTCCAAAGTGCCAGTGAGTAGCCTTCTGGGCTTTCACTCAGTCTTCCTCCTCGGCCCCTAAAGCGTGGTCCCTGCCAGCTCACATCTGTTCCTCCCCGTCTTGCTCTGGTGGCCCACTCATGTTTCTTCTTTAAGGGCAGGAAGCATGTCTTATTTGTCTGTAGCATAGCACTGGCCCAGAATGGGGTCTGGCTAACTGTTATCTCCCCGTGGGAGTGCTGAATTGGAAACCCAGCCTCTTGGGGGGCGGTGAGTTGAGGTCCACCAGGTGAAGGGAACCCAAGCCCTCTGGAGTCTCATGGAGGCCAACCGAAGGCCTGCAAGAGGAGCCTTTCTTGGAGGCCTTTGCAATTCTAGTCCATGGGCAGAAGCCAACACCAGAATCCCGCCCTTGGCAATGCTCACCTCTTCACTCTGACCTTCCGGAAGACCTCACTCCCTTGCTCAAGCCTCAGGTTTTTGCTTTTTATCCCGAAATATCTAGTGATCCTTCCATGTACTAAAGAGATACTGGTCGACCAGGAGAAGAAATTCCTTGACGGCAAAGCCCGTGTAGGTGCTGGTAACCCAAAACATGGGGCCAAGAAGCTCGTAGGAGAGCCTCATATTTAAAAGAATGAGTAACTTGGGGTCTGGCCGCCCTCTGAGGGAGGGACACAGGGGGTCAGAAGGCTTCAGATCTGCTCTCTCCTCAGATGTGCTGGGAAACCTTGGGAAGCTTCCTTACCTCTTTGTTCCTTACTTTCTTCAGGTGTAACAAAAGAATGCCCCTCCCTGAGCTGCCTCACCCTCTCCAACCACGGGAAGAGAGTCATAATGCTATAAATGCGTGGTAGCTTCCCCACCAGCATCCAGACCAGCACATCTCCCGGGCGGGGGCCCAGTGCTGGTGAATTGAGGTTCATGCCTGGCCTGTGTCCTGCATACACTCTCTAGGAAGACTTCCCCACCCCACCCCACCCCACCCCCACCCCCACCCCCACCCCCTAACTGTCCTGAAAGGAGAGTTCAGTGTCTCTGGATTACCGAGGCAAAATCCAAGCAAGAAGGAGGAAGTGACTCAGCATGGGGGCTGGAGAAGGCTCAGGGCCAGGCCTCCCACTCCCCGGACAGCTTGTGCTGGCTTTGTACTCAACTCTGGTGCCTTTCATCCCAGCATCTCAAAGCCCCTTTCAAGCTAAAGCAGCCCCGAGAGAGCTGGGTCATTATCTCAATTAACAGGAGAAAGCTGAGGCCCCAGCATGGTGGAGGCAACTTTCCTCTGAATGAGGCCTTGACTCAGTGCCCAGCAAGCCCAGGACCTCCTAAGCCCAGGCTTCTGACCCAGGCTCTGGGCTGCCGGCGTGTTGTAGAAGGAAGCAAGAGCTGGGCTGATTTCCCCTTGCCTGTCCCTGCACTGGGACGCAGAGGCTGTTTGCAGGGCTGGAATCTCCCAGAGGGCAGTGCAGTGGGTGCCCCCCTGTGCTACCATCTTTGTTGTTCATGGCCAATCTGCACAGCTTTGCTTTCCTGAGTGCGAGAGAGAGAGGGTCCAGGGTGGGTGCACGGGAGTCATCAGAGATTCTTGGGAATAGGCTCAGCCACCTTCGGGGAGACCTGCCATCCTGGGGGCAACATCACTAAAGCTCCAGGCCTTGGGGACCCGGAGCTGTTTTAGCCTGCTGACCCCACTGAGTTTCTCCCATCTGTCACTGTTAGAACATTCATTGCAGCAAATCAGCCAATGCTCATTGAGGCTCTTGTGCATCCAACCTGAGACAAACAGATCAGAGTCTAGATTCAGCTGTGCAATCCTGGGTAAATCGGTTTAACCTCTCTGAACTTCGGTTGCCTCGAAGACTCCTTGGCTCAGTGTCTAGAATGCAGGAGATCCCAGCTGTACTAATATTGCAAGAATAAATGCAGAGCACAGGGGCTTACAAGAACCTTCCTTGTTTCCCCGCAGGGATGAAGCACAGAGAGATGATGTGGAAAGCTCCAGGTCACACAGCTGGGAGGAGAACCAGGCTGTTAAGGAGAAGCCTTCAAAGGGTGTCCATTCTTGCCCTTCTAGGCCTGGAGGAGGCAGCTTGCATGCTTGCTGACTCAGGCTGAAGAAAGGCTGAGCGGTTGATCTCAGCAGGTGGAATAGGAGAAGGAGCATGAGGGTGGGGTGTCCTGGGGAAGCCGGGGGCAGAGGAGAGTCTAGGATGTTGCACAAGGAAGGGGTGGGGAGGGAGGGTCCATTTTAACGAGGCAGCAGAAGAGGAGAGGGGCTGGCTCCCTGGACAGAGGCCGCCCGCCCCCGTGATGCTGGGCCGCACTGCCGGGATCAAAGCTGCCCTGGGCATCATTCGCTGGGAACAGTGCAAGACTGCTGGGCCTGCTACCACCTCGGCTTCTCACGGGGCCTCCTTGTTGGAGCGGCCTTGGTCTCTGTCCTACCCAGCACCTTGCCTGCACTTGCTTCTGAAGAGGCCTGTTCCAGGCCCAGGCGCCCTCTCTACGCCTCCAGCTTGGGTTGCTGACTCAGTCCACCGCGTGGATGCCCAGGGCCCCCTGTGGCTGCCGACTGTCCGCCTCATCCAAGCCATGATCCCTTCTCTGGCCCACGGTGTCTTCAGGGCCTCAGCACCAGCTCCGCCGCCCTTCGTCCTTGAGCATGGCTCTGGACTCAGCCAAGCTTGTCTGGCTCAGTAACCTCAGCGTCTGCCTCTCAGTTTTGCCCTTGGCCTTTGCCCGGGCCGGCAAACTGAGGACAGTGGGCCTGGCCCTTCCCCCACCCTGGACCTTCTCAAAGCTTCATTCCAGGTTGACCCCTCCAAGTCCTGCCATCGGCCTCCCTGTGTTGAGCCTTCTTCCCCTCGGCTGCTGCGTCTGCGGTGGGCCACAAGGAGGCCAGCTGGGGTCAGCAGGCTCAGGTCTGTCTCAGGCTCTCCCGTTCGGGGAGAGCTGTCTCTGGTTCTGGCACGGGAGCTGGGGGTGAGGGCAGAAGGAGGCATGGCCACAGAGAGGCAGCTGGGAGAGTCCTCTTGCCAAGTCTGGAGGACACATTAGGGTGGGGATGGAAAGAAAGGATTCTCAAGAGGGAGGGGAGCTGGGCTTGATATCAAAATCATAAGGAGAAAAGAATTTGAACTTTCTTCTGGGATTTGTGAATTCTAGAGAATGGTCTCTTCAACAGCGCTTCTTAGATGCTTATCGGAGGTTCTCAAACATTTTCCCATTAGGGCCTCCCTTTCTCCCTCTGCTCAGATTCCCCAACTCCCCCTCTCCTCCAGCCTCTGGCTCCACATTTTCCTTGAGTTTTTTGCGGTCTTTGGATGGGCTTACTTCCCTCATTTTGCAGATGAAAAAACCAGAGACTTAGAAAGATCTGGTGATTTACTTACAGACTGCAGCCAGTAATGCTAGAGCTGGGAAACTGACCAGGTCCACCTGGCTCTGAAGCCTGTGCTCATTCCATTATCCCCTCATACAGATGCGCAGGGCGTGTGTGTGTGTGTGTGTGTGTGTGTGTGTGTGTGTGTGTGTGTGTGAGCTTCGTGCATTGTCCCTCCCTTCCTTCCTTCCTTCCTTCTCCTTCCTCCTCTCTCTCCCCTTTCCATGGTGTAATTGGCTGTCTTTGTTCATGGCCTGTTTTCCTTCTAGGCATTAGAAGATCAGAAATGCCGGCATTTGCTTCCCTGCAGTTTCAGGACATCCAGCATCCAGCCCTGTCTCTGGAAGAGGGAAATGCTTCTGTAACTCTTCCCATGCACAGTAGCAATCTCTGCACCAATTGTGGCGCCTGGGTGGAAATAAAACATTTTTGAGGGCGCCTGGGTAGCTCAGTCATTAAGCATCTGCCTTCGGCTCAGGTCATGATCCCAGGGTCCTGGGATCCAGCCCCGCATCGGGCTCCCTGCTCAGCAGGGAGTCTGCTTCTCCCTCTCCCACTCCCCCTGCTTGTGTTCCCTCTCTCGCCGTGTCTCTCTGTCAAATAAAAAAAAATAAAAAAAAAAACACATTTTTTTGAAAAAAGTAAAGTGGAGAAAGCAGGAGGGTCAGGAGGCCTGTGTTCTTGGCTTGACTTGGTCTTTTACCAATTATATGACCTTGGGCAAGTCTCTGAATTTCAGTTGCTTTTTCCTTAACTGGGCAAAAGGGATAACAATACCATCATCCTCCCAGGAGTTAGATTAGAAGAGATAATGCACGTTAACACGCTTGGAAGACTGTAAGGGGCCAAGTCATTTGTAAATGTCCACTAGGGGAATAAGGAATGTTTGGATGCATTCCCCCCTCCCCCCACTAGCATCCCACCGGTGATATTATGGGAACAGAATACTCCCTGTACCCTGGTCAAAGACAGGATCTAGCTGGATGGACCATTCTAGATGATAACTCTTATCATGGCAGAATGAACTACCTGGTGGCCTCCCCACTTTTCATCAAGAGGATATTAGAAATTAGAAGGAATCTAATTAGTCATTCGAGGTGCTGAGAACACTTAGCAACTGATGTGGTAACGCTTCCACTGTAAGCCAAGCTCAGGAATGAGTGATGCTTTCTTAGGTAAATTAATGCTGGAGTTATTGTTTTATAAGGGCACGGTCAAAGACAAGCTAAGAGGGAAAATAGCCCTTCCTCCTATGGGACCAGACTGTGTTGGCTCTGGAAAAAGACCAACTGCTCACCAGGACTGGAGACACGCTTGCTTCTTGGCTAATGAGGACATTGGCCACAGCTCTCCCGTGGGAGACCCACTAGCACCTGCTGCCAAGAGGAGAGTCTTCATGAGCATCAGGCTAAATTTGAGGCCATAAATATGAGGGCTTTCTGTGGGGAAGGGAAGGAGTAGGGACACTGGTCCTTGAAGGAAGGAACTTTAAGGAAAGAATGGGAAATTAAGAAGAGAGACAAAGAGATCTGGTGGGAAGGGGACAGAAGTGTATCTCAAGGCAGGTGACTGGTGTGCCTCCTTTCTTTGTTGGTACTTGGAAATTAACAAGTTAACTTTCCTCTAAGGTTGTATTGCTCTTAAGATCTACCCGATCCTTGAATGAAATGAACAAATAAACTTTGCATATCTCCATTTTAGTTCTGTTTGACCTGACACACTCTCTGGGAAGAAGGCACTGAGAAAAAGACAGAACTCTTTCCCCATCTTCTCGCGGGGAATTTTGCTGAGATGAGACTAGAGGGCACTGGCTCCTGGGGGGTTACCAGGTAGAGTTACCATGGTTACTGGCAGCAGAAGAGGGATGCAGGGGCCAGTGGTTGGCGATGACCACTCCACCTTACTCATTCAGTGGAGAGACTGAGTTCCCTGATGGCTGATCATAGGCTGGCAAGGAATAACTTCTGAGAAATCCGAGTAACATCATATGCTCAGAGTCTAGATACAAATATTCCTGAATACTCACTCTGGCTGTAGATAGTTGGGTTGGAAACAGACCCAATAGCTCATCTTGTTCCTCCCTGGTCTTTGGCAGACTTTTAAAAAAAATATTTATTTATTAGAGAGAGAGAGAGAGAGAGCACAGAGGGAGAGGGAGAAGCAAACTTGCCACTTGGCGGAGAGCCCAGTGAGGGGCCCAATCCCAGGACCCTGAGATCATGACCTGAGCCGAAGGCAGCTGCCTAACCGACTGAGCCACCCAGGTGCCCCCAGAGTAACTTTTGCTATATTGTTGTCTTACTGTCTTATATAGATTACTTACCCTGTATCTCCAGGAATCATGAGACTATGTACCCCTCCACCCCTCCACCCCTCCACCCCTCCATCCCTCCACCCCTCCATCCCTCCATCCATCCATCATTTATTGAAAGGTAAGTAAGACAAGGGTCCTTTCCTTTAAGAACTCATGGTAGAGTCTTTTCAGAGGTTCCAGTGCCTAACTAACAGGAGTAATTTCTAATGTTTAATTTACATATCTGACATCATCTAATGTATAAGTTCTAATGTATAATCTCATGTCTTCATGTTGTAAATAAAGATAAAGGTAAGACGCTCATTCACTTCTGCATAGATTCGTCCTACAAATATTTCTGCGGTGTCTTCTGTTCAGAGTGTATTGGCAGACACCCTTCTATTTTGGACATCCTGCTTGCTTTTCAAGCATGCTAGGTACATTCCAAGATGGGGAAATGAGCTAGCATTAACAATGTGGTCAAGTAAGGCTCAGTCGTAACTCTACATATTCAGACAAAATGGAGCTCCCACAATTCCTTCTGTTTGAGGATCTCAAAATATCTAAGAGCATGATCATTTCCCAGAGGGAGCAACTTTGTGTTGAGGGTTTCATCCAACTGGCATAGGGCAGGCCTCAGAATTCCTAATCATTGGCCATGAAACCTTTTCCAAAGGAGCAGGTAGGCAAGGCTGGTCTTTCTGCCTCTGTATCAACCTGCCCCCCAGCCCCTCCCTTGGCTTCCCACTGCCCTCCCCTTGGATCCTCTCAGCTTCCACACCTTCTTCTAGAAGGAAAGAGGGTGGAGGGAGGTGGGCTGAGGAGTGGGACAGGAATACCCCTGGAACATTCAGCCTCTCTCCATGCATCAAAGGGGGGGCTGGCTGGTTGCTGGAAGGAGTCGGGGTGGGGAAGAGAGGGAGAGGGCTCTTCAGGCTGGGAAAGATCCAGAACTCTCATTAATGTCTGACACCTCCCATAAAAGCGGCATATTCCCCAAAAGCGATTTTTGAAAATCCTAGGCTCTTTGAAGCTTGGTGTTTAACTGCCACTCCTTCCAGCACTTAATAGGAAACCAAGCCCCTTGGCTTGCTCCCACGGCTGCCACCTGGGGCAACTTCCCTTCTCTAAGCATTTGAGGGCCTTGCATGCCTCTTACAGCTGGGCATGAAAGGGAGGCCTTGGTCCTCACAGAATGAAGGGTGGCTGCCCCCAGGGGCTGTGGCTACGGTGGAAACATCCTTCTGGGCTGGCGTGGGTCACAGCTGGCTGGGAAGGAAGCAGAGATAAAACTTTGGAAATTGCAAGGGGGATGGAGTTGAGGGATGTAGCTGAGTCCAAGCAGTTATTTTTCTAGACTGTCTTTTTTTTTCTTCATTTAACTGAATAAGCAGCGCATATACAAATGCTAAAATAGGCCGATACTGAAAAGTAAGTGCTCTGTTACCACGGACCACCTGCCTCCCAACTGGGAAGCAACTACTATTAACAACTTTTTGTGTATCGTTCAGAAATTTTCTGTGCTTTATATGCATCTTCTTTTTTTGGTGGTAAATAGGAACGTATTATACATACTCTTCCATATATGACTTGTTCTTTGACTTTTTTTAAGTAAGCTCTATACCCAATATGGGGCTTGAAATCATGACCCCACGATCAAGAGCTACACATTCTACTGACCCCCCTGACTTGTTCTTAACAGTGTATCTTAGAGATCATGTATTCATTTATATATGCATAAACATCTATTTCATTCTTTGGTCTTATATAGTGTGGATGTACCATGATGTGTTTACCCCAACAATGATAGTTGTTAGTTATTATGAACAAAACTGTAATGGACAGCCTTCTATAAACACATCTGTGGGAATCTAAGAGGGGTAGATTTGTAGAAGAGGAATTGTGTCAGAGAAATATACCTCGGGGTGGGAGACATCGCTCAGGCTGTTTTCTGGCTAGCCAAGATTATATCCAAAGTGGTGGGAGAATGGGTTGTCAACCCTGCATCCCTCCCCCTTCCCCATCTGGGACACGGTGGGAGGAGGGGGAGGGTACTTCCCCCAAGGGTGATGAGAAACCATCTCTTGCTTTGGGATATTGGCTGTTTTTTGGTTTTTGTTTTCCAGAATGGCCCTTCCCCGTAATGATGTTTGCTTGGGCTGACCACTGCTTGCTTCCCCTGAGCAGAGCCACACTGAAGGGGGACTGTGGGTGCCAGGGGGTGTCAGGTGGGCTCCTCCTCAGAGCAGAGCTGATAGCTGGCCTGCCCCCGGGGGACTCCATGGGCTTCCCAGCTCTGGTCACACAACTGCAATCATGCTGAGACCATTTGCGTGGTGGATCTAATTTTTCAAAGCCTTTTGCACCCAACATTTCATTTCGTTTCAGTTGTGAGGGAGGCCAAGCAGGTATTGTTGGTTAGGAAGGGAAACTGAGACCCAGAGAGGCTGGGTGCTGCAGTGTGGTCATGACAAGGGACAGGTTCAAGAGTTGGGGGTCTAAGGTTCAAGTCCAGCACCGAGCAGTTAGCTGTGTGGCCTTGAGCCTCTGTGGAAATGTTTGGACGGGATGGTCTCCGAGCTTCACCAACAGGGGTATGGCTGGATTACTGTCTAAGTTCTGCGGTTAGCTCGGGGCAAGCTGGCTACTCATATTTCGTTGGGCCACATGGTAGTTCACCCATCGCACGGTGGCTCCTGGATGGTACCCCTGCTGATGTTGCTTCTGTAGAGAGAACAGAGGGTCTCTTTCTCCTTTGAATGGTGGCACATCCTCCCAGACTCCTCAGGGGGTGGGCACTGTGGGGCGTGGAGGAGGGGGTACCGTCCTGTGGGCAGGAAGGCACAGCAGGGGCGGGAGCTGATGCAGTTGGTTCAGGCTGCTAGGGAAGAGGCCCCACCCCGACCCCTTTCAGAGACACTATGGGGAGAGCCCCCTTCCCCTATAACTCATGCCATTTGCCCCCTATAAAACCAACCAATCTCCAGAGTCTGACTCTCCAGATGGCCTTGGGACCTAATCAAAGCCAGACCCCCTCTCTGGCCTCTTCCCCCACTACTGGTCTGTTAATAGTCTACAGCCATCCAGCTCCAGGCCCCCTTAACCCCTTCGTCCCTGGCTTCCTCTCTCCCCCCGGAACTCTGTTCTGCTTCCCTTTCAAACCCCCGCACTACGGTCACACAGAGGGAACCATTCCAAAGCCAAATGTGATTTCTTGGCAGAATTGCTAGGTCGGGATCAGGCAGCCCGGGCTTCTCCCCTGCGGCCACCACTAGTGTGCTGTGTGGCTTGTGGGGCCTCAGTTTCCCTATCTTTGGCAACCAACGTTTAAATTGTAATAAAAAGCTTACATAATATTTTTCACCTACTTAACCTCATTTAATCTTCCAAAAGGAGATAATTATGGCTCTTCTAATTACCCTCCCAGGGAGAAGTTCATAAGAACCTGGGTTGGGGGAGACTAGAAAGCAGTACCCAGGTCACCAGTTACTGGGCCAGACTGGGGAGGGGTCGCCAGGGCAGGTGGCATGAGCCTCTCTCCAGGCTGGTCAAGGCCCACCGGGTGTGTGTGTGTGTGTGTGTGTGTGTGTGTGTGTGTGTGTGCATGCGCGCACGCAGGATTTCCTAAAAGCTCCTTGCACCATGATTCTCGAGTTGCTGACAAGATGCAGAAGGGGGTGCTGGAACCTGAGGAGGTCACCCACAACCCGGGGGTCCACAGGATGCCACACGGAAAGCAACACCTTCTGCTCCAGGCCACTCAGCTCAACCCAGTAAGGGGGTGTGGGGGGTGACATACCTTGTGCTTGCAACAGTCTACAGGGCCCGTCTCCCCTGAAGACCAAACAGGGAGAAATGTGCTAACTAGTAGCAGGAAGGATTTAGCCAGACCCATGAAGGGCTGTGTCAAAGGCGGCCAGGGCCCTGGGGTGGCTGGTTGAGCAGGGGTGTGGAGACACCCGGTGGTCAGAACGAGGAATCACAGTCTGGTTCCCTTAAAAAGGTGATGGGGCCAAAGGGGAATGAGCCTTACTTGAGTTCACACCTGTGCCGGGCAGGTACTTTCCACCTGAGATCTCATCTGCTGGACACAGAAGCTCTGGGAGGTAGAGGGCCCAATGCCTCCTTCAGTGTGGGGCTGTCCACCTTCTACCTCTGTCATTTACCAGCTGCGTGACCTAGGCAGCTTACACAACCTCTTGGACCCTGTGAAATGGGATGCTTCAGAGGGTTGCTGCAGGGCTGAGGGCAAAGTGCTTATCCTTATTACATCTGGCACACACTAGGAACCAAATCAAGGTTGACCACTTGTAGAGGGGCTCTGCCGGCCCCACTGTCTCGAAGCTAGTACAGACCTACAGAGCACAGGTTCAGCAAGGCTTTCTGCCCCTCTCCCCCACGAAAAGCAGTGGACTTGGGACTGTTGAGTGTTTATTCCTGACATGAAGTAGGTGGGAGCTAGAGCTCATCTTGGCTGCGGGGGCCGGGGAGGGGGGTGGTAGCAAGAGAGCTGATTGGCCACACCTCGTTCTCTGGCCAGCCCAACTCAGATCACTGAGGCAGAACGGGAGGTGGGAAGAGGTGGGCTGCCAGCCCTCCTGTTTCCCTTCTCTGCCACTTCCCTTCCATTCGCCCAGGATCAGGCACCTGGAGCAGATGTGGGGCATTTCCCTTCCATTTTAAAGAGGAGATCATAGGCTTGGTGAATCCAGGTGTCCTGGGCAAGATGGGACCGGCAAAGGGCAGCTTGAGATGAGGCCGTGGGATGCCCTTCTGCATCCCTGGGCTCAGGCACTGCTCCGACTGCCCTGTCTCCAGGCTAGGGCTTGGGTGCGGGGTGTGCTTCCTCCAAGGACTCTCAGACCTGCCCCCCCCCCCACTTTGGCCTTCCTCGAGGCCCTCCCTGTCCTACTGGGACTGCTAGAGCAGGCTCCCAATGGCACCCACTTTTCTTCCGCACTGTTCTTGGCTCTCCAAGGAGGATCACTAGGGGATTGTTCATGCGAAGAGGGTGAGTGTAGCCTTGTGCATCTGGCGCCTGAGCTGTGTTCAGGAGAGCTGCCTCTGCTACCACCCCTTGCTTTCTCTTTTCCCCCTAAAAGGGACAGCAGGGTTGTCTCTTCCTCCTCTGGAGCCAGCTGTGCAGGATAGGCGGCCAGGGGGTGGGTCCTGCTTTGATTCCCGTCCCCGGGGGGGGGGGGGGGGGGGGTGTGGCCGGGCTGGGCTGGGATCCTATCCCCAGGGACCAGGGTGGGACCTCACCTTGGGAACATGCTAGAGCCAGCCCCAGGAGGCCAGGCCCCCAGGCCAGCATCTTAGCACACAGGCCCCATCTGCTTCCCTAGCTCCCCGCTGCGGGGACCTGTCACAATGTGACACTGGCAGGGCCAGTCCGCGTGTCGACATGTTCCTGCATGTCTGTGATGGATCCGGGATTCCAGGATGTGGCACCGACATGCCAGTCTGCTCGGCCTAATGGGTCACTCCCGGAGCTGGTCAGGCTGAGCTGTAGGGCATCAGTCCGGCATCTGGTTGCTAGGCTCCTGAACCTCAAGGAACAGCCAGCTGGATGTCAAGTCTGATGTTCGAGAACACTTCCCCTCCTCAGCTTTACGACAACCTTCCCTGGGCCAAGGGCAGTGAGGAGAGTGGAGAGCCAGCCTTCCTCACCTCTCAGGTCAGAACCTGATGAGTGAGCTAACGCCAGCAGGAGGCATTGCAGTTGGACACCAGGAGGGACTTCCTGGGTGGAAGATGGATCCATGATGGCACAGAAACCACCTCTGCCTGGCCCACCTTCAGTGGTAAAGGCAAAGGAAGGGAACCGTTTCCTGGGGTGCTCAGATGACCACCCAGAGGCTGGTCCCCACTGTGCAGAGCCTGACACTGCTGTCCTGATGGACACTGTGGACACAGCAGGCAACCGAGGCTTTGCTTAGTCCTCAGCTCTTAAATGTCCAGCCCAAGTCCCAGCCGTTCTTGGTTTCTGTGTAACCAGTGGGCCTCCCTGGGTTCTTGTCTGCTCTGCCCATTGCCCCGACCACAGGCTCTCTGAAGGCGTTGATCCAGGGGCGAGCTGGGCATCTTAGGTTGAGTGAGGCTGAGGTTACTGCTCACCCTTCCAGGAGCTCAGAACGTGAGATGCTGCCTCAGAAGCCCCATGACTGCTTCCTCGCCACCAGGCACAGACAGCCATTCCCACGCTGCAGTGCTTGGGGGCCCGTCGGTCAGGGTGGGCTCTCTGCCCTGGAGCTGGTCGGTTAGAGCCCACGGAGCTCAGGGGAATGCCCATGAGAAGCGCATTTTATCTCTCCAGCTCTCCTGCACCTGCTCACTTCTGGCTGCACGATCCTGGGTAGGTGGCCTCCTCAGGCCCCAGATTCCTCATCAGGCCCCCGCCCCCATGGCAGAGAATACTTGTGAGCATTATATGAGTATATTTGCTCATTCAGTAAGCCTTTCCAATCCTGTGCTGTGCTGGGTGGTCATTGGTGTTAGGGATGGGAAATGAATTAATACTACATGATGGTTGCCTGCAAAGAGGGCAAGGGACCCAGGGCAGGGAAGCAGACCCAGAGACAGAAACCGAGACACTTAATGAATGGGGCTCAGCATAGAGCCCAGTACAAAACACACCACCCGCAGATACTAGCTGGACTGCCGCTTAAAACGGGCAGCATCTTTATCTTTCCGGTGACCTGGCTGGACGGTGGATTTCAGAACAGCCCTTAGCCGCCTTGCTCAGGCTGGGCCTCCTCCTCCCCACGCCCCTCCTCCCATGCTCCACAGAACCTCTGGAGCTCAGGCCCCTGCCACCCCCAGATGCTCACTCTTCACCGAACTTCAGGTCCCCTATCTGTCAGCTGCCGGGAGCCCGAGGGCAGACACAAGGCCCATTCCAGCGTTGGGCATGAAACAGGCCTTTGTGGGGGGGGGGGGCGGGAGCAGCCATCAAAGCCAAACGAGCCGGGGCAGGCCCGGGAGCGCTGAGAGCCTGGGCGCGGCCGACTTCCCACCCTCCCACTTCCCAGCCGCCTCCGCCGCCGCACCGGCCCGGCCTCGCCACACGGGGGCGCCCGCGCGCCCGGGCCCGTCCCCTCCGCTTCCATCCTTCCCACGTTCCACTTCATTAAGACGCACACTGCTTTGTAGCGCTTTACCGCTTTAGGGAGCACTTTCACTGGAGTTACTTAATCTGCACCACAAACTGAGGGGGTAGTAGGATGGCACTCAGAGCATTCGTCACCTAAGGATGCCATTCATTCAATAAGCTTCTGCTGTGTGCTACGCTCTGAGGATGCAACGGCCCAGCCAGACTTTGCAGGATTTGGACCATCTTAAGGACTTGGGTCTTTACCCTGAGATAGATGGGAAATCACGAAGGGACTTCGGTTGGGCAAGCATGTGAAGGAAGGAGGTGAATGCAAGATCAAATTTATGTTTCAGAAAGTTCCCTCTCGCTGCCTAGTGGAGAATGAATTGGAGTGGGTCAGAGTCACTGTGGGGAGTGCAGCAGGAGGCTCCTGACAAATCCAGGGTGGTGATGGGGACAGGGTCACACAGATGCAATTCCCAAGACGACACGTGTATGTGGGATTCAGCCCTTGGTCCAGCCCCTCCTCATTTCTTGTACCCACCTCAAGCCACCATGTGCTAGGCTAGATCCCGTGTCAGGCCTTCAAAAGGGAGCAGTACCTACTGTGTGTATGTGTGTGTTGGGGGGGGAGGGGGTATCACTGAAATCTGTAGTGTGTCCATTGCTTTCACAACCTGAAGCTTGATTCTGTCAGTACACCTGGAGGCAATCTATCTCCAGGAAACCAATTCATGATAAACAAACTTACAGGAGACTGAAATAGGAAGCATAGTATCAATGCAGTATATAAGATTCTCACAGGTTGTAAGACATCCTCACACCATATTTGGCAGACTCAAATATTGAGGACACACACACACACACACACACACACACACAGCTATACCAAGAAAGTTAGCTATTACCGTAATGAATGTAAAGCATGTGCAATGTTTGTGTCTACCAAATATGGCGCTTCTCTGGGATGCTGATTAAGTTTCGAGGTTTCTCTGTGGGCTTGTATTCAGAACATATGATGGTTCATCCATTGTTGTAAAGTGTCACCAGGAAGTCCTTAGTGAGACCCAGTGAATTCCCCCTGTCCTCCAATAGAACCTGCCTCCCTAGTGCCTGAAATGTCCCCTGTTCTCCCCCAGGAGAAATATGATAGGTCTCCTCCAGGAACTGCTGGATCTCATGGAAACATTCTATCTCTTCTTTTTTGGTCATCCTGGTCTCCATTAGTTGTTGATTACCACAGTGTCGAACCTATCAAAACACACATAAAATGAAATAGAAAATCAAAATAGTCCTATACCTATCCAGTACATTGAATTTGTTACAGAAAACTTCTCCACAAAAGAAATACCAGGCCCAGATAGTTTCACTGTTTATCAAACATTTAAGGAAGAAATAATATGAATACTATACAATGTCTTTCAGAAAATATAGTGAGCAGAAACTTCTCAAGTCTTGTCAGGGTCCAACATAACCTTGAGACAGAAATTTGACAAAGACAAGAAAATTATAGGTCACTATCTCTCATAAACATATATACAGTGATCCCTATTAAAACATCACCAGGATTTTTCACAGAGTTAGAACAAACAACCCTAAAATTTGTATGGAGCCACAAAAGAACCTGAATAGCCAAAGCAATCCTGAAAAAGAAAAAGAAAACTGGAGGCATCATGATTCCAGATTTCAAGCTCTATTACAAAGCTGTAGTGATCAAGACAGTGTGGTACTAGTACAAAAGCAGACACATAGATCAATGGAACAGAATAGAAAATCCAGAAATGGACCCACAACTATATGGTCAATTAATCTTCGACAAAGCAGGAAAAAATATCCAATGGAAGAAACAGTCTTTCAGCAAATGGTGCTGGGAAAACTGGACAGCAACATGCAAAAGAATGAAATTGGACCACTTTCTTACACCATACACAAAAATTAATTCAAAATGGATGGAAGACCTAAATGTGAGACATGAGACCATCAAAATCCTAGAGGAGAACACAGGCAGCAACCTCTTTGACTTCAGCTGTAGCAACTTCTTACTAGACACGTCACCAGAGGCAAGGGAAACAAAAGCAAAAATAAACCACTGGGACTTCATCAAGATAAAAAGCTGCACAGAGAAGAAAACAATCAACAAAACTAAAAGGCAGCCTATGGAATGGGAGAAGATATTTGCAAATGACAAATCTGATAAAGGGCTAGTATCCAAAATCTATAAAAAACTTATCAAAGTCAACACCCAAAAAGCAAATAATCCAGTTAAGAAATGGGCCGAAGACATGAACAGACACTTTTCCAAAGAAGACATCCAGATGGCTAACAGACACATGAAAAGATGCTCAACATCTCTCATCATCAGGGAAATACAAATCAAGACCACAATGAGATACCACCTCACACCCGTCAGAATGGCTAAAGTCAACAACACAAGAAACAACAGGTGTTGGCAAGGATGCAAAGAAAGGGGAACCCTCCTGCACTGTTGGTGAGAATGTAAACTGGTACAGCCACTCTGGAGAAGAGTATGGAGGTTCCTCAAAAAGGTAAAAATGGAATTACCCTATAATCCAGCAACTGTACTATTAGGTATTTGCCCAAAGGATAAAAAATACAGATTTTAAAGGGTACATGCAGCCCAGTGTTTATAACAGCATTATCAACAATAGCCAAACTATGGAGAGAACCCACATGTCCATAGACTGATGAATGGATAAAGAAGATGTGGTATGTGTATGTATATATACGTATGTGTATACACACACACACACACACACACACACACAATATTACTCAGCCATCAAAAGAATGAAATCTTGTTTGCAAAGACATGGATGGAGGTAGAGTGAATTATGCTAAGTGGAATAAGTCAATCAGAGAAAGACAAATACTATATGATTTCACTCGTATGTGGAATTTAAGAAACAAAACAAGTGAACATATGGGAGGGGGGTAAAAGAAAAAAAGGGAAAGGGAAACAAACCATAAGAGAATCTTAAAGACAGAGAACAAACTGAGGGTTGATGGAGGGAAGTGGGTGGGGGATGGGCTAGAAGGGTGATGGGTATTAAGGAGGGCACTTGTGATGAGCACTGGGTGTTGTATGTAAGTGATGAATCATTGAATTCTACTCCTGAAACCAATATTTCACTGTATGTTAACTAAATAGAATTTAAATAAAAATTAGAAAGAAAAAACCCCATATGTACAAAAGTCTTTTAAAAATATTTACAAATTGAATCCAACAATATATATATGTAAAAAATGTATTAACAAAATATTCACAAGTTGAATCGAACAATATATAAAATATATCTGACTATATAAGGTTTGTCCACTTCATATTTGTAAATCTTTTATTATAATCCACTTCATTTACAGAATAAAGGAGAAAATTCATGATTATTTCAATAAATGTGCAAAAAGCATTTGACAAAATCCCACTGTTCATGATAAAAACTCTCAGTAAACTAGGAAAATAAGAGACTTTTTCAATCTGATAAAGGGCATTATATGAAACCTACAGCTAATATCATCCTTACTGGCAAAAAAGTGAACACTTTCCCCGTAAGACCAGGATGTCTACTTTTACTAGTTCTCTTCAACACTGTACTGGAGATCATAGTCACTGCAAAAAGGTAAGAAAAAGAAATAAAAAATACAAATTTTGGAAAGGAAGAAGTAAACAGCATGTTTTCACAGATGACATCATAGTTTATATGGATAAAAACCTTCCTAGAACTAATAAGTGAATTTGGTAAAGCTGTAGGATACGAGGTCAATATAAACATGTACATTGTAATTTCACATACTAGCAGCAAAAAAATGGAAAACAAAAAATTCCACTTATTATAAAGAACAAAATGTTTAGGAAAGCCTTTAATGAAAGATATGCAAGAACTGTGCACTGAGAATTATGAAACACTGTTAAGTGAAATTAAAGAAGACCTATGGATGCGTGGGTGGCTCAGTCAGGTTAGTGTCCAACTCGTGGTTTCAGCTCAGGTCATGATTTCATGGGTCTTGGGATCTACCCCCAAGCTGGGCTCCATGCTCAATAGGGAGTCTGCTTGAAGATTCTCACCCTTTGTCCCTGCCCCACTCATGAGCAAGTGAGCATCTGTGTGTGTTCTCTCTCAAATTAATAAATAAATCTTAAAAAAGAAGACCCAAATAAATGAAGAGATATACAATATTTATAAAGAGTCAACATTGATAAGATGTGATTTTTGCCAAATTAATCTGTAGCTTTAATGTAATTCCCATCATAATCCTAGAAGGCTTTGTTGGTAGCATTTTATAGGCTTATTCTGAAATTTCTGTGGAGGTTCAAAAGAACCAAAATAATCCTGAAAAAGAAAAGCAAAGCTCAAGAATTTATGGTAGATCACTGTAAAACTTATTATAAAGCTGTAGCAATCAAAGCCATGTTGCATTGGCATAAGGATAGACAAATAGATCAATGGAACACAATAGAGATTCTAGAAATAGACTTGTACTTACTCAGTTAATTGATTTTGGGTGGAGGTATCAAAACAATTCTATAGAGAAAAGAAAACCTTTCAACATGTGGTGTTGAAACACTGCACATCTTTATCTAGAAAAAAAAAATAAGCCTTGACTACTGAACTTTATACCATATATAAAATAATTAGAGTCTGTTGGATCATAGACCTAAATATAGCAATTAGAACTATAAAGTTTTTTTAAAGCAAGCATAAGAGAGAATATTTTTGAAATCCAAAGGTAGGCAAAGAAGTCTTGAACAGGACCCACAAGTCAATAACCATAAAAGAAAAAAATAATTAGCTTTCATTAAAACAACAACAACTAAAATTGTGTCTATCAATAAACACTTCTGCTTTCAGCATGATGGAGTAACAGGGACCAGATCTACCACGACACCCTAAACAACTAGAGAGCTGGACAAAATACATAATAAAAGATTTCTTTAGATACTAGACAACAGTCAGCAAAGGGCCATGATCCTTGAGAAGAGGGGAACAAATGAAGTGAGTCTTACAAATACTTCAATTTCCTGGAGGCAGCTTCCAGATTACAGAACAGGGAGAGAGAGGCTGAATAGAGCCTGGTGTCCTCATTGAATTGAGGAGAAAGTGACTGGTGTAGAAGGGAACCAAGGTGGTAGACTTACAGGCAGGGTGCCAAAGAAGAGGAAGCTACAGAGAAAGAGAGAGCTCTGGAGATCTGCAGAGGGTCCCTTCAGTCTTCGACTGGTTACTGATCGATACTATGTGAAAGGAAATGGCCCAAAACTAGGGAAAGGAGTGAGCAGAACAAGTTCTAGAGTCCACACAGAACTTGGAAGTTGTTATCCTTCTGGCCAGAGTGGAGAGACCTTATAATGGGACATTGGCTAGAATGCTCAGAAGGGCATTGCCTTAGGAGTAGGGCTAAATTAACCCTGGTCTAAAGGCAGCTGTGGATCCACTTTAATGAAGCTTAAACACAAGGCTTAAAAGCCTCCAACTGCTTACAAGTCACTTAACTGTGCACCAGGATAAAGTGCAACACTACTTAAAAGCACACAACAAAAACCACCACCCAACACATAAAATTTACAATGCCTAGCATTTAATAAAAATTTCTAAGCATAAATGAATTAGGAAAATACAACCCATAATCGGGAGACAAATCAACCAATAGAAAAACATATACAATAAAATTAGCAAACAAGAATGTTAAAAGAGGTATTATAAAGATGCTGCACAGGTTCCAGAAGGTAGAGGAAGACACGAACATAATGTGAGAGAAATGGATAATATAAAAAGACCCAAATGGAACTTCCAGAGATGAAAATGTAATATCGGAAATAAAAATACATTGGAAGGGATTACTAGCAGGTTACGTACTGCAGAAAAAAGGATCAATGAACTTCAAGATCTAGCATATCAATTATTCAAAATGAAGCCCAGCGAGAAAAACACTGGGAAAATATGAACAGAGCTTCAGTGATCTATGGAACAATGGCAAGCAGTCTAATATGCATGTAATTAGAGTCTCATAAGGGGGCAGGAAAAAAGTATTTGAAAAATTCATGACAAAAATGTTCCCAGATTTGATAAAAAGCCTAAGACCACAGATCAAAAAAAACCCCCAATGAACCCAAGTAGAATAAAAATAAGAAAAACGACATCAAGGCACATTAGCAAACTATGAACAGAAGACAATTCACACAATCTGAAAAAAAGATATCTATAAAAAACCTACAGCTAGGGGCGCCTGGGTGGCTCAGTCATTAAGCGTCTGCCTTCAGCTGAGGTCATGATCCCAGGGTCCTGGGATCAAGCCCCACATCGGGCTCCCTGCTCTGTAGGAAGCCTGCTTCTCCCTCTCCCCCTTCCCTCTCTTGCTGTGTCTCTCTCTGTCAAATAAATAAATAAAATCTTAAAAAAAAACAACTTACAACCAACATCATACTTGGTGAGAGATTAATTGTTTTCCCTCTCAGATCAGGAAGAGGCAAGGATATCTGTCATAACTATTCCCCCCACCCCCATTTTATTGAGATACAATTGGCATACAACATGGTATTAGTTTAAGGTATATAGAATAATGATTTGATAAATATAAATATTGCAAAATGATTACCACAATAAGTTTAGTTGACATCCATCACCTCACATGGTTACAATTTTTTTTCTTTGATGAGAGCTTTTAAGATCTAGTCTCTTAACAATTTTCAAATATATAATACAGTATTATTAACTATGGTCACAATGTTGTGCATTACATTCCCAGAACTTATTCATACTATAACTGGAAGTTTGTACCTTTTGACCATTTTCACCCATCTCCCTTACTCCTGCCGTTACAACTTTTCCATTCAACAGTGTACTAGAAGTCGTAGCCAATGCAATAACTTAAGAAAAAGAAATAAACGGAAGATCCAAAATTGTCTTTATTTATAGCCAACATGATTTTTTTTGTTTGTTTAGAAAATCTTAAGGAGCCCATAAAAAAGCTAGGGTACTAAGAACTAATAAGTGAGTTTAGAAAGTTTGCAGTACCCAAATTCAATTTAGAAAAATTAGTTGTATTTCTCTATATTAGAAATTAACAACTGGAAAATTTAAATTAAAAATAACATTTACAATAGCGTAAGAATGTGAAATACTTAGGGACAAATTAGCAAAATTTATATAGCTGCTAAAAACTACAGAATACTGCTGGCAGAAATTAAAGAAGATCTAAATAGAGAGATATGCCATGTATGTGGACAGAAGATTTGATATTGGTAAGATGTCTATTCTCCCAAACTGATCTACAGATTTAATGTACTCCTAGCCAAACTCCCAGTAGGTGTTTTGAGAAATTGACAAGCTGATTCTAAAATTCATATGGAAATGCAAAGCACTATAATAGCTAACATAATATGAAAAACAAAGAACAAGTTTGGAGGAATTACTACCTGGTTTCAAGACTTACAGTGAAATCACAGTAATTAAGAGAGTGTCTTATGGTATAGAGTAGACATTTAGATCAGTGGAACAGAATAGAGTCCAGAAACAGACTTACACATAGATGGTTAATTGATTTTTCACAAAGGTGCCAAGGTAAGTCAGTGGGGGAAATGATAGTTTTTTCAATAAACAGTGCTGCTGAAACAGCTGGATGTTCAAATAAATAAATAAATAAATAAATAAATATTAGAAAGAAAGAAAGAAAGAAAGGCACCTGGGTGGCTTAGTCATTAAGTGTCTGCCTTCGGCTCAGGTCATGATCCCAGGGTCCTGGGATTGAGCCCCTCATCGGGCCCCCTGCTCAGCGGGAAGCCTGCTTCTCCCTCTCCCACTCCCCCAGCTTGTGTTCCCTCTCTTGCCGTCTCTCTCTCTCTGTCAAATAAATAAATAAAATCTTTAAAAAGAAAGAAAGAAAGAAAGAAAGAAAGAAAGAAAGAAAGAAAGAAAGAAAGAAAGAAAGAAAGAAAGAAAGAAAGAAAAAGAAAGAAAGAAACCTTGTCTTATACCATAAACAACAATTGACTTGAAATGGAGAGTCAAAGACCTAAAATCTTTGTGATCTTGGGTTAGCCAAGATTTTTTAGATAGGACACAGAAAGCACAACTCTTGCAAGAAAAAAAAAATCAATAGATTGGATTTATCAAAATGAAAACCATTTGCTTTTTAAAAGACACATTTTAAAAAATGGTAAGGCAAGTGACAATGGGGTAAGAAATATTTGCAAAACATGTATCTGATAAAGGACTTGGCTCCAGAATATTAAAAAAAAAAATTCTCCTTGCTTAATAAGAAGACAAACCACCTGATTAAAAACTGGGCAAATTTGCAAAGACGTGGATGGAACTGGAGGGTGTTATGCTGAGCGAAATAAGTCAATCAGAGAAAGACATGTATCATATGACCTCACTGATATGAGGAATTCTTTATCTCAGGAAACAAACTGAGGGTTGCTGGAGTGGTGGGGGGTGGGAGGGATGGGGTGGCTGGGTGATAGACATTGGGGAGGGTATGTGCTATGGTGAGTGCTGTGAATTGTGCAAGACTGTGGAATCACAGATCTGTACCTCTGAAGCAACTACTACATTATATGTTAAAAAAAAAAAGAAGAAGAAGAAGATAGCAGGAGGGGAAGAATGAAGGGGGGGAAATCGGAGGCGGAGATGAACCATGAGAGATGATGGACTCTGAGAAACAAACTGAGGGTTCTAGAGGGGAGGGGGGTGGGGGGATGGGTTAGCCTGGTGATGGGTATTGAAGAGGGCACGTTCTGCATGGAGCTCTGGGTGTTATACACAGACAATGAATCATGGAACACTACATCAAAAACTAATGATGTGATGTATGGTGGTTAACATAACATAATAATAATAAAAAATAAAAATTAAAACTGGGCAAAAGATTTAGAGAAACATTTCACCCATAGATGTAAGCAATTGGCAAACACATGAAAAGAAGCTTGACATCACTAATCATTGGATAGACATATATTAAAATTACACTGAGTTACCACTACACAACCAGTAGAATAGCTAAGATTTAAAAAGACTGATTCTACCATGTGTTGACAGGATGAGGAGCAACTGGAGTTCATGGGAATGAAAAATGGCACAGCCACTTTGGAAACCAGTTTGATAGTTACTTATAAAGTAAAACATACTCTTCTCTCTCATGACACTGAGATCAAGACCTGAGCTGGATCAAGAGCTGGATGCTTAACTGACTGAGCCACGCAGGTGCCCCTAAAGTTAAAAACATTCTTATTATATGATCCAACAAACCCATTCTTAGGTATTTCCCCAGGGGAAATAAAAATAAACACACAAAGGCATTTTTGTAAGTATTCACAACAGCTTTATCTATATTAGCTGCAAATGCAAATACCTAGATGTCCATCAAGTGGTGAATGGATAAATAAATTGCAGATTATCCATACAGTGGGATATTATTCATCAATAAAAAGGAACTTTTTATATAGGCAACATGAATGAATCTCAAAAACATTATACTGAGTGAAAGAAGCCAGACCTAAATGATTATATACTGCAAGATTCTATTTATGTGACATTCCAGAAAAGTTAGAACTATAGTGTCAGAAAGTAGATTGATGATTTGCAGGGGCTAGGGGTGTGGGATTCACTACAAAGGAGCACAAGGGGACTTTTTGGAGTTCTAGATCATGCATTTTATGGTGGTTCTAGAACTTCACACTTTTATTAAAAACTCATTGTATTGTTCCCTTAAAATTAGTGAATCTTATGTGAGTTATGCCTTAATAAATCTGATAAGAGGACACCATTGAGAAAATTAATAGGGAAGCCACAGATTTGGAGAAAATAGAAAACAATATCTGATAAAGGACTTGTTACCAGAATATATAAAGAACTCCTATAATTCAATAATAAAAAGGCAAGCACCTCTATTAACAATAGACAACAGACTTGAACATACTTCAGAAAAGAAGATGTGTGAATGCCAATAAGCACACGAACCCTTGCTTGACATCCTTAATCATCAGAGTGATGCACATTACAACCACTACATACCCACCAGCATGGCTAAATTTTATTTTATTTTATTTTATTTTATTTTATTTTATTTTATTTTATTTTATTTTATTTTATTTATTTAAGTAACCTCTACACCCAACGTGGGGCTCGAATTCGTGACACCAAGATCCAGAGTCGCATGTTCCTCTGACTGAGCCAGCTGGGCTCCCCTAGAATGGCTAAATTTTAAAAGCCTGACAACAACCAAATGTTGACAAGGCTGTGGAGCAACCAGAATGCACACACATTGCTGGTGGGAATGCAAAACAGTGTAACCTCTCTGGAAAAAGTTTTGACAGGTTTTTATAAAGTGCAACATACACCTACTCTTTGGGTAATTCTACTCTTAAGAATTGGTCTGCTTGTCTGATCCCTCCTGAGGCTGAGCAGGGCGGGCTGAATCAATGGCGGCCTCCCATGGCTACCATCATTGGGTTAGTCAAACAAGAGGAAATGAACATTAACTTCCAGCAGTAAGAAATGAACAAGGTTGGAGCTGAAGACCTCAAGTTGCATGATTTTTCCCCGTTGACTGGATAACTAGAACTATCTGTGATGTCTGTGCAGCTTGGGGTTTTTATTATTTTTATCTAAAGATGTCTCTTTTTAGTAATTAACAAGTAACAAGTAACACACGTGTGTGTGTGTGTGTGTGTGTGTGTGTGTGTGTGTTTAAAGCCTGGTTTTTCTTTCTCAATATGTCTTTAAAGGTTTTTAAATCGTTTTATATCTGGTCAAGTTGAGATTTTTTAAAGAACCTCATTTTTAATTTGTAATAAAAGTTACAATTTGATTTTAAAAAGTCAACAAACAGCAAACACCTGTCAATAAAGGTCTTAAGTAATAATAATAATAATTAAAAAAAGAGATTAGTTTGGGGTGGAGGTGGGTAGTGGAATTGATTGGGAAGGAACAGGAGAGAATTTTCCAGTGAGTTGGTAATGTACCATATTATGACAGGGATGTGGGTTACTTGGATAAAAGATTTATCAACATTTCACAGCTAATATTTGTACATCTTAATGTATGCAAATTTTTCTAAAAAATAGCAATGTCAATAATAAAAATCGAGTGAGTGGAAATGTAGAGAATGGCACAGCTTGATCATTGTGGAAGTGGGGTGATGCGTACCTAGGGATCTAAATTATACTATTATGTTTACATTGTGTATTTTTTAAAGTTTTCAATAATAAAAAGTGAAATAAAAGGAAAGGAAAGGATAATTGTGCCTTGCGGAGCAGTTGTGTGTTATGTGAGACAATGCTGGGGAAAGGGTTTTGTAGGCTGGGAAGTACATTTCATTTTGACGTGAGATTTGTCCCGTTGACCTGCCTCCCTGTCCCTCTCATTTCTGCGCTCGGGTTCTTGCTCTTTACTGCATTCCTGTTCTGCCTCATCGTTCCTGCTGCTCTCCGTTCTGCCCCTTTCCCTTTCTCACCTGCCTGGCCACCTCCCCTCCCCACCCCACTGCCCTTTGTCTGCCCATGGCTCCCGTTGGCTGCTGAGCCAGGGCGCTGGTGGCAGCAGTCTGGGTCAGGGCGTTGTTTTGATGCTGTTGGCTGCGTGCCCTGCTTTGGGGAGATTATGGAAGGCGCTGCTTCTTGCCTTTCTCCTCTCTTGCTCCGCACAGCTCTGTCACCTCCCGCCTCCCCTGGGAGGAGGCAGGCTGCTCTTGTTGCACACGGCTCTCTGCGTGCTGGCGCTCTGTAACAGGATGGACAGGCTGCCTCTGCCCGGACATGTCGCCTCAACCTGGCCTCCCTGGAAACTGTCAGATTTGAGGGGAATTTGAGCCAGGTTCCCAGCCCTGCGCCCCAGTCCACCTCCTTCCCGGAGCGGCCCCACCCCACCCCGTCTTCCATGGGGGTAACTGCCTTATGCTTGTTGTCAGCATTGTTCCCCAATTGTTCTTGCCACCAACCAGCTGAGCGCCTGGGACGGCTCCAGAACCCTGGCGCTTTAGGGCAGGACACAAGATGCCTACAGTCGGCTCTCTCTTTTCTTTGGTTCTAACCATCCATTAACTCAACTGGTGGCCATAGAGATGGCCCAAAGCGGGTGGAGTGGCAAAGCTGCAGCAGGTGAAACAGCCCCAGGGTGAATCCTCAATGGCAGGGCCTTCTGGAAAGTTCCGTTTGGTTAGACTTTGAGTGTGAAGGGTGGGCCTGGCCAGGAGAGGAGGGTGGCTCCCCCGCCAGAGTGGTCACACCCAGCCCGCCCTGTGCACCCCCTTCCCCTGGGCCCTGGTGCTTCTGCCCGGGTCGGGAGGACTCCCAGGTGGGCCAGCCTCCCCTGGAACAGCACAGGACTGGCGTGGGATTGTGCTGAGCTGGTGCCTGGGTGCTCCCCAGTTTGTGCCCCATCCTTGTCCCACAAGGGACAAGGCTGTCCCTCCAGACAGCCCTCCAGCCAGGCAGTGACTCAGGAGGAGCTGGCCTCATCCTCCCTGTGACTTACGCCTCTGCCTCTGGGGGGTCGGGCGGCCTCCTGGGCCCCTCTTGCCTTTCAGGGAGTGCTCTGGCCCTGGTTCGGGTTCTGATCGTGGCTCTGTGTCTAGTTCCAGTCCCGGTTCGGATCCCGGTTGTGGTGCTGGTTCTGGGTGGTCTGAGTCCAGTTCTGGCTCTAGCCACAGGTCTTAACTGTGCTGTGGGTGGGGGTCTGGCTCCGGTTCCAAGTGTGGGCTCAATCATGCCCACAGGTGACGCCGTCCCCAGGAAGCCAGACCTTGCCAGGGCCAGGAGGGCAGATCTGACCTCACAGCCTCCTCCTGCGGAAGGGCCTCCCCCACCCCTGAGCTGGGGTGGCGGCAGGGGCAGCCATGGGGTGGAGTAGAGACTGGAAAAACATGGAAGACATGGAAAGAATTTTTGGACACCACTGAGGGTAGCTGTGCAACTCCAAAATCAGTTAGCGTGCTTAGCTCCAGAGGAAAAAATCAATCATGCGGTTTAAGGGGTAGGAAGGAGAGCTCGGCCCCCAGATTCTGTGGGGCTCAAAACCCAGTTCTGTTCCTTATTAACCTTGTGACCTTGGGCAAGTGACTTAGCTGCTCCATGTCTCAGTTTCCTCCTCTGTAACAGGGGGAGGATGAAAGTCCCCACGTTGTGAGATTACGGGAGTGCTGAGTGAGCTAATCCACGTTCAGGGTTGAGCCCAGTGCCTGCTACATGGTCCACATTCAGGGTTGAGCCCAGTGCCTGCTACATGGTAAATGTTTAATAGGCAATGATAGGAATGCTGTTTGTTAATATTACTCTGTCCAATCCCTCTGAAGGACAGGTGAGTGACCTTGTCTGCCATCTACTGGGGAACCGTCACAGGATTTCTTGCCTCCCTATGTGGGGATGAGAGACCTGCAGATGGCGGCGGGGGCGGGGGGGATGCCCTCCATCATTCTCAGGTTTTTAGGGGAAATGTTCAGGTTTGGCCGCTGGGGTGTCTTCATGACCAGTTCTCAGTCTTAATTTCCTCATTGGTAAGATGGGGATAATGCTATCTTGGTGATTAGTGGCGAAGTTTTGTGTGGCATGGATGGATGGCACAGGACTGATTCCCAGCTCTGCTGCGTGACTGTGGGCAAGCCGCTTCACCTCTCTGGGCTTCTGTCCTGTTTCCTCAGCTGAACCATGAATCATGTACCAGGGAAAGTTGTGAAATTAGGGGCAATCTATGTAACGTGCAGGGCAGAGTCTGCCCTCAGTTAGAAATAGTACCAGTATTGTCACTGATGATGAAGATGGGGAAGAAGCTCAGGGGTCCAGGAAGGCGCTGGACATGTCTGCACGTTCCTTGGAAGAAGAGAACTACCGACCACAGCCTCAGGATAAAAAGTGCATTTTATTTTCCTTAATGTCTTTCTGAGATGTTAGCACTGCCGAAACCTGGGCAGGTTCGGGTTGAATGTGTGTGGGAGGGGGATGGGGAGGGCAGGTGCCTCCCGAGGTCATAGGAGCAGCCCAGGGCACAGACTTCTTTTGATAACCGTCCCTGCTCCATGGGGGCTCAAGCTGATTGACCCCCTCCCCACCTCTGTGCTGGCCTCACCACACCTGTTGAGTCTGCTCTCAGGTTTTTTTTTTTCCTTCTAGCTTTCACAGTTCTGGGGAAATTAGTTTCTAGAAATCAAACAGCAGGGAGGAAACCCAGAGGTCACCCAATCCATGGCCAACCACAAGGCGGGTCTGCAAAGCACCCTCCCAGCAGCCCCGCCCCCACACCCTTCAAAGGAGTAGATGTTAGCTCAGGTGAGAAAGACACCCCGCTGACCAACTCCAGCCCCTCTAGCTGTGCTGTGTGCCTGCTTGCTCTTGTTTGCCCTCCGGAGAAGGGGAGAGAAGTTGGCCAGCCAGCGCCTACATCCAAATAACCTTCCCTGGTTAAGAAGGGTGTTATTAACCCACCCGTCTCCAGGCTAAATAATCCCAGTGCCTTCAACCTTTCCTCTCCGGTTGCGTTTTCCAAGTCTTTAATTATTTTCACTGCCCTTCTCTGTGGGATGCAACCCTATAATCATAGAATTTCAGAGCTGGAAGGTACCTGGGAGATGCACGGGGGAGAGCCAGGCACGGAGGGTTAAAGGCCTCGCCCCACCCAAGCTGGGGGCAGTGGGGAAGGAAGCCCAGTGTCCCCTAGACAGCTCCTCCTCCAGCAGAGGAAAGCCCTCCTTGTGTTTCCTTAAACAGAACCCTGTTGAGCAGTTCTTGTGAGCTGTGCACCATCCTGGCATTTTCACAACTGTTACCTCCTTAATCCCTCTGCAGTCCTTCCAAGGAGCTGTGATTAGCCTCATTTTGTAGGCCAGGAAATTGACTCCAAGAGATTAAGTAACTTGCCCAAATTCACACACCAAGAGAGTCCCAGGGCTCCTTCACCCCAACCCTGCACCCCCTACCCCACATGCTACTCTCACCCCAACCCAGCTGTACCCACAGAGAGCCAACGCCTGAGGGCCCTGATGGAGGGCCCCTTTTCATGAGAAGCCTCTCAAATCCCCCAGGAGACCAGAATGGGGCTATGGCAGGACTCGGCCAGGATTTCATGGAGAAACAGAACCTACAGGATATATATTTATATAAAGAGATTTACTTCAAGGAATTGGCTCAGGTAATCATGGGAGCTGGTAAGGCCAAAATCCAGAGGGCGGACTGGCAGTTTGGAGACTCAGGCCGGAGCTGCTGATGCAGTTTTGAGGCAGAATTTCTTCTCCTCTAGGAAACTTCAGTTTTTACTCTTAAGTCCTGTCAACTGATTCAATGAGACCCAACCACTTTATAGAAGATAATCTTCACTTAAAGTCAACTGACTGTAGGTATTAACCACGTCTACAAAATCCCTCCACTGCAACACCCGGATTAGTGTTTGATTAAATAACTGGGTATTATAGCTTTGCCAAGTTGACACATAAAGCTAATGATCACACCCCTCCTTTGTGGGTGTTGATGGGGAGCCATGGTGAGAAGTCAATCTGATCTAATGGGCCTTTTCCCCAGAGTCCTAGGCAAGTGTTGGGTAGGTGCCAAGCCAGGGGACATGGGGATGGCGGATCCATCTGTGGACCTCCTCATCTTGAAGGTGTCCTCGGTCAGGGTTATGCCACCAGACCCAGACCTGACCACTTGCCCCTGGTGAGGCCCCTCCTTGCTTCTGCTAACTTGAGAGTCACAGTTAAGACCCGGTGTCTTTCCAGGGGGCAAAAGGTCTGGAAGGAGCAAAGGAGGGGTTCTTGGAGTAGGAGGAAGTGTAAGAAGACTATTGCTTGAATCCTGAGGATCCAGTAGGCCAAAGGGCCCTTGAAGGCGGGGACAGTGTCTCATTTCTTCCGCACCCCAGGCGGGGACCATGGCTCGCTGAAGATGTGCTGTAAGTGTCTGGCCCTTCCCCTTCCCTTGCCCCCTACCCCGCAGGTGGAGGCCTGGAACAGTCTAGGCAGGTAGAAATCAGTCCTGTTTTTAAAGTTCTTCTAAGAAGATAATTTGAAAGCAGGAATAGTCCCGCCCAATCTAGAGAATTCTTCTTAATATACAGTCTACCCTCCGATTTCAGGATAAACTCCACACTACGAAGATAGCAGAAATGAGAAAATGAGACTTCCAAAGTTTTCTTACTGCTGTAAAGTTTTGAATCACCACAGCCTTCTTCCTGCTGTCTACAACTACTCTACTCTAGGACAGAGAGGCCAGGAAGTCAAAAGAACCATAAAAGCACTCAGACCGGACTAGATCTGTCCCCTCCTGGATACAGTTGCCCCCTATCTTGCCCTTCGTTGGGCTGGAGGGTCAGTTCCTCATCGCTAACTCCCTTCCTTATAGAATATTTAAGTTAGACTCAAAGAAGAACTTCCGGCAGTGAACAGTCCTCCAGCTTGACGTGGATGGCTAAGGAGGTGGTGAAGTCTCTTCCCTTTCGAGTCCTTTAGAGGACGTTTCTAGATACAGTCTTGTTCAGAGGCAGCAGCTGCTGCCCAACCCTGGGATCCCAAGGAAGCCAGAGGAGTTTCCTCCTTGTGAGGGGTTTCTTCTTTCATCTGGAAGTGATTGGCGGTGGAGTCAGGTGTTACCAGGCCACAGTTGTGGGTGGGTGAGGCCGCGCCACCTGCTGAATCAGGGGAGTCTTCTAGGAGGGGAACAGCTTTGAGATGCCTCATGAAAGAAGCCTGGGAGGAAGTTTGGGGTTGGCAGGTAGGTGGGCGTGGGAGAAAGGGACTCCGTGGGGGCTGGCTGGGCCTGTCTCGTCTGAAGAAGCCGACTTCACCCCAGCTCCATAAGGACACTTCTCTGGAGGCCCCACCTGCCGGCTCTTCTCACCTCATAAACCTGCAAGGGCTAGGGTAGGGGCCGTAGCCAAAGTCCACCTGCACCCGGCATAGCGAGAAGCGTTGCAGCAGGAGGCCTTTAAGCGAGGTTGGAGGGTGAACAGGAGAAGATGAGAGATGAGGGACCGAGGTTGCTCATGGGATCCCTTTCTTTCAAGGCCTTTAGAAACGAAAATGTTCCTTTGGTGACAACTTAACCAGTGAGTACAAACAAGAGGGGGCTTGGTGGGGCCTAGGGACAGAGTCCTCAGGTAAGAGGAAACCCACCCCTCCAGCACCACCCCACACCTCTTCTTAAAACTCTGGCTGCTCTGTGAAAAGCTTGTCTCTGCTCCTGTTCCCAGAGGCTGTTATTGCAAAGGATTAGCGAGTTCAGCCTGGTGAGCCAAAGGGGCAGGGCTCCCAGAACTTGACCCAGATGGTAGGGGAGGACAGGAAACCGGCTCCCCTCCACACAGCCCAGAGCCTGCCACTGCAGCTGGGCCCCATCCAGCCCTTTCCTCGATGGGGGTGCTGGCTGCCCAGGAGCAAGGCAGTGGGTTGCCGCCAGAAGTGACGAGGTGGCATGTCTTGGCAAGAGCCGAGGGTTCAGGATTCCTGCGGGTGGTCAGAGAGAGAAAGCGGAGGGAGAAGTTTTCCTCACTTTGCTACCTGAGGTCTTTATTTATATGATTGTCATAGTCCAACAGCTCGTTTCTGAGATTGACCGAGGGCTACGCTTCACCAGCTGCTTGTTGGAGGGTATTGCCTGTGGCCTGGCCCAGAGAGGGCAGGCGGATTTTCTTCTGAGTCACACAGCAAAACTGCTGTGGAGACAGAGGACAGTGAAGTGTTTGGGCCCTGGGGCCTCAGCCACCTGGCCTGCTGCTGCCTGCATTCTCCTCATGAATGTTGCTCTGTCCTTTCGGTCCAAACAGGTTCTGACCTGCTCTGATGGCAGTAACATAAGGGCCGACAAATGCCATATGATTTCACTCCTATGTGGAATTCAGGAAACAAAACAGACCAGAGAAGGATAAACAAAAAAAAAAAAAAAAAAAAAGGGAGAGAGAGACAAACCAAGAAACAGACTCTTAGCTACAGAGAACAAACTGCTGGTTCCTAAAATGGGAGTTGGGGGGCGGGGAAGGGGGGAAGAAGGGGGGTGGGCAAGGGAGGGCCCTTGTTGTGAGGAGCGCCGGGTGTTGTATGGAAGCGTCGAATCACTAAATTCTGTCCCTGAAGCTAGTATCACACTGGATGCTAACTAACTGGAATTAAAATAAAAAACTTAGTAAAAAAAAACTATTAAAAAATATGAAAACAGTTCCAATTAAAAAAAAGAAAGAAAGAAAGAAAGAAATGACCTAAGGGCCGCATGCATCTCGTTAGGGCCGCTGGGCCAGGCACGACTTCTAGATGTCATTGACATTCAGGCGGCTCCCTGACACCCTAACTAAAGAAGAGCCTTTGGCAGCTCAAAGGTCTCGGGTTCCAAATCTCAACCCTAGCGCTTGCTGAGGCCCGTGAGGCAGCTTCGTAGAGCTTCAGTTTTCTCGTTTATGAAATAGGATACTTGAACAGGTTGTGGTGGGGATGAAAGGAGCCCCTGTAGGTGACAGACCTAGGACAATGCCTGGAAGTTGGCAAGTAGGGTTCAAGAGTCAGAGGCCACTGGACTGCCCATCCTCCAATCCAAATCCAACCAGACCCACCTTTCTCCTTAAGGTGAGGAGGAACTCCACTGTCCCAGGGTGGGAAATCTCTCCTCTGAAATCCGGGCCCGCAAATTATAAGGCTATTTGGCTTGCATGACCCAATTAATAGCCCTCTGTCCCGTGGACCTTGGCAGACACCTCACCTTCCCACCTGGGAGGACAGAGGTCCCCTGCTTCCCCCGGAGAAGAAGGTGCATCAGAAAGGAGCAGGCGGACTGGTTGCTGAGCTCTGCAAAATAATTAAACCAGGGGAGAAAAAAACCCCCACGTCCTTTAGAAATCAGGTGAGGTATGAATGTGCAGGGCGTGGCCCCCTGTATAATGAGGCGCGCTGCTGGCTCTGGGAGCCAGCCGCCGGCTCTCCGGGCCCATTGCGTCAGGCTTGGGCTGGCTGTTCCTCCTCTGCCCCCTCCTCCTCCACCTCCTCCCCCCTGTTCCCTATAGGTGTGTCTCTGGGCTCTGGCTACCTGACTCACTCCCCGCGGAGACGCCAGCCCGAGAGGTCAACCACCTGCAGCCCCAGCAAGTCCCAAACACGCCAGCCGAGTGACGGGCCATGGAAGCCACAGATGCCTCCAGAAGCAATGGGGCCAGCCCGGAAGCCAGGGATGCCCGCAGCCCCCTGGGCCCCAATGGCACCCTGGAGAATGGGGCCAAGGCCGAAGGCCAAGATGCCAAGACCACCAACGGGCACGGCGGGGACGTGGCCGAGGGCAAGAGCCTGGGCGGTGCCCTGAAGCCAGGGGAGGGCAAGAGCTCCCTGTTCTCAGGGAACGAGTGGCGGCGGCCCATCATCCAGTTTGTCGAGTCTGTGGACGACAAGGGCTCCAGCTACTTCAGCATGGACTCTGGGGACGGCAAGAGGTCCCCCTATGCCGGGCTCCAGCTGGGGGCCGGCAGGAAGCTGCCCCTCTCCTTCGCCGAGAAGGGGGAGCTGCGCAAGTCCATCTTCTCAGAGCCCCGAAAGCCCACGGTGTCCATCGTGGAGCCCGGGGAGGCCCGGCGGAACAGCTACCCCCGGGCTGACGGTGGCCTCCTGCTGCGCTCCAAGTCGGGCTCCGAGGAGGTCCTATGTGACTCCTGCATCGGCAACAAGCAGAAGGCCGTCAAGTCTTGCCTGGTGTGCCAGGCCTCCTTCTGCGAGCTGCACCTTAAGCCCCACCTGGAGGGCGCCGCCTTCCGAGACCACCAGCTGCTCGAGCCCATCCGGGACTTCGAGGCCCGCAAGTGCCCCCTGCACGGTAAAACCATGGAGCTCTTCTGCCAGACGGACCAGACCTGCATTTGCTACCTCTGCATGTTCCAAGAGCACAAGAATCACGGCACGGTGACCGTCGAAGAGGCCAAGGCCGAGAAGGAGGTAACTTGCAGGGGCATCTGCTCCCCTGGGTGCTCCCGGGCTTGGGGCCTTGAGTCTCCGCTGTCCCTGGCTCTTTCCGAATCCATTTGTCGCCCCTCTGCACCTGCAGGCTGGGGGTCAGAGGGGGTTTCCCTAATCCTCTAAGGCCTCAGGAGACAGGGGCATTGCCTACATGAGCAAATGGAGGCTCAGGAATGACTGGGGGCTTGATCAAAGTCACAGAGTAAGTTCAAATCCGATCAGAGAATCCATCTGGGCTCAAGCCTGGGCTCTGTGCCTGGCTGCAGTGTTTCTTCTTTTTTATTTTTGTTTTAGGGAGAGAGAATTCTTACCACCTGAGCAGGACTGACCACTGGGGCAGGGGTCATGGGTGAGGAGGAGGGAATTTGGGGTCCACTTAAATGCTTTTTTTCCCCTCTCTGGCTTTAGACTCCGCATTTGCAGTACAGTGGCTTCTTGCTGCTTATCCGATCCCCGCCGGCCAGTCTCTTGACTTCCCCGGCGGCCTCCTCTGTCCCCTTCGCTGGGCTCTGTGTGCTTTGTGTGTGTGGTTGCAGGGGCACGTGCCCATTGGTGGGTGCTGCTCGGGGAGGGCTGCAGTTTGCGGGGGGATGGGATGTACATACCTGTGTCTGTGTTGTATATGCAGGTGGGTGTTTGGTGCCTGTGTTTGTATATGGGATACACAAGTGCATTTGCATGCCTGGATCTCTCTGGGGAGGAGCAGAAGCTCGTGGAGGCTTGTGAAAGGGCTGCACATGGAGAGAAGGCATTCTGGGCCAAAGGCTCAGCTGGGGTTGCTGCCCCTTGCTCCACAGATGCTGGGCAGCCCCCCGCTTGGGTGAACCTCCTGGTGCTCAATGCGGGGGGACGTGACCTTCCTCAACGGCTTCTCTCTACGCCTCCGATTGGGGCAGCCCGGGACCCCTCCCCGCCCAGCCTTCCTGACCGAGAGTTAGCTGATACTTTTTCTGTACTCTCACCCACACCCCTGGGCAGAGAGAGACGGGTTACAAATGGGAAAAGACTCAAAGATCCTTTTCAGGAGCCTTGTTTGGCACAGAAAGGTGTTCCCAATTCCCCGGTGCCCCCAAACCCAGCCTGGCCTCAAGCCTCAGGCTGGGAGACAGTGACAGGGCAGGGCGGTGGAACCCATCCTTTGGGAGCTTCCTTGGGAAACCAAAACAGAACCAAGGGGGCAATCATCTTCATCCGGTGCAACCCAAAAAACTGCAGAGCCTCAGACTGGATTCTGGGAGAGCCAACCAAGTTCCAGCCCTGGTTTTTGCCTTTAGTTAGCTATCGGACCACAGACAAGTCCCTTCCATTCTCTCAGTCCTGGTTTCCCTATGTGTGTGAACCCAAGGTGTTGGACTAAATTGGTGGTCTTCAAATTCCCCCATGGAGTCCCAGGATTCTTGGAAATGTCAGGGATAAGGAGGGGGGCAAATTGGTGGCAAGAAGCCGGTGGCTTCAGGTGCCCACTTCCACTACAAGCAATATACATGCTTATTTATCTGTTTTATATGTAGGGTTTAGGGGCGCCTGGGTGGCTCAGTTGGTTAAGCGACTGCCTTCGGCTCAGGTCATGATCCTGAAGTCCCGGGATCGAGTCCCGCATCAGGCTCCCTGCTTAGCAGGGAGTCTGCTTCTCCCTCTGACCCTCCCCCCCTCTCATGCTCATTCTATCTCATTCTCTCTCTCAAATAAATAAATAAAATCTTTAAAAAAAAGTAAAATAAAAAAAAAAATATGTAGGGTTTGCCCGCAAATTACATCCGAAACCAGTGTCACCTAAAGAATACCCGAGTACCCCTGGAGGACTGAAGGGTCTTGGGCAGCCCTCTGTGGAGGCACCGGAAACTTGGAGTTCACCTTCTGGTGCTTGGAGCCACCGTAGGACTCAGAGACAGAGCCCTCGCCCTTGAGGGCTCACGATGTAGGTCAGGAGGCAGAGCTCAGATGCACAAACAAGCCCGGGGAGCATCCGCCCAGTTACACGGAAGCAACTGTAGATCGACATCAAACCGTAGCTGGCGGGATGGCAGGCTGGCTGGAGTCCTCGCCATCCCCTCGGTCTCCTCCTTCACCTCGCAAACGGGGGCACAGGCCCCGGGAGAGGGAGGGACCTGTCCAAGCTTGTAGAGGATGAGGAAGAAGTCCCCTAATTCTCTTCCAATATTTGAGAGCAACTGAGGGGAAGGGCATTGAGGAGATGGGATTCAGGATACGTGGGCTCTACAGGAGTTTCAGGGGAAAATGTCTGATCAATTGGAGTGACTTTAATAGTGGGAGCTTCAGACAGCATGTGCGCGCGCGTGCGTGTGTGTGCGCACGCGCGTGCACCCCAGCGCGTAGAGGTGGTCAAGGAGTGGTGCAGGGTGGCCAGGAGACTGGGCTGGAGCACAGCTGTTTGTCTAGGCTTGGCTCTGCTGGAATGTCAGACGTGGGGGACATTGGCACCGAGCAGGGTTAGTGGGTTGACTGATTGAAATGAATAAGCATGTCAATCCTGGCTTCCTTTGGAGGCATCCCCTGTAGACCCAAACATCAGCCCACACACAGTTTTTTGCAAGGAGCCCTGTCCAGAACCTGTTCAGCAGGCCAGCTGGTAAAGGCCCGGGTGAGGTCATCTGAGACGGATCTTGAATTGTTGCACGAGGCTGCAGGTGACAGCCGGGCTATGGGTGCTCATCTCCTGGGTTTCGACTCTGCCTGTAGCCTCTGAGCAGGGGCCATGTTGGAGCAAAGGCCACTTGATGTGAAAACATGACCGTCCTTCCTCTGGTGGATCCAAGATCAGAATGTTCCAGTTCCACTCCAAATGTTAGAAGGGATCCTACAGATGTCCACTCCTCTGCCTCTGGACGTTCCCCAGGCTGGATTAGGCTGATGAGATTACAATGTACATATCCATCCTTTCCTGTGTCTCATGGCCCATCCTTCTGTCTATCCCAAGTCCCTCCTGCTGCATCGGGTCAGGATGGATCCTGTTAGGGGCTGATGGGGGAGCTCCTGCTCTGGGACAGGGTGGGTGAGAACAGAGAGGGGTGACCTCCATGGATGCTGAGGGGAAGCAGTTTATCTTATAACCTCCTTAGAGACAGGAGGCAGGGGAGGAAAGAGACGTTCCGGTTTTTATGGAGCACCGGCTGTTTACCTGTCACTCCTGACAACAGCACCACTGGGTGTGGGCTACTGCATCTGTTTTAGAGATGAGGACATAGGCCCAAAGACGCCAAGAGACTACTCCAGAGTCCCAGCATGGAGTGGCAGAGCCAGGATTCAGACTCTTCTGATGGCAGTTTCCTCTCTATCATTTTATACTTCGTTTTCACAGGATGGCGGGCTGGGGCGGGGTGGGGAGCAGGGGTGGGAGGCGCATCCTCAGATTGGAATCACCTGGAGAATCAAGACACAGCTGCCTGGGCCTTTGTCCAGGAGGTTCTCATTCAGGGGTTTGGGGCCTGGGATCTGTATTTTTAAGTCGTCCTTGGTGATGCTGATGTGTAGCTAGGTTGAGAATCAGGCATTTTGTCCAACATCACCAGGAGGAAATCGAGGCCTGGTAAAGGTGGGGTGACTTTCTCAAGGGCCCACTGCCAGTCTGGAGACAGCCTGGGTGCTACTCTGTCTACCCCATCCTGCCCGGTCCCTGTCCCGACACCCGAGGAAGCAGAGAGCACTGGGAGCCCCCATCACTCAGACTAGTATTGGGCTATTTGACATCTGGGTGGAAATGGGGAAATCTATCCAGCATTTCAGATTCTTATCCAGATAATTACCATTTGTCTGAGAGTACAAATTTGGCAATTAACTGGCTCATTTGGCAAATATCAGAGCCAACGGCCCATGTGGTTAAGTCAAGCCCGAGGAGGATCACGGTCTCATCCCCCCTTCCCTGGGGGCCGTGCAGGTAACACCCGTCCAGGTGAGTGCTCAGGTGTGTCTGCAGCAGAAGGCCCATCGGATTGGGGCGCCCCCCCCCCCACCGCTGCTGTACCATCACTCTGCTCTCAGGGAAACCTCTGCTCCCCCAAGGCCAGAGGGATTTGCAGGCAGGGTGGTCTCCTCGGTGCCCATCCCAGGCAACAGAGCGAGAGGCAACTGGACGAGTGTGGGAGAAAGGAACAAAGGAGGCATTTAGGGACAGGCCTGGGCAGGGTGGAGGTAAGGAACCGGGAGTGGGAGGAAGTGAGGAGGGAGGTGTAGATGGGGATGAAGGGGTGGGGGAGCTGAGGCCCCATCAGATATCAGGGGCTTTCGTCAGATACCAAGGGAGGAGGGAGAGGGAGAGAGAGCTGGGGCCACAGGGGGCGAGAAGGAGGGTATGGGGAGGAAAAAGGGGTGACGAGGAAAGAGGCAGGATGGCCAAACTGTACCATCTGTGGGGTGGGGGAGCCTAGGCAGGCTTAAGTTAGCAGGCCTGAAGGGGAGGAACAATGTCTGGAAGATTCAGAGAAGAGCCTAGAGGTTAAGAGGGCACGTAATGAGATGAGATCCGAGTCCTGTTGTTACATCTTGGCCTTAACGGCCTTCTAGCTCTGAAAACTCAGGCAAAGTTCCTAATCTTTTCAGGCCTTAGTTTCTGCATCTGTGAAATGGAGTAACACCACTTGCAGATGAAAGAAGAAAAAGGCTGGTGCTCAATAATACAATTAGTGTCGTTCCTTCTCCTAGTTTTGTGGGGGAACCCACTATCTTGGAGCCTTCCTATGTTATATTCTTTCCCACATCCTGCCTTTTCCAGCTTCAGGCAGCCCTGTTAGCAGGGAACAGTTGCCAAGAGCCACACAGATGCTGCATACACCCCCAGGGGTCTCACCCCAAGCCCCCCTCCGCAGAGGGGAGCCCTCATCCCAGAGGCGAAAAGGGACCCTTACAGCCACACGGAGCTCCCAGTCCAAGGCCCCCTCCCCGGGCCCACTGTGTCCTGCAAGTCTGGTCTTGCGAGGCCTCCTCCCAGCCTGGGTCCGACTTCCCCCATGCCCCAAAGAAATAAGGAGCCGAGTCTCTCCTCCGCCCCGAGTCTTCTGCCCACTGCTGCAGACAGTGCGTCTCTGCTTTCGATGCTGCCCTCGCATGCCTCCCAATCGGCTGCTCCCGCCCTCCCCTCCTGGGTCACTGGCCAACACCTCTGGCCCTTTTCGTCATACCTCAGCCAGCCCTGCTGCCTGCTTCCTTCCTTTTCTTCTGCAGGATGGACCCCCAGGGTCTGACTCCCTCTGCCCTTGGCCTGGGCTCTTCATTGTTCTAACCCCCTTCCTTTGCCCTCGCTCTTGGCCAGGGAATCTGTGCTTGTCTGGTGAGACTTCTCACCTGCAGGCCCCGACCCTGCCCCATGCTCCCATGGCTCCTGGCAGGTAGCCCCGGCGCCTCTGCTCACTCCGCACGACTCCTCTGGCCATACTGTTTCCCACTGGCAAGGTCAGCCTACCCTCACCCCCTCCCCCTCCCTCTGCTCTGTTGTCCCCAGTGTCCTCCAGGTGTCAGTTCTCCACGATGCAGGCCTCTGGGCCTACACTTCTCCCTGTATCCCGACAGCCTACACACTATCCCCAGACCCAATACGGCGGCACCTGCCGTCCTCGCTGCTGAGCCCCACCAAGGCCTCACCTGATCACACCTGCCCACCCCTCCCCCTTGCTCACTTGTGCCTCACTGGCCTGTTCGCCACACTGCACCCTCTCTTCCAAGCCTGGCGGGAGGGAGAGCACCTGGCACGGCTCCATGGACCGTGCCCCGCACAGCACAATGCTGGACCTCTGGCCGGGGCTCTCTCTGTGCCAGGCACTTTCTAAGAGCTTCACTTCCCAGCTCCCAGCTCATCCCATGCCCTCTGGGGGGCAGACCTCTCATTATGTGCACGAAGGATAGAGCCACTGAGGCACAGAGAACTTAAGTCACTTGCAGAGGCCACCTGCTTAGAAGTGGTGGTAACTGGATTCAAATGTTTGGACTCCCAGTCCCAGCTCTGGATGTGGTCCCTCCTGGCTCCCCCGTGCTCATTCATGGGAGGGCTGCCCTCCCCCACCCTCGGCCACAGGCCCCGGGGTGGGGGGGTAGGAGTGAATGCACTTCCGTTCTCTGCTTTCCCATCCATCAGACCTTGTTCTGGGGGCGCTGAGGTAGGGCTGAGAAACCCAGGGACCAATGCCCCCCCTCTAGCCGGGTCAGGAGGTGTCAGCTGCTGTGGGGTGGCTTCTGGCTCTCCCCTTCCCCTGGGCCCTTGCTCGGGAGCTCTTCTGGGATGCGCAAGACGCCTGGCACAGACCCATCATCCAGCCGTTTGTCTCTTCTTTACACCTCAGATCCTTCCAGGCCACTGGATCTGCCACCCGCTGTGTCCCGGCTCTCTGTCCTCTGCTCTCCACCCTCCCAGCACTGTGTCTGTCGGCACCTGGCTTCTCCCCAGCTTTGTTCCAGAAACTAGGCCAAATCCCAACTTCATCTCCTTTCACTCCTTTCCTTCCGACAATCATTGTCCATCTCTGGTGATGGCATTTACCATGGTGCGGGATTTGCCGCCCATCGCTGGTGGGGCAGATGCTACCTGTGAACCTGGAGTCTCCTTGCCTGGAGAGCCCAGGAGTGTGGGCAGAGAGGGGATGCGGGGTGGGATCAGGGGTTTTCTGTCTGGGACCTCCACAGCTCTTGGTCCGGGCCTTCCCCATCTTCTCCACCAACTCCCTGACCCTCTGGGCAGCCTTTCCAAGAAAGCCAGGGAAGCTCTCTCCACTCCCAATCCATTTCCCTGGGTGTCTGTGGAGGGACCCTAGTCAGCACCCCGTCGGCCTGGTGGAGCCCTCCACGGGTGCGACATATCTGTACCCTGCTCAGGACTCCTTGCCAACAGAGCTCACATTCCTAGTGGCTTGTGGCTTCCTCATCTTGACTTTTCTTGTGGGTTCCTCAAAGACATAGCTGGAGAAAGGTGTGGAACTCTGCTCAAAAGGTAGTGGGGAGACTGTGAGCACCCCAAGGCATTCTTGGATGCCTTAGTCTTCCTGCCTGCGGGGTGGAGATCACCCACCAGTCTTTCTAAGTTGGAAGGTGTTCTGAGATCACTGGCAGGGATCCCAGCAGAACAAAGAGATGCCTCTTGGCCTGGCTGAGTCGGCCTGGCCTTAGCTTCATGCCTCCCCTTTTGTCTCTGTTGTAGCTGCTTTCCAGAGAAGGCATTAATGCAATGGAAGGAAAATATTATCAGTACTTTCCGTACCCATTAGAGCTCACGTCCCAAGGCACCTCGTCGGTCCCCTTCCCAACCCCACCCCCAGACCCCAGCAGCATGCGTCCTCCCCTGAGCGGGGAATCCCTGGAGTCTGTTTGTCTTCTCTCCTCCTCCCTTCACTGCCTCGCTCACTGCCAGCCTCCCCCACCTCACCGACCCTGAACAGAAGTCCCTATCTTGCCCAAACTGCGGACTGCGCTGCCTTTCCCATAAACAGGTTTATAGCTGTTCCTGTCCAGACGGAATCCCTGCTGGTTGCAGCCTGGGCTCCTGCTTGCAACACAGGCCCCACGTCATGGCAGAGAAATGCTGCACACTGTTCCTGCCATGGGACACTCCCTGGGCTGGGCTGGGCTGGGCTGGGTCCCCTTTCTGCCTGAAGCTTGAAAGAGGTAGAAGCTTCCTTCCCTCCCTGGTGGCCTCAGGTCCATTGAAAGGAGTGGGAACCCCATAAATGAACTAACCTTCCGGCTCATTTTGGGTGGAGGGACATGGCAGAAGTTTAGTCCTTATAAAGACGTGGCTGGGATGCCTAGCCCCCGAGGCCTGAGTTTATAGCGACATACATCCAACAGTTCGACTTGTTGCCAGATCCCTGGTGACGGGCTTGGGGCCTGGCATATCCGAGGTCCCAGTGACTGTTTGCAGAATACAGGCTGAAGGGCTGAGTGGTGAGCCCTGCCCAAGTTGGCTCCCTGGCTGGGCCCACTCCCTGATTCTCTGATGCTCCTCCATCTCCCCACCCCTGCTGGACTTCTCTAACCCTGGCTCCTTCCCTGCAGACAGAGCTGTCCCTGCAAAAAGAACAGCTGCAGCTCAAGATCATCGAGATTGAGGATGAAGCTGAGAAGTGGCAGAAGGAGAAGGACCGCATCAAGGTGAGCCGCCCCCTGGCGCCATGGCCTTGCTGTATGCTCACCCTGCCTGTCCTGCCTGGGAGGGGGCAGGCCTTGCCTCCTGCTCCAGGCCTCAGGCCCCCATTTATACCCCATACTTCTTTCTTCTGGGTTCTCCCACCCCTCTGGCATCCCCACCAATTCCCTTTCTAAGTCCAGGCCAGGCATTCAGGTGGAATCTCGCCCGTCAGCTAATGCTCAGTTGACACCATCCAGCAAATAAAGACCCTAGATCAACCTGTCCTCCGGTGTGTCCTCCAGTGTCTACTCTGTCCACCAGACCACCCAGCCACCAAATGCATGACGTTGTCCTTTTACTGGTGCCAGTATGGCTAGATGGATACATGTCTGCCATGGTTTGAGTAATTGCAAACCATAATCTGAAATCACTGACTCTTGTCCCTGGCTACATAAACAGCCTGTCAATTCACTTTCTGAATGATGTTTGGTTCTAGTTGAGGTTTCATTGAGCGCCACCTGGCCCATGGGGGGTCTTCTGGGTCCATGGAGTCGCCCAAGGTTGGAATGATGGCTCAAGTCAACCCACCCAGGGGAGGAGTCACAGACAGATAAAGAAGAGTGGGCTGTGAATGAACCTGGCCATCTCTGTCAATAGAATGGCATCCCTCAAAGATGCCTTTGAATGGGACCCTTAGCCAAACAGGCTTGCTGGGTTGGGGCAGTAGAAATGCCCTGGTTCTGACTCTGGGTTGGGAACCTAAAGATACACCCCACTCAGGAGGTTTTTAAAATTCCCAAAACCCTCCTTCCTCTCTCCTCTCACTCTGGACCCAGAGCTTCACCACCAGTGAGAAGGCTCTCCTGGAGCAAAACTTCCAGGATTTGGTGCGGGACCTGGAGAAGCAAAAGGAGGAAGTGAGGGCTGCACTAGAACAGCGGGAGCAGGATGCCGTGGACCAAATAAAGGTGATCATGGATGCTCTGGACGAGAGGGCCAAGGTGCTGCATGAGGACAAGCAGACCAGGGAGCAGATGCAAAGCATCAGTGACTCGGTGCTGTTTCTGCAGGTACAAAGCAACTCCTCTACCATTTGATCCCTCAATCCTTACATCCACTTTCCCAGAACCTTCATCCATCCATCCTTTCTTCCTTCCTTCCTTCCTTCCTTCCTTCCTTCCTTCCTTCCTTCCTTCCTTCCTTCCTTCCTTCCAAGCTCCATTCCATCTGCCCATTTAATTTTTCCAGCCAAGCCATTTCCCTACCTACCCCAAAGATGGCACGCAAATATCACCTTGTACCAACTTCAGTTGATATGTACTAACAGTGCTCCAGGCTCAGTAGGAAAGAGTTGTGGCGTTGATTAGTGAGGTCTGCTTTGGGTATGGGGCATGGCATAGAAGTGCTGCCTGTGTGTTATCCTTGACCTTATCTGTCTGTCTATTCATCCACTCATCCTTCCAACTGCTAGAGTGTTTCGGGTACCACTGCATGCCCAGGACTCTGGTAGATGCTGTGTAGAATAGAGAAGTATAAGACATGGTTTTTGCCCCCAAGGAGCTGCAGTCCAGCTGGGAAGATAAGACCTGTACAATTAGAGAGCAATACAGAAGAGTATGTAATTAAATGATAAGGTGTGTGGTTCAGGAGATAAGTGCCCATGGAAGCTCTGGGAAGGGCAAGCATGCTGGAGTGATCTAATACAGCTTTGTGGAGAAGGTGGAATTTGAACTGGGTCTTAAAAGCCCATAAAGGTTTCAGAAAGAGGAGGGACTGTCCGGTGAGGGGAGAAGGGAGGTGAGAAGCACAAAGTGCAGAGGCAGGCTTAGAGGGTAGTATGTAAAGGTGGAGGTCGCACCATGACTGACCCAGAACATTCTAGAAATACCTTGCATCTCCTTAGTACTTTCACTCCCAAAGATGTCACAGTTGTGTTGCTCTCAGAAACCCCTGTGAGGTGGGATGACGTGTCCAGTTGAAGAGGTGGGAACCGCGGAGTCATATATCGGACTACTAGCACCATCAGGGATGTTAGCATCTAGTGGAGTTTGGTCAAACCCTTTCATTTTACAGAAGGAGAAAGGTACGAAGTGAGGACAAGTGGAGCTAGTTCATAGCCGAGCTGTGTCTAGAACGCACAAGGCTCCCATTGTTGAGCCTTCCAGCCGGACTGAGAGCTCCCTGCAGAGAAGTGTCCCCGTAGCTACTAAAGACCTAGAAGGTTAATGGCTTCTTTCCTTCCTTGGTAGGAATTTGGTGCATTGATGAGCAATTACTCCCTCCCCCCACCCCTACCCACCTACCATGTTCTGCTGGAGGGGGAGGGCCTGGGACAGTCACTTGGCAACTTCAAGGATGACCTGCTCAACGTGTGCATGCGCCATGTTGAGAAGATGTGCAAGGCAGACCTGAGCCGTAACTTCATCGAGAGGAACCACATGGAGAACGGTAGGTCTCCTCTGTGGGCCTGCCCCACGACCATGGGCACTTTCCTCTCAGGCCGATCCCTGCTGCCTGCGCTGGCATCTAGCTAGCCGGCCAGCCGGCCTCTCATTGTTCCAAACCACCCGTCCTACACAAGGTGTTGGGACTAGGATTCAGGGATTGTAACCCTCCATTGAATCGGCTGCCAAGGTTATGTGGTGTTATGAGGGCCCCCAAGGGCAGCAAGCATCTGGGCATTAGCTGCACAAATACCACCCCTCTGTGGGTCATCCATCAAACTCACAGACTGATTTCATTCAGAGCTGCATCGGATTATGGGGCCCAACCCAGCAGCCGTGTCGATGCTGCCACTTGTGAGGGCCAGGTGCTAACCTGGTGACTTGCGGACTCCAATAGACGTGACCTAGAACTGCATCACGCTGGGAGGGAGACCTGACCTGTCACCATGGCCGCACTGAGTGGTGTTGAACCCGGAGGCTGGACCTGGCCTCGAGGGCTGGGCTGGGGACAATGGGACACATGTGTCTCAGTGATTCACCCGCTCCCCTAGAGACAGCTTCTCTTCTGAGTCATGCTGTCCCGTCCCCCACGGAGGCCAACTGAATCACCTCACCGAAAGCTTCTTCATCTGAGAGACTAATCCATTAAGACTTTTCTCACCAGCCCAGCCCGGTCCCTTCAGGGCCTGAAGCCGGAGCACTTTCCCACAAGGCCCCAACCAGTGGCCGAGGCCCGACACAGGGCTTTAAGGACACTTCTGGCCCCAAACACCCAAAAGGAAGCGGTCCCTGTGTTTTGTCTCCAGGTGGAGCATGTGATTCTTTGGGGATGAGGAGGGGATAATAGAGTGCCGATGTGCTGGGGCTTAGGGGGGGCATCCATATATCTTGGTGATGGTGACATCACACAGAGTCCCTGTGAAATGTGAGGGACATTCAGTCACACCTGAGGATCCATGAGCCACTGCCGCAAGACAATCGTTAGGCTTCAAGCGGCTTTCGGATCCAGAAATCCTCCTTCTGATGACAATGAGGATGGCATTAGCGGTGGTGGCTGACAGTGACTGAGGACTCCTGGCGTGCTGGCTTTTGTGTGAGCTCTTTACTTTCTGTGGCTTACTTTCCCTGCAGGATGCACCGCATTTCACAGATGAGAAGGCTGAGGCTCAGAGAAGTAGCTTTTCAAAGGGCACGCAGCTGAGCAGGGGCTGTAGTTAGGATTCACACTCTGCTACGCAGCCTCCCGTGTCTTCCCATCCGAGAAGTTGCTGTGGCTGGTGGCCATGCAGAGCGGTTGGGGAGTGTGATGATCATGGTCCCTGGGGTACGAACCCAGGGGTGGAGCCCCTCCACCGAGGTCTGGCCAGATGAAGGAGGGTGGCCGTGATTGGGCCAGGGTTGCCTGTGAGCCTTGCAGGGACCTCTGCCTGCCGCCCGTCGTCCACTGTGCCATTTCTAGGTCACAATTGTGTTGACCATGGCCTCTGAGCAGGTGTGGCCCTGTGTCCTGTGCAAAGTGTGCAGGGAGACGCCGCAAAGAGTAGGATGGGTGCTGCTGATGTAAGCAGCCCTGCACCTGTGCCTGGGGCCCTGGGCCTCCATGTTGGCTTGTTGGTTGCTGCCATATTGTTGTTGGGAGCGTGTCTGGCTATAGGGCAGGGTAGGGGGGGAATGGGAGGCCAGTGAGTCAGACCTCCTCTCCTCCTGGATGCCAGTCTACCCATCAGAACGGGGACTCAGTCCTACCCCCAAAGGCCCAGGGACTGACCACCCCCATCCTGAGCTTGTGGGGTAGGCAGGGGTGGGGAGCACTGTGGGGAGGGCTGGGCCAACACCTGGGAGGACACGTGTATGTCGTGGAGTGCCCTACTGTGTGTCAGACCCCTGCTAGGGACAGGTGATGGAGATGAAGGATAAGGGCCTGAACCACTCATTCCTTCTCTTGCCCAGGGGAGAGGGAGAGGAAAGGGCAGAGGCAATGTAGAAGATGGGGAAGGAAAGGGGTGAGGGGCAGCTGGCAGAAGGCAAGCGTGGCACCACCGATTTGTCTGGGTTTGAGGGTATACTGGTGGCTGGGGAGTGGAGTGGGAAGACTTAGTGCCCCTCCCACACAGCTCACCCCCCTCTGCGCATCTCTGCTCCGCTGGCTGGATCCCTGGCCACGGAGGCCGACGCTAGGACCTCATGCCATCCCTGTGGGCTGCTGACAGTGGCTGGGACAAAGTGAGGATGTAGGGTTGAGGGCTCACACCCCAACTCTGCCCTTATTGGCCATGTGACATGGGGCAAATAGCTTCACTTACCTCCTGAGCCTCGGCTTCCTGGTCTGTCACGTGAGGATCTCCATTCCAGCCCAAGGGTTGGCGTACACAACAAATAAGAAATGGATGTCGGTAGCACCTTGTAAACTGCAAAGTGCTGTGCCTATGGTCTTACTCATGAGGGTCAGCCCAAGGAAGTAGATGGCTCCCTGCAGACCCTCTCTCACGTCCTAGCAGCTCAGGAGCAAAGGGGATGCTGGGCAGGGCGTGGTCTTCTCTGAGTTTGGAGAACCTCGCCTCTGCCTGGGACAGAGGGCCTGTGGGCTGACTCAGCAGAGCCCAAGGATGCCCCCAAGGGCCCGCCTCTCCCCACCTGCCCCTCTAGTGACCGACCTCTGTCCCTCCCAGGGGCTGACCATCGCTACATGAGCAACTACACTAACAGCTATGCGAGCGAGTGGAGCACACCTGATACCATGAAGAGATATTCCATGTACCTCACACCCAAGGGTAAGAGAGAGCAGCCTGCCCCTCAGGGCCATGGGCCCGGAGACTCAGCCGGATTCCACCTTGCCAGAGTGACCGTCACTGGGTTTGCCTGCGGAAGTCCGGGCACATACCTGCTATCCCGGTGGAAGCAAAAACAGTCCCCTCTTCCTCCCTCAGAAGCATCCGGGTTAGAGATAAATTACCGGAACCTGCCCCTCCTGGCTTCCCTCCCCTCCAGTTCCTGCGTCCGGTCTGAACAGGTCCTTCCCTTTCCTTCCAGAGGGTCTCCTGGCTGCTAGTTTCTCCAGCAACCATCTGCCGGGCCTGAGCTGGGGTCTGCTTCTGCTTGCGTTGTTGTAGTCCTGGGGGAGGGCCATTCTGCTCCTCAAGGGCAGGGAGACAGCCAGCTGGTCTACCTTTCCTCACCTCTCCCTCCCGGCATGCAGCCTGGCCCTTAGCCCTCCCTCTCTGGATCCTGGGTGGTCCCGGCCTGTGTCACCCTGGGTGGAGGTATAGACCAGAGCCTGCCTGTCTTTGCCCTGGGGAAACCTATTGCATTCTTTTTGCACCAGCAACAAACCACAACAATGACCGTTACATAAGGGGGGGGGTGTGTGCCAGGCATGTCAGCCCTCAGATAGAGGGTGTGTGTGCGTGCACGTGCGCGTGTGCACATGATGAGGTGGTCTTCAGAAGAGTGGGGTGTGGGGAAAAGCGAGAAAGGAGACAGGAGATGTGGGGAAGGGGCTGGGGACTGGGGAGCCCCCAGGCCTGAGCGCTGATTCATATACCTCAGACACATACACACCATGGGAAGGGCGTAGGGGATTTAGAGATGAGCTCAGCAGGAGGAACCTCTGTTGCTCCACCCAATTTGAAAACAACAGCTGGACCCTGGCAAAGGCCTGGCGAGGCACCTGGGCAGCCGAGTCCCCCCCTGCCCCACATTCTTGGTGTGGGCCAGGCCAGCCAGCCTGGCCCCTTCCCTTCCCAGGGCGCTGTCCTTGGGGCCCAGTCCTTGAGCCGGTGAGCGGCATTAACCAGCCTCCCCAGTGTCCCTCGCCCTCGTTGGTCCTTCTGAGGACCCCGATGTGCATTGATCCCTTCAGCTGGTCCCTGCTTGGCTCCCCCAGCTCCGTAGGGGACTGAGGGGGGTGTGGGTTCCACTGCAGGTCATGGGGAGAGGAACAGAGCAGCAACAGGGGAGAGAGGGAGGAACACCTGCCAAGATATTGCCCTTGAGCCAGGACCTGGGGACCTTGGGCCTGAGAGGAGAGAAATTCGGCTCAGATGCTAGGAAGTCTTTCAGCTTGTCACTGAGTCAGGCGGTGATATTTGTAGGTGGAAGAAACAGGTTCATCCAGTGTCCCTGCCCTTGCACTGGGGACAGGAGGAAGGAGGAAATCTGCCCTCTGGGAGCTCCCAGGCTCAGGGTAGAGGCAAGGGAAGGGCCAGGGAGAGTCAGCAAGGGGATCAGGAGACAAGGCCACCCAAGGGCCACTGGCATGAGTCTGGGGGCTCTGGGGCAGTGGGCTCAGGCAGTAAGACTTCCCAGTGGAGGCTGGTTTCCAGGTCCCTGAAAGAGGGGCAGTGCGCTCAATAAAGAGGCATGACCATGATGGACAGAGGCCACCCAGGTGAGAGGACCCACAGGTGCAGAGGCTTACAGAAGGACCAGCAGGTGCTTGGCCAGGCAGGCCAGATCTGGGAGCGGGGTGTTCATTAGGTGGGAGGGGAGGAGCTGATCGAAGGACCTGGACACATGTGGGGAGCATGCCTTCTTCATCTGTAAAGTGGGGGTATGGAGCCCACTCTGCCAACCTCTCAAGATTGTTCTGAGAACCCAAATTTGGAGGCTCCTGAGCAATGTGAGGTCTTGTCCCTGGAGGGGGAGCACCTGGGAGAAGTTTGTGGCCACCGGTTCATCATCACTGGCGAGCCCTCACCTTGGCCAAGGGCCCAACACCTGTGGCCCCCCACAGCTGCCATGATCCTTCTTTGTCACAGGCACCCCATCTCCCAGCCTCTGGGGTCTCCGTCACACAGGGACTGGCTCAGGAGGGAGGTGTCGGCTTCTCCAGCCTTGGTGATCCTCAAAGCCGCCCAAGTAGGGTGACCATACGTCCCTGTCTATGCAGGAGGCTCCAGGTGCTCCTGCTTACTTACTAATAGTCTTCCTTTCACTCTTAAGTGTCCTGATTAGGAGGGCAAATTAAGAAGCTGCCTAATCTAGACCCAGAGGAGCTGTCTTAGTGGTGGAACCCCGGGTCCTAGGACAGGCAATGGGAGCTGTCTGGGGACAAAGAGTTCCCCATAACCCCCTCAAGTCAGAAGCCACAGGCCTGCCTTGAAGCCGACTCAGCTCATCTGCTTCACAGGTGGGGCCAGGACAGCCTACCGGCCGGGGTCCCCCAGCCGCCTCTCCAAGGAGACCAATCAGAAGAACTTCAACAATCTCTATGGCACCAAAGGTGAGAGAGTGGCTCAGCACAAGGAGGGGCAGGGCCTGTGGGAGGTGGGCCAGGGGCCGGAGACTCCCCAATGTGTGGGGACTGTAGAGAGGTGGGATGGGTTTAGGGGCCCAGAGACAGGCAGGGAGGAGTCCTACTGAGCTCAAAGTGTGTGTGCGTGTGTGTGTGTGATGGTGTGTGACATCCTCAGTTAGGCTGTGGAGAGGCAGCCTGGAAATCCCTGAGTCCATATGATCTTCTCCCTGAATGGTGAGTCAGGGAAACCGGAAGCGGGGGTTATGTGTAGGAGCTTCCTTTAGCAAGTGTTGTGACCCAAGGACCTGGAGAGGACCTGGGCCCTTTACTGATGGGTGTACATCTGCGTTGAGAAATCATGGTGGTTAAGACAGATTAGAGTTTCTGTAAGCGGGATGGATGGCAGGACACAAAGCAGGGCCATCCCTGGAGATCCAGGATGTATTGCTGCCATGCCAGGTGAGGGACACGTCCTTAAGACCTAGAAAAGGTGATTGAGGGGTGGAGACGTGGCTTCCTCAGGGACAGCTGCTGAGCACAGACACCCCTCTGCCCAGCGCAGCGAGGGCACCCTTGTGCCAAGTGTGTGGCCATGCGCTCGAAGAGCCCAGGGTTTGGGAGGCTCTGGGGTGCCTTCCAGACATGTGCAGGGAGGGAGGGCCTGGAGCAGCTCCACCAGACATGGCCCCGGGAGGTCTCAGGAGGGGAGTGGGGGGCCTCTTCAGGGCCCTGAGAGATCTGGAGGGCCAGGGGCACCTGTAGACAGGGCAATGGCCAGGCCTCTGTGTCAGGGTTGGATGCCCATGGTTACTCCCACATGCATGGTAGACTGTGCACTCCGGGAGAGCAGAAGCTGGGTCTCTCTGGCTCACTGCTGCAATCCCAGGGCCTGAAGGAGGGGCCGGGCTGCTGAGAGGGTGGGCCTGGGGCAGGTGCGTCATCCGTGGGGGGCTCTGAAGCCCCCAGATTCGAATACCCTCATGGTGCTCCTGCTCTTCCTTCTGCACCCTCCCCACTGCCTCTCTCCTCTAGACTGCAGGGGCATCCTTCCAAACAGACCCTTGTCAGCCTCTTCCACTTGGCAAACAGAATTTCAGGACTTGTACCAGCTGCCTCTGTCCCCAAGTTTTAGCATGTGTTTATATTTATTTGTTTATTTGTTCTTTCATTCACCCATCAACCATACAATGAAATCTCCTAGGGACCAGGCTCCGCACCAGGCACTGGATGTGATGCTGGGCCAGACAGACATGTCCCCTGCCCCCAATTAAACTTGCCACTATAACCCGGGGGTGACAAATGGGGAGCAGAGTGACGTGAGGCCTAGGGGCTGAGGCACACACAGACTTGGGGGAAGAGGTCAGGGAAGCTGACACCAGAAGACCCAACACATTCGTTAAGGATGGGAAGTAGGTGGAGTAGCTGTACCGTGCCTAGGGCAAGAAAGAGCCTGGGGATTGCTGGAGTGGTGGGGGGTGGGAGGGAGGGGGCGGCTGGGTGATAGACATTGGGGAGGGTATGTGCTACGGTGAGCGCTGTGAATTGTACAAGACTGTTGAATCACAGATCTGTACTTCTGAAACAAATAATGCAATATATGTTAGGAAAAAAAAAAAGAAGAAGAAGATAGCAGGAGGGGAAGAATGAAGGGGAGTAAGTCGGAGGGGGAGACGAACCATGAGAGACGATGGACTCTGAAAAACAAACTGAGGGTTCTAGAGGGGAGGGGGGTGGGGGATGGGTTAGCCTGGTGATGGGTATTGAAGAGGGCACATTCTGCGTGGAGCACTGGGTGTTATGCACAAACAATGAATCATGGAACACTACATCAAAAACTAATGATGTAATGTATGGTGATTAACATAACAACAAAAGAATTAAAAAAAAAAAAGAAAGAGCCTGGAGTGTTGGCAGGAGCTCAGAGGCAGCCTGGATGGAAGGTGGGGTGTCGGAGAGGAGCTGAGGGAGGTGAAGCCAGGAAGTGGAGGTGGTGGTGAGGGGGGCAGGCAGGCAGCAGCCCCCGAAATCAGCTATGTGCTGGTTAAGGACTAGGTACCTGAGTCTGAGCACAGTGGGCCTTCAGGGGCGGCAGGGACGGGTGGACACTCGGGGGTTTAGGACAACTTTGATGGCGGGAAGGATTGGCAGGCAGCGTGCCAAGGGGCTGGGTGGATTCACAGAAATGGTCTCGTCCTGCCCGCCACCCCCACACGAGGCTGCCCGGGTCTGATGTGCCTTGCTGTGCCCCCCAGGTAACTACAGCTCCAGGGTCTGGGAATACTCCTCCACCATTCAGAACTCTGAGGACGGGCCTGCAGTCCAAGGCAGCTCCTCCTTCTCCCTGAAAGGTGAGCTCTCCCTACCCCGCCTGCCTTTCCTGACCCTCTCCAAGCTCTGCTTTGGCCTCCGCTCCCTCCCTCACCAGCCACCCACCCTGGAGGGACAGACCCTGGCCTGAGAGCCAGGGAGCCGCCTCCTCCATCCCAGTCTCAGCTGTCAGGGAAGGCTGGGCCCGGGGCTTGTTTCAGTGAACGCTGGTCCCTAACAATGAGCTGCACTGTCAAGGAGGTGGGGACGCCACACCCTCGACACCCCTGCCCTTGACATCCCCAGCGGGCTTCCATCAGGCCTACCCGAGTCCTCCTGCTGCAGAAAGTTTAACTTTGTTCAGCCAGCTCTGGCCGGCCTGTTGACTCTAGAACACTGTGGCCACGTAGCAGCCGCCGACATCCTGCAGAGCCAGAGTCCTGTCAGGCCCTTTTCCAGAAAGGCAGGACTAGACGAGATCTCTAAAGCCTCCCGAGTCTGACTCAGCTCCCCAGACCAGGCTGAGTTGGCCAGGCCCCTCATGTCTCTTCTGAAAGGCCCTAGGGACAGCTCTGTGGGCTGTGGTGTAAGCCAGTCTATCTTCTGACGCCTGAGACATCTGGCCTGGATGCAAGAATACCAGGCTGGCTGGGGTCAGGGAGAGGGAGGAGAGAGAGGGCAGGGCAGTAGGCTCCCAAGCAGTGGCCTCCGAAGGTGGCTTTATCATTCAGCTGTCCCTTCCAGGCTGGAATCCCAGCCTATCCCCAGGGCAGGGATTCTTGGAAGGACCAGCTAACCTTGCTCACCTTAGAAGGTGAATAGGACTGGGGGGACCCAGCCTGCGAGACCCCCAGGGATGTCCTCTCCCCAAGCCAGGCCTGGGAAACTCTGGCATGTGCCTTGACCTGTCTGGCTCCCAGTGGTCCCTCCCTGCTCTCTGGTCAAGCCTAGATCAAAGGCTACGGGTCAGGGAAGACAGTCACCCCTGGTGTGATTTGGAGCTTTCATGCTCCCCAGTATCTCCCCATCGGCTTGCAGCGCACCCCGCCCCACCCCACCCCCCCCGGCAAAGACCTTGCCCTAGGAGAGCCGCTCCTCAAATACACCGAGCCCCGCCCATGAGGATGGCCCCCACCTGTTCCTACTCCAGCAGTCCTGGAGGGAGGCTCCAGCATCTCAGCGCCCCAGGGTGAGGTATGACTCCTGCTGGCCCCTCCTGGGAGCAGGCTGTGCTGTTAATACCTCTCTCTCTCCCAGCAGGCGCTGGGAAAGCCCCCTATCAGTTCACCACCTTGGGACAGGCCACCACAGAGTTTTCCAAACCACTGGACGGCAGTGGGCGGTTTAAAAATAATCCTGGTATCTGCCTGTCTTCCCTCCCCTTCTCTCTCCCACAGCAGGGCAGATGGGACATACTCTGGGGCTCTCTGCCACTTCTAGGGTGTCCTGGTCCTCCTCCCCAGAGTTGCTGGAAGAGGGATGCATCACCCCCACCCCCAGCACCATCCCTAGCTCACCCTTCCACGGGACTTCTGTCTGCTGCACAAGGCTGGTCTTCTGGACCACCACCCCCCGCCCCCATCCTCACCTCTCTCATGCGTGGCTGGCGTGGGTTTTTCTTTCTGCGAACTGAGAATTGAGATCTGAATTCCCCCTCTCTCCAACTCCCACTCAGGACCCGTGGAACCCTCTCTTTCCAAGGCTACCCCCCACCCCCAGATAAAGGGAGAGACCCCGGTTCTCTGCTCCGTCTCCACCCTCTTGCTAAATGCAAACGGAGGGAAGGGTCAGCCTGGCCGGCTCATCCTCCCTTAGAGCAGCCAGAATGGGGCTCCCGGCTGCCCCAGCCAAGGACAAGACCCTATTTATTTCTTGAGCTTCTCCTGTCGGGGTCATAGTCTGTTCCTTCCCAGACCCCGAGGCCGGTCCCTGCAGGCCCATGGCTGAGACTGAGAGTGCTTTCCACAGTTCTGTGGCCCAGAGCTCCTTACAGATCCCACTGGGCTGAGGGGGAGCAGGGCAGGCGGGAGGACCAGGCCCAGATAGCACCCACGTGCTCCGGGCCCCGTGGGCTCGCGGTCTTAACCATTGACCTTAGCCACATGGCAAATGACTGCCTGTCCCTGGCCCCAGCCTCCTGCTCCTAGAACAGGCGAGAGGCCCTGGAACCAGGCAGGAGGAACATGAGGATGGGCTTCAGCATCCAGCAAAACCTGGGTTCGCATCCTGACTGCCGCTTCCTGGCGGTGCAGCTCAGGGCAAACTTCTCCCAGAAACGGGGTAAGGGTTAAGGAGAAGACCTGTGCGAAGTCCTGCACGGTGGTAAAAGGGGAGCACCGTCCACGCAGCATGGGCCGTTGGAAAGGGCGCCTCCTGGTGGAAACCCTGGCCAGTTGTGCTCATGGGAAGGGGCGGGGTCAGTGGTGTGAACCTTCAGGGCTAATGGGGGGAAATCCTTGCGGAGTAATGTGATCCTGATCCTGACCTGGATTTGGGGGCAACACTCCCCTGCCGCCCGGCCCAGCCCACCTGGCCTGTTCCTCCTCCCTCTGTTTGCCTGGGTGCCTCCTCCCTTTGGCCAGCCTCCCCAGGATTTTCCCCAGGTGCCCACCCCCCAGCTGCTGCATATCTCTTCAGGGGTCGCTGCTCTTGGTAGTGGGCTGGCTGGAGCTTGGTGGTCACTTTGGAGATGGTACCCATGCTGCTGTGGCCCTGGAGGCCCAACGGCCAGCCCTGCTTCCTCCGACCAGTGCCTCCTGTCTCTGCAGGCTATCCTTCCCTCATCAGGAGCCAAAGCCCCAAGGCCCAGCCCCAGACTTGGAAATCTGGCAAACAGACTTTGCTGGTGAGTGAGGGGCTGCCAGGACAGCCTGTCCGGGCATAGGCATGTCCCGAATGGGCACTGAATGGGGCTCCCCGGGGGCAGCTGGTCATCAATCGCCCAGGGGAGGTGGTGGGAGAATGTGACCTCTCTGGACCATCGGACAGAGGGAGGGGGCGGCAGGGCCTGAATTCCCACATTCAGCAAATGTAGCAGAGACCCAGGGCTAACAGGCAGTGGATCCGGGTAAGCATGCCCTTTCTGGTCCTCAGTTTTCTAATCTGTAAAGTGGGCAGCCCTGATTCTTTCATTTGGCAAATGGTTGCCTGTACTTGCTGAATGAGGACTTTGTCCCCATCAGCTCTGCGAGTGTGAAATGCTCAGTCCAGGGGATGGATGTCCTAATAATGGGTCCCACCTTCCTGGGGCCATTCGCCAGCTCTGACAGCACAGAGGCCGTTGGGGTGATAGTGTGGTGAGGCAGAGGCTGTAAAGTCAGGAATAGAGATATTTAGGGGTTCAATGCTAATGGCCCTGAACAGGGAATTGAAGAACCACAAAAGAGGGGAGTGTGGCCTTGGGGTCCGGCCAGCTCAGGGGATCCTAGGTGAGTCAGATTCCCTCTCTGAGACTTTGTTTCCGTTGTTTGTAATGCAGTACTGAGATACGGTGGTCCCTGATGCCCCTCCGACCTGACCCCCACCCAGGACCTCAGTGAGCAGGGCCTTCCTTCACAGGCTATGCCTCCTCCACCCTGAAAGCTTCTCTCCTGGGGCCGAGGCAGACAGACAGCTGCCCTGGGATACGGGTGGCAGCAGGGGCTTGGCTGGGGACAGGGGCTGTGGTCCCCAGCTCCCTGCCGTCTTTGCATTTGGAGGTCAGAGCATGGGGAGGTGATTTGCTCCAGGCCACAGCAACTGGGGCTGGTTTAATTGGAGAGAATCTTTAATTTGCTGGTGATGGGAGCTAAGCGATTGTGTGTGTAATTTGGAGCTGGGCCCAGGGGCGTTGCAAGAGCAGGAATGCAAAAAGCAGATATGGGGAGGAAAAAAAGAGGGGTTTTGCTCCTGGACTCAGTCCTTGCCCTCCCTACCACACACTTTTCCACCTCCCAGGGCCTGGGTCTCAGCAGAGAAAGCTCATCTTGAGACACTTGCTTGGCAGGGCAGGGTTCCCATGTCTGTGGCTAGCATGCAGCGCCAGAAGAACAGATGCAGGTGCTCACGTGGGAGGAAGGTTGTCCTGGGAGTCAGGATGCCTGGGGTGTGGCCCTCACCCTTGTACCCACTTGCTGTGTGGCCTCCTGTGAGCCATTCTTCCTCTGCTGCAGTTCTCACAACTGCAACAGGAGTCGGGGGCCTGGATGATTCCATAGCCCGTCCAGCTCTGACGTGCTGTGACCCTGAACCAGGGAGGGGACGGGGGCCGGCTGGGGAGATGGGGAGAGCACCCGGCCCAGATGCAACGGAGCTCTGTTCCTGCCCACCCACCGCTCTGGGATCTTCATGGGACAGCACCATCCAGTGATCTGTGATCCACTTTATTGACCCAGCCTTCCAGAAAGAAAGGCTTGAGCCATTTCTAGGGCTGTTATTGACTACTCTGGGTAGTACTGAGTAGCTATGCGGCTTTGGTTATGTCTTTCTCTGTCCTGGGTGCCTCTGTCTCTTGCATTTGTTTCATAAGTGGTTTAACCAAGGTCTGAGCTAAGGACTCAGCAGCTGCATTCCATAGGCCCCCCAAGTCCTGCTCTGGGCCGACGTAGGCAAGGAGCTACTAGGAGATACAAGTTTCCAGGCAGGCAAGGTTAAAGGCAGGGACTGGAAACATCCTGGTGTCTCCTATAGTGGTATCAATGGAGTGTGAGGTGGGTTCTGTCTCTGACCCAGTTCAGGGTCAAAGCCACTTCCAGAGCTCCACGGAGGGCTGAGGGTGCTCACATAGGTTAAGTGGCAGCTACCCCGGCCTCCTTATTGCTGGAGGGAGATTTCTCAGGGCCCCAGGGAGCTGACTGGGAGCAGAGCAGAGCTGGGAAGGTTGTTGCTGGCTCTGTGCTGAGGCCGCTACCTGAATGAGGGGCCAGGATGAGAGAGGCAAAGGGGCTGGGGGTGGGGACCCCACCTCCATGTTGGGCTGGGCAGTTATTAGCCTTCTCTGCACCCTCTCTGTCAGAGGAATCATGCAGAGAGACCAGAAGCAAATGCTTGACGCCCTTGAGACACAAGGAGTAATCTGGAGATGTGGGTGGGATTGGGGGGGGTCAGGGGGAAGCTGCGGAGCTGGGCTGCCGGGGCTCGAATCCCAGCTCCCCTACTCACCACCTGGGTGGCCTTGGGCAAGTTGCTTAGCCTCTCTGTGCCTTGATTTGTTCATCTATAAAATGGACATGATAATAGTAACCCACTTAATTGAGCGGCTGTAAAAACCCCACGAGTCCTTCCATACAAGGCACACGTAACGGCACGGCACAGCTCTGGAGAGGTGAAAATGCTATGTGAAAGGGAGCTGGTGGTGCTGGGGCAGGGAGGGGGGCTCCTAGGCCACGGAGTGAAGGTTGGACGAGGGGCTGAGGTTCATGCTCATCAGCCGGCTGGCGGGAATGAACTCTGAGTGGGATATGAACCCGGAGACTCTGATAATATTGGGTAGATAGAGCCTGCGGGTTGGGCCACGGGCCCCTAGAACCATGGGTTCAGAGGACTGCTGCTTCCCCGGGGGGGAGGTGAGGCTAGGGTGGGTCTGGCTGGTCGGCTCTGCTGCCATCTGCCCCCCCTAACTACTCTTGTTTCCCTCCCCTCCCCAACAGTCTCACTACCGGCCCTTCTATGTCAACAAAGGCAATGGGATGGGGTCCAATGAGGCCCCGTGAGTTCCAGACAGGCAGCACACCGAGGCCCTGGCACCCCTGCCCTCCCCGGCTGATCCTGCTGCTCTTGCTACTGTGCTCATCTGCGTGGAAGGGGGACCCCCTCCTCCTCCCCCCCATCAGCCAGGCCCCATCCAGGCCCCTCTCTAGCTTTGGGACTTCTAATGGTCACCATCTCTCCTGTGCTCAGAGACCAGCCATCGCAGGGGTGGGAGATAGGTGGGCTTCTCTCCCCTAACCCACCACCCTCCTCTTGGGTGGGATTGCCAGCGCCCACGTGGTGGCAGCCTGCCTCTCCCACCCATGCCCCTGCTGTTGTGAGGCCTGTTGGCCGTTTCTCTCTAAGAATCCTTCCCTGTGATGTGGTCAGTAGGTGCTTGGCCAGGATAGTTGCCCGTCTCCCATCCACGTCGGCCCAACTTCTCCTTCCCACCAGCCCGGCCCCATCAGGAGACCAGCCCTCAGTGCCCAGCCTGGCCGAGCCCGCAGCCCGGGGCCGCCGTGGAGGGGAAGCTCAAAGCGTCTCAGCAGCATCCCCACCTTGCCGGGAGTCACTGTAACCGCGCGGAGTCCTGAGGTCCCTGGGGATGGGCTCTCCTGGCTGCAAGGATGGTCTTAGCCAAGATAGGTCCCTCCTCTACCTGCTGAGATAAGCAATTCCCTCAACATGATGTAATCCATCCATGAACATAGTTCGTGGCCCAGCTGCCCAAGGGACATGCCATTTCCCTCTGGAATCCCGGTCATCCTGCTGTTCTGTGTCCTCCCTGGCGACGGCACGTGAGCAGGCCGGGGACGGTGTGTCTCGGCTGGTCACTTGCAATTTCCAGGTAACTGCTGCTGTTATCTCTAAGGGTAGCTTACCCACCACCCCCCACCCTCATCCACTGCCCCCATCCGTCTTCCTCCTCCCTCTGACTACCTTCCATGTCGCACGCTGTCATGGGGCGCAGGGCCTGGAGAGGGACCAAAGTAGGAGCAGCAAGGTGGGGCCCTTCCTCCTCTCACCATCCCTCCCAAGGGCCCTGCGGGCAAGGGGGCGAGGGTCAGCTGGCCAGGCGGGGGGGGGAAGGGGGGCAATCAGCTTGGGCTTTCCCCTCTGGAATAAACCATTGATCACGGACTTCTTTTGTATTGAACAAACATGTCTAGAGGGTCCCCAGAGGGACTGGCTGCAGGTCTTCAGGACACTCCCACCATTGATTAGTGGGGGGTCATCTTTCCTCTTTCCTCCAGGAGATGTGGCTCCGTCAAGTCTCCCTCTCACCCCATCAGAGCCCCTGGGGTGCAGTGCCGGAGACTGGGCCTTTGTTCTTGGTGGGCCCCACTAACAGTGAACAGAAGGGAGGCTGGGGGGAGTAGGGCACCCTGGGGGCTGTGGGTGCCCAGGCTGTGCCCCTCCCCTGTCCCCGTCCCTGTCAGGGAGCAGGACCCCAGGAATGGCTGTGTATAGGCTGGAGTGGAGACTGGTCAGGGGCTTCTCTGTGGTGGGGAGAGCTTCCTGGGCAGGGGGACCCCACAGCCAAGGCCTGGCAGAAGACCCGCCAGGCTCCTGAGGGCAGCACCCTCCTGGGCTTGGGGCATGCAGGAAGGAGAGGAGCCCAGAGAGGTCTGGAGGGGTAGTCAGGGAAGGTTTCCTAGAAGAGGCAAGCAAGACAGGAGGAAGCATGACTTGGAAGAGAGGGAAAGAGGGTGCAAGCAAAACGCATTCTTTCCCTGGTGTGGCCAGGACCCCCCCCCCCAGGCACCTTCATTCTCACTGTCCTTCCTTGTGCTGCTCCTCACCTGAGGCCAAACCACACCAGGGGAGCAGCCCTCTCCCCTGCCACCTAGTAAAAGTACCTAAATGAGCAAGCTGCCCCCTTCCTGCCTCCCTCTCCCCACCCTGCTGGGCCAGTGGCCAGGCTTCGGGAGGTGGAGGTGGGGGGGTCCTTGGAATCAGAAAAGGAAAGGGAGAAATGAGCCAGAAGAAGAGGGCAGAGGGGAGGGGGTAGGAGAGGAGAGGATGGTGAGGGGCCCAGTGCAGCAGCATCAGGAAGGAGGCTGCCTCGCATGGAACCAGCAGGCTCCCCCACCTCCATGCTTTCCCTTGGGAGCTGCGAGGACAGTGTCCCCTGGACTGGCTGCTGCTGTTTCCCCAGCCCCTGACCCGGGTCTGGTTCCATGAGCAATGCTCTCTGGAGCACTTCCCCAGGCCAGCACTCCGTGCCCTGCAGCCTCCCGGACCGGCTTTAGGACCTGCAATCCCCGTGGCTGTGATGGGGAGGAGGGTCATGCTCCTGGGCTCTAGAGATGCTCAGTTCTCGGGGAAAGGCCTTGCCCTCCACATTTGGGGCCCTTCCCAAAGCCGTGGCTCCAGAGGAGGGAAGAAGGGGAGGGACAGAGTCCAGCTGAATTCCCTGGACCCCTGCCTGTCCTGGGCCGGGGCCTCACCAGGAGCTGCCACTGGTAGTGTGGAGGCTGGTATGGTGGGGGGACAGGAGGACAGCCGTATCCAGGGGCCCGGGTGGGGCTGTCCCCCGAGCACCGTGCTCTCCCCATCACTCCCCAGCAGTTCCCTTACCACTGGAGCTGTGATTAGAAAGCAATCGGGGGAATCCTTTCTTCCATTTCTTGTGAGTGCCTCCCTCCTCACCATGAGTGAAAACATCGGACCATTGCAGGTCCTGAGTGGCTCAGGGACGGGAGTCGAGGGGAAGGGAGGCATCTCTTCCCAGAAAGGGAGAGAAAGGAGAGAAGCAAGACTGTTTCTATTCTTCTTCCTCTCAGCCCCAGCTACGGCTGGTCCATTCTCCCACTAGCTCTGGGCTTTAGGCAATTCCAGGCATGCTGTGGGTAGCCTGCTGGCAGGTGGGGAGGGACCCTCGGGGGCTGGGCTGGGGGAGGGGGGAAGCAGAACTAGGGCTCAGCAGGGAGCCCTAGCCAGGGAGTTGGGAGTTCTCTTCCTGGCTCACTTTGGGCGGTGTGATCTGAGCCCACTGCTTGACCTTTCTGGGCCTGACCTTCCCCATCAACAGAAGGAGGTAGTGTTTTCCCTGGATCAGTCCCGAGGTCCTCTCCCAGCTGTAATAGTTTGTGGGGTAAGGATCACAGCAACAAGGGTGGTTGGGAGGGACTGGAAAATTGAGCTCCATCCCAGCTGGGGCTCCGTGACCAGGACGGGGTTGAGAGCCAGGTGGATTGGATTCTCAAATCCCCGAGGCACCCCTTACCCAGCCCAGCTGCCCCTCCTCAGCTCCACACCCTGCCAGTCAGGGCTGGGACCACTCCCCAAGCAGAAGCCTCCCCTGCTCACAAGGGCAGTGGGTGAGGGGGCCTGGGGGCCTCAGAAGCATCTGAGTCCTGCTCTGGGCCTGGATCTCCAGGACCCACTGCAGTATGGACTCCAAGACATCAGGGGTTATTCCTTTTTGTTCTAGAAGGGTGTGGGCATGTGCGCAGGCCTTGGAGACTAAGAAGCAGTTATGGGGGGGCGGGTAATCCAGGACATTCCTGTGGAGAGCTGACACTTGGAATTCAGACTTTGGGCGACAGTTTGGAGCCAGACTGCCTGAGTTAGAATCCCGCCTGTGGCACTCACTAGCTGTGTGACCTCGGCAAGCTATCCAGCCCATCAGAAGCAAAGAGCATCTTACAGGATTGCTGGGGACACAAAAACAATGTGCAAAGCACCTGCCCCAGCAAGTGCTCAATAATTGAGACACAGTAATATTACTGTTGTCGCATTAACAACAAGAATAGCAGAAACAACAGCATCCCAACCTGGGACCAAGATCGATTTCCCCAGCTTTTTCGGGACCATGGGGGGGTGGTTGGGGGAAGGGGGCCAGTTTCCACTTTCCCAGCCCCGGAACCAGCCCCGCAGCTCTCTGCAGTTCTGAGAAATGGCCAGCAGGTGGCAGCATTTCACCGCAGTTTATGGGCACTCAGCCTCCCTCCCCAAGCCACTGTCAGGACCTGGGCCCCACAGCCCTCCCACCAGGGGAGCCCCTTTCTCCACTCCTTCTGCGTTAGCTAAATAGACCTTGCCCCAGGCTGTGGAATGTGTGATTACAGGCCGGCAGTCCCCCAGCCAAGCAGGAATGAGAGGCTTGCTGCTCACCCCACCACACCCCACCCAGCCTGGCATGGGGACTGCAGGGTGGGGCATGGGAAGGGTCTCCTCCATGTGGGGGGCTGCTGCCCTTGGGCTCTCCCTGCAGGTGGGCAGGCTGAGGGACGGAGCCTGGTGGGCATGTCAGGTTGAGTTCTGCAGCCCCCTGAGGGTTGAGGGGACTCTACAGGTCAGCCTACCAAGCCAGGCGGTAAATAGAAAGCCAGAGTCCTCAAAATCCAAGGCGAGAGAAAATTGAGGGGCAGAGTCCCTCGGCTTCCTTCAGCCTCAGATTTCCTGCCTGCAAGGTGGGGAGATCGGTATCTTGCTGCTGACTGTGCGGGGAGATCAGAAGGGTAAAAACTGGGGCCAGGATGCATGTCCAGAGAGGGCAGGGTCTTGGAGGCAGAGATGTGTGCCCAGCTCCTGTCCAGGTCTTCCCACCAAATCCTCAAATTGCCTCCCAGGAGGGACCCAGGCAGTTTTATCTTTCTGAATGTTGACTATTAAGTTCGAAAACGAACTGTTGTTCAGCCGCATATATGAGGGAGATAAACACTAATTGCTGGGTGCATGGGCCAGACCCTGGTTCCTAATCCATCACCCCGCCAAGGCGGAGGCTGAGAAGGGCAAAGGCAAGGAGGAGGGCGCGGGGATGAGGGTTGTGGGAACCATTAGACCCTCTTGCAAGAGGGAGAGTGGTGGGGAGGCAGGAACCCTCCCCAGGGCTGAGAACGACACCCTAGTCCCTGGGGCTCTCCAGGGAAGACAGAAGCCAGGCTGGGGAGGTCTTTGGCTCACACGCGGTGAAGAAATTAATCCTAAGTGGACTGATAATTTGTTTCCCCACTGGCTTCTTGGTTGGCCTTGGGGGGCAAACTGCATTTCCCTGAGGTTGGTTCCATCCTCATGTTAAGACCCTTAAGTGGACTGCAAACCCTGGTCCTTACAGGCAACTTGTTGAAGGCGGATCCATCAGTGGAAGGCGTGGCCTTGAGAGCCTGTCCCTGAGAAGGACTCATGATTATTCCTTGGGAGGTGAGGTTGTGGGTCTTTGATGGCTCAGATGGGGACCTGCCTAGAGGGGGACGTGGCCCAGATAACCTGAAGCCCAGGATTGGGTCCACTGTGCAAGCCCAGGTGAGAGAGAGGGCTGGGTTGAGGATTCAGGATGGTGGGACAGAGGGGGCTTCCTTGTCCATTCCCAAATCTTCATGGCGTGCCAAGACCTCGGCACGGGGAGACAGGAGGCACTGCCTGTCAGGCAAGCCAAGGATAAAGTCATAAATGAATGCAGGCTGATTTAGATGTGATAAGTACCCTGCAGAGGGACACGGGGGGGGCAAGGCTGAGGGAGGCAGGGTGTCCTGGGCGGAGGCGGGGGGGCTGTGGGTCTGGGGGTAAGGATCGTCCAGCAGGGGACCTGCATTGGAGAATGTGTTCTGCAAGTGTGGGGAGGGCAGGGGTCAGCCGGCTGGGGGTGCTGAGGAGAGGACACTGGGCAGTGGTGAGGCGGGCGGGGTCCCATCACATAGCTCTCACGGAGAGTTGGGATTTCCTGTAAGTGTGGTGCTGCCACGGCAGAACGGAGAGTGATCAGATTAGTGCCCTAAGAAGAGGGCTCTGGGATGGATGGTGATGCTAGAGTGGAGAGCGGAGGTGCAGCTGGACAATGACGGCGGCCGGAGACACGGACAATGGAGCCGATTGTGGCGGGTAGACCGTCCGGGTGGAGGAACGGGCAGAGCCATGGAGGCTAGGAGTATGGGAGGAGGAGGCAGTTTGGGAAACTGGCTGAGAGCAGAGGGCCCCTGGGCCGGGGAGGTGGGTGGATGAGCAGGTCCCAGCTGCAGGCGGAGGGAGGCCACGGCTCAACAGCGCGGGCTACCGGGCTACGGGGGGAGGGACCCCTGCCATGGGGTGTGGAAGCAGGGAGGGCGCATTTGGGTGACATGACCCCGGAGATGGCTCCTTGCCTGTCTGTCCCCCCAGGAAGCCGTGTGCTGTCCTGGATCTGAATCCCGACACTGCCAGTTAGCCGCTGGGTCAATAGAACAAGTTACTTATTCTTCCTGGTCCTCGGTTTTCTCATCTGTGCAGTGGGGCTCATAATGGAATCCACTCGGGGTTTTTGTGAGGATCAAATGAAAGGAAGCTAGTAAAGGGTGGCCACAGTGACTGGCACCTTGTATCGCCTGAAAATAAGAGTTCAGGCGCCCAGAACAGGACAGAGGGTGGGCCCTTTACCCCCTCTGCCCATTCTCTTCTGACCCCTGCTTTTGCTGCTGGTGGAGGCAGAATTCAAGCTCACCATCCCAGGGAAGGACCCGATTATCCGGCAGGACCACCCGGCTCTGGCTCCTGGGGCCAGGCTGAGCTGGGACCCTTCCTCCCCCGCATGGGCGGGCAGCCAGGGGCCCTCCCAGCTGCGTCTGCCAGGGTTACCAGCCTGCAGGAACGGACGCTAATGCTTGTCTTCCCCAGAGCAGGGCCAGCCACTACATGCACGGGTGGCCGGGGTAATTAATTTACACATTTCATCCTGCTTAAACTAATAAGCCGCTGTATCCTCCTTCTTCACTGAGCTCCAGACTTTGTGCTGGGCCTGCCAGGGATGTCATCCAGCCGTGATGACCACCATCACTGCCATCCCACGGGCTCTGCCCAAGGCTCCGAGGCCCTGTGTTCATGCTCCCAAGCCTGCTGGTCCAGGTCAGCGTCAGAGGCCATCTCAAGGTGCCCAATCACCCTCACGCCCATCTAGGGGGAAGTGGGGGGGACCCTGGAGTCCATCCTCACAGCTCCCTGTCCCACTGGCTCCCCGTCCTGGAGCTGCAGGGCCTTCCTGGTTCAAAGATGACAGGAACCTGAAGATATCCCCTGCAGGAATGAGGACATTCTCCAAGAAAGGTGGTGAGGGAAATAGCGTGGAAAGTGTCCTGTTGTTTTGTTAAGAAAGGGGCAAATGGACATCCTGATCTGCTTGGAGGTTGGAGCCCGGAGGGATACACCAGAGACTGGCTACCCTGGGGAGAAGCCTGGGCCCTGCAGAACAGGGTAGAGGGAGACTTCTGCCCCAGATCCTTCTCTACTTTTCGAGTCTCAAAGGATGTGAATGTATCGCATATTCAAAATGCATCAGCTGTCCAAAAATCAATACAAATGTAACGTAAACACCCCTTTTGTGCAGCTCATGTGTGTTGGATCTCCCTGTGCACCTAGGAGTGCGGGTGCAGAATAGATCATGTCACTCCTTTCCAAGACTGAGAGGTGAGGGCACGAGGTTGTCCTTGAAGAAGATAACCATCGGTGAAGGCAACACCCCGAAGTCCAGGCTCCTTGGGCTCAGGGAGGAATCCGAGTGGAGTTCAGGGCTTCCTGGAGGAGGGAGGCTTGAGCCATTTTGAAGGTCGTGTAGGAGTTTGACCAGATGGAGAGGAGAGGAAGGGCTAGATGGAGCTGAGCTGTGAGTTCCAATTCTGATTGTTAAAATGTGGGGTGCACTGGCGCCTGGCATTCGTGCCTGTAACGTGGGAAGAATTTGCTCAGGGAGCCCCCAGAATGATCACCAACCCCCCCCCCCCACCGCCCTGGAGCCTTTGGTAGGAGCTTTAGGACCCAGGTCTGTGCTGACTGAGCCTTCACAGAGAGGCTTTCTCATTAGCTGAGGACAGAGGGCCCGCTCCTTCCGGCAGCTTCCCCCACTTATGGATTCCATTTGTACGCTCCGATTCCAAATCCTGCAGGATTTAATATCCACTCTGTAATCCACTGGCACCAATAGGTATTATCTAACTAAACCTTAAATTGAAAATGCTAGGCTTCCATTTTCCCCACGCCGTCGGGAGAAGTCGGGGCTCTCTACGTCTGATGTAATTTACTCTTGGGCTAATTAAACTGTGTCATGCTGCTGTCCTCGGAGGCCCGCGGCCCACTCCCCCTCCCCTGACACGCCCCGTGGTGCAGCCCGGGGTCGATGCAGCCAAGCAGGGACTCGGGCTGGCCAGTCTCGGGGCCGCAAGATCTGTCCTGTGTCTATCGCAAGTATCTCTTGCTTTACGTCCATTTCATCTCCTGAGAGAGTAGGAGTTATCTTGCTGTAATGGACATTCGTTCATTCACTCACTTACTCATTCCGTCACCTGCGCATTTATTAGGCACTCATGGAGGGCAGGGAAATAAAAAATGCTAAACACCTAGTCAGGCTCTTCTTACCCCCCTGTTCGCCATGACGGTTTTATATGATGCCAATTCCCCAGGCCCACCAGTTCATAGAGGAACCCAAGGGGATGGGGAGCACGAATAGTGGATGTTATAGATGCTCACTCTTCACCAGACATAAAATAACTATTTTCAAAAAATTGAGCTTTTTGAGACAGTTGAAGATTCACATGCAGTTGTAACAAATAACACAATGAGATCCCGTGTTGCCCCCAATAACACCATCTTGCAAAACCTGAGTACAATATCACAAGCAGGCTACTGGCAGTGATGTGGTCCAGGTGCAGAGCATTTCCTTGGTTTCCACTCTTTTAAAATTTTATTTTATTTATTTATTTGAGAGGGACAGACAGAGAGCACAAGCACGGGGGTGGGGGGAGGGACAGAGGGAGAAGCAGACACCCCACTGAGAAGGGAAGGGAGCCCGACCCCAGGACCCTGGGATCATGACCTGAGCCAAAGGCAGATGCTTAATGGACTGAGCCACCCAGGAGCCCCCTTGATTTCCATTCTTTCCACGAGGAAAGAATGTTGTCCTTCCGTAGGTACCCTCACCTCCCCTTCGCCCCTCTTCCCTGATCCCTGGCAACCACAGATCTGTTCTCCATTTCTTTCGTTCTGCTATTTCAAGAATGCCAAACAAATAGAGTCACAGGGTTTGTCGGCTTTTGGGATTGGCTTGAAGGACTCCTGTGAGGTGACGAGGTAAGCATCACACATCCACACTTTACAGACCCGTGAGTTGAGGCCAGGGCAGTGAAGTAACCTGCAGGGGCGGGATTCGAGCTCGGCTCTCCCTGACCCCCGCCCCAGGCTCGTGACTGTCACACTGACCGGCAGGTGTTGTTGGAACCGACAGCTCTCAATGCTCCCAGTGTCAAGGGGAGCTCCCTCGGCATCCAGCACGTGGCCGGAGGCCCTGGATTGTTGATGGTCTCAGTCCCAGAGGCAGGAGGTGGCAGTCCCAGCCTGTCCCACCCAGCCTGACCCCTCAAGGGCAGACCGAAAGGGGCCCCTGTGCTGGGACCCCTGCTGTGGTGAGGTGGCCGGGGCAGGGTGATTCCTGCAGGCTGGTGGACTTCCCACTGTGTCTAGAGGGGCGGGCATCGGACTCCGGTGTTCTCCCCTGCCTGACTTCATGACAGGCTGGTTGCACTCCTTGGTGGGGGGTGGGGAGGCTCCTGCCCTGCCGTTTCCCCCACCCCCTGCCCACCTGCCGCCCAAGTGCTGTGGAGGCCTCACAGCCTGAGACTGGGTCTCACGAATCAGGTCAGCCTCGGGGCCACAACTGGTCAGCTCCAAAGCAATGTCATTGCAGAGCTAACCAAGCTTGGGATTGCTCAGATTGCCGGAATGAGCGTGGGCACCCCCTCCCGGCCACCAGCTCTCACCTGGGTCCTGCTCCTGCCGTAACCTGACCCGGTGGCTGAGGGCGGATTCCAAAGCCAGTACGGATGGCTCCCACATCACCGCGACAAGAGCCTCATCTCCCCGTGGAGACCTTAGCTCCTGCTCCTTAGGGAGGGGGTTCTGGCTCTCTCTGTACCCAGGGGGAGGTGGTCACTCCCCAGACTCAGCCCTGGGGTCCCAGGGCAGGCCTGGACTTGTGCCTGAGGCTATGAGTGGGGGAGGGAGGGGCCCCGCTGCATCTTGGGGCTGGAGTTAGCAGTGGTGACCCGAGCCCCTCGGCATCAGGGGACTGCTATGGGGCAGAACCAGGGCTAGCGGGAAGGAGGTATGATAAAGGGCAGATAGTGTTTACTCAATGAAAGAAAGAATTTTGCAGGAACTAGAAGTATCCAGCCATACAGCAGACTGCTTTGTGGGGTAGTAAGGTGTCCCTGTCAGTGAAGTCACTCATTCATTCAACACACCCTGATTGTCTACCTTGGGAAGGCAATACACTACTGCGGCTCTCAGCTCCAGAATCCCACGGATGTGGGGTCACTCTTCTTTAGCAAGTTCTCTGGGCCTCAGTAGTCTCACCTGAAAAATAGGAACAATACCAGTTCCTTACCTATCACAGCAGAGCCCGACCCTGCTTCCAGTGATGCCCACCACACCCCCTTCCTGCCTTGTGCCTGACACACCAGGGCTGACTCCTGTCAAAGTGCTGCCAACAAATAGTCTCATTTCACCCTCAGGGCAAGCTTCTGCTTAGACTAGACTCCGAGCTGCAGCAGACCAAAGGCCGTGCGATGAAAGTGGGACCCTGGGTAGGGGCTGAGGATGGAAGAGGCAGTGCAGGCTGGTGGGTGGATTTGGGCGAGACGGAATGCAGGTGGCTCCGGCAGCCCCTTCAGTGGACGCCAACGCCTCTCCCCGGACCCGTGGGCAGAAGAAAACTGGAGGCTTCTCTGCCCAGGGAAGGGGGCTACGTGTCCAAAGGGAATCACACAAGCACTCTTGATAAATAGCAGGCAGTCCTGCTCCTGCTAGCTAACAGGATTAATCTAAATGCACACAGATGCGGGTGGGCAAAATCAAAACACAGAACCCAGGCTAAATGACACTGCTTAACGGTGGAGCCTGGGAGTCTCGCAACACGTCACCCGCCTGGCTGGCCCACTGTGGGGGTGAGAGCTGGACGAGGCCACATGCGATGCCCGAGTGTGGCCTGGAGGCCAAGGGGACCCTGGAGGAGGGCCAGAGACCAGGGTACTCGGGCAGCCATGGAGGGGGCCAGGGCAGTGTCTGAGGGTCATCGCGTCCGGTGGGCGGGCACACCCTGAAAGGCGGAGGCAGCTGGTATGCCCTGAAAACATGGGAGAGGCCCCTGCGTGCTCCCATGACCAGCGCTCCCATCTGTCAGTCCTGCCTGACGAGAGGGTCCCAGTCCCGGGAACCCTACCCAGCAACACTCACAGACAGAGAACCAGGTCGTTAGGTAGCTCTGCCTGGTGGTCTGGCCTCCTGAGCCTTAATCTGGCCTCTACAGGGAAGGAAGAGAGGGAACCTCTTTACCAGACAACCACATTTAATCCTCGCTATGGTACTATAACTCCACTTCACAGTTGAGGAAACTGAGGCAGAGTTAGCTTTCTGATCGCCCGGGAGCCAGAGCCCGTGCTCCTGGCCCTGCCCCCAAGCTTCCTCCCTTCCATGGCTTTGGTGAGAAGCGAATCTTCTTTCCTGGGCCTGTCTTGGGCTCAGATCAGCTCCACACCCAGGGTGAGAGCAGAAGTTTCTTCACTCCCCAGGGTCTAGATCCGGGCTTCCCTCTGCTTCAGCTCAGGATGTCCATCACCTTGCTGATGTCCTCCGGCCCTTTGGTGAGGCCAGCTTTTGTGGGCCTGGAGGGGGAAAGTGAGAAAGACCGTGGAAATGACTTTCTGGGCCCCTCAAACTGGGAGAGAACTGGGTGAGGGGGCAGTCACCACATCCATCCCTCGGCCTCTAGTTGGCAAGCAAACCAAGGGCACATCCCCCTAAGGCTTAAGAATGAGAAAGCCAGTTGCTGGTATTAACTGAGCACTTATTCTGCGCTGGGAGTTTGCTGAGCCCCTGATCCATTATTTCTCCTAACCCATCCAAGGACCCCAGGAGGTGGGGACTGCTTGTATGACCTCCATTATACCGGGGAGTAGCTGAGGCCACTCCACTGGTAAGCAGGACATTTGGGAGCCAAACCTGGACCCCAAAGGTGTGTGATACCCCCTTTCCCAGGATTCGGCTTGTTCCCTGTTTCCCAGTGTGTTGAGTTGAGGCAGTGGAAAGGGAAAATGTGTGTTGTTGTTCTTGCTCCCCCAAGCGACCTGGTTCAGTGGCCGGGGACAGCTCTTTTACCTCCAGAGACTGAAAACTCCCCGTTTGTAAATCCAGAGGAAAGATCTCCGCCTTACCTGCCTTTCTGCCTTGTTGTGGGAATCAAATGAGAAAAATACACATGACTGGGGTTTTCATGCTGTGAGGCGCTACATAAACATGAGTTATGATTCCACACCCCAGAGCAAGCATGTTCCTGAGCTCGGTGTGATTTTTTTTTTTTTTTTTTTTTTTTACTAATGCTGTCAGGAACGATAATCACTAATAACAGTCCCATTGCTTATGTACACACCTCTGTGTGGGGACCTCAATGCTCCTGGGGACATTGTCTCTGCACAGAGCCTAAGAGGAGGGGGCTAGTGCTCCCCATTTTGCAGTGGGGTAAACTGAGGACCTCCCAGCAAGAACAAAGAGCTGACCAAGGTTCCCAGCCCTCCAGGAGAATGTTCTAGGCTTAGAATCTGGGATTTCTAGAATCTCCTTCCTCCAGCTGTGAGGGCCTGCAGGCCGCTCCTGAGAGTGATTTATGGCAGAAATACGCAGACTGAGTGCTGTGTCAGCGCTTCCTTCCCCTCCTACCTTCCCATTCTGGTGTCGGCCTCCCTTGATCTGCCGCTCACCCCTGCTCCTCCCAGCCTGCTGCTCACCTCCCCCTGCTTCTCCCCGCCAGGAGTTGCCCAAGGCTGAGCTGGGCCTGATTTCAGCTCCTTTCTGGAGCTGAGCTGAGCTGGGCCTGATTTCAGCTCCTTTCTGGAGCTGAGCTGAGCTGGGCCTGATTTCAGCTCCTTTCTGGAGCTGGGCTGTCACTAGTGGCCGGGAAACCTGAGGGGGTGGGCTGGGCAGGGCGGGGAGAGCAGGATGGAGACACGCCCCCAGCCCCAGGCAGGCAGGCCTCTCTGTGGTCCCAGGTGATCTTCCATAAGGCCCCTCATGAAAAAGGCAGGAAGGAGACTTGGAGAAAGAAAAGCCATGTCATGTGCTTGTGTTCAGTAACTGTTCCGTAGCAGAACCAGCTCCGAGCCCCACGGTCTCGGCGGGGGGGGGCCCAGGCCCACATGTTCCCTCATCCCCAAGGTTGTGAAAATGGGGACATCAGGAGAGTAGGCAGAGATGGCCCACTCAGGGCCACACAGATCCCGGCGTGGAGCTCCCGGTGCTTTGCCATCAATTGTAAGGCGTGAGCTACAGGCACCCAGATTCCAAGTCCCACTGGGGGAACGAGCTTCTGGACTGAGGAGTGGGGAGCAGGAGTCTAGAAGGAGGCACTGGGTCCTTCTTCCCAAGCTTTCATCAGGACTGGTGAAGCTGGAGACCAAGGACTTCCGGGAAGGCAAACGGGGCCAGCGAGTGGGTGCTTCCCAGGCAAACAGGCAGATCATTAGATAGTTAAAAACAACAACAAAGGCCAAATATTAAATTTATGAAAGCCAAGGATGTATTGTATTATTAACTTATTTTTTAAAATGAAGAAATGGGAAACTCAGAGAAGTTTTTCAACCTGCCCACAAAGGTCATATAGCTAATGGAGTCAGAAGAGACGGCTCCGGGCTGGGTGGTCAGAAGCCGGGGAGTGGGTCACTCTCTGGCCAGGCCCTAGCTCCACGCTCCCCACAGCCCTCACCTCTTACAGGATCCAGAACCTGAGAACACCTCCTGTGCCCTTGGCTTCTAAGCTGATCCAGACTCAGGGCGAGTGTGCTCAAGGCCACTGCTCATCCTCTCTGGTTGTTCAGGACGACACACTGCTCTCCTTTCATGTTCAAGTCCTGGGTGGACCTGGGGAGCTTGGGAGGGCCTGGCATTGCTACCATGACTCTCACTTTGGAGACCCAGAAGGTCAAGTTTGGCAGCACTGGTGAGTGAAGAAGGAACTTGGGGAACTGAAACAGGACCCCGAGGGCTTGAGGGGGACGAGGCATGGGCTGTCGCGAGGGAGAGCTGGTCCTACCTGGCAGGTGCAGCTGGGATCCTTGGGCTGCCAGCTCCCGATACACTAGTGACTTGGGCCAATGGGGCCAGATGCTCTGCCTGGCTCCCTGTGGCCCGATCCTCATACGCTGACTCTGTGAGCAGAGTGGCACGGGCAGATCTTCCATCACATGGGCAAACTTGTTAGGAATGTTGATTGGCGAATGATTTGCAGCTAATTTGTTAATCAACCACAGCCTCCAGCGTGGGTGTGGCTGTCTCTTCATGAAGACTCACTAAGAAGATCCCATTTGAAGAGGATGGCCTAGGCAGCTTGAGGGGAGCTGGTGGTGGCGATGTGGGCGTGGGCTTGAACGCCTTCGCATCCACAACCTCCGCGGACCTCACTGCCCTCATCTGAAACTGCTTCTTTCAGATTTCCCCCACCCTCCCCCACCTGAGACCAGCCACTCTTCCCTGAGGCCACCCTTGCCCTAGGACCTCAGCTGCATCTCACCTCACCCCCTCTGCCTCAGTTTCCCCATTTCTTTGACAGGTAGCTACTGGATCTCTCAGTAGGGAAGATGGGTGATGTTTGAAAAAGTACCACACAGTCGACGGCGTGCTAGAGCTGCTTTGAACTAGCTCATGATTGTTAAACTTTCAGTGATTTTGCAAGCTCGTTGATAAACACAGCCATTATTAAAAATTAAATTATACAAACTTACGATTAAAGAAGTTATATTAAACACAAAGGTAATAAATACTCAAAACTCATTACTAAGTCCTAATTATTTTACTCCATTTTATTATTATCTATACTCCTGAGGTTATTTACATCAACTGTATCTGTATGTTGGAAATACTATATAATGGCGCATGGCCAAGCATCTCTTCCCAAATCCGCATTCGATAATGTCACGTTGGTAGACTGAAATCAGCCAGGGTGGGAACCTTCAGAACATGGAAATTAGCAGATGCTTTGAGTCGGGTCTTCATTTATTGTTTTTTTATTTGTTTAGACTTTAACAGTGATGGGGAAAATCTTAATGCAGATTGAACTTAAAAGTGTTTTGTGTGTGTAGCTCTTACATTGTAAATGGCACCAAAAATCGAGGAAATATTCTCGCAGTAATTGAAGACTATTATCAGATGCAGGGAAGAAGTCGCTCACATCGGTGACAAACAGAAAAAAGTTCCCCATGAACATCTTTGTGGTTTCTCTTTCCTTTTACCCATTAATGTAAATGCAAATATCAACCAACATTCAGGTGGGAACTACTCTCATTGTCAATTGCAACCATAGGTTGGCTACAAGTTTTGCAAAAATCAACAGAAGCATTTTGTGAGAACCCACAGGCTATGCAGAATTTACAGTAAAGGGTACTGCACATTTTATTAGTATTTGTAAAATATTTGCAACCTATTTTTCATATCAGCAAAATTACACACATGCACCCACATTTTTTTTCCTGGAGAGCCGGTCATTGAACACTTATCAGCACACCACTGACCACTGTCTTCTTCCTCTTTGCCCCTCACCTGGCTCTAGGACTTGAATGGTACCATCCAGCCTTAATGTCTGCTCCGGATGTTGGGGAAGAGGGTAGAGCTTGGCCTTCTCATCCTCCCCAACTCTGTCCATAAAAAACTATTCCTAGCTGTGACTAGGCATATCCCCTGGGGGGACCCTGGGACAAAGGTGTCTGTAGGGCATGTTCCTGGGCAGGGAGCAGAAGGACCCAAGATGGGAACTTGCCTGCTCCGCTCTGGGGGGGGCCTCTCCACCTGCTGTCGGACTCCATCTAGAATCTGACCGCTGACACCACCTTGAGCAGGGCCACCATCATCTCTGGTGTGGATTTTGGCAAGAGCCTCCTGACTTGTCTTCCTGCATCTATCCTTGACGCCCCTGCAGAAGGGGTCAATTGACAGCCAAAGAGATCCCTTTAAAAGCAGATCATCTCCTCCTCTGTCGGAAGCCCTGCCGAGGCTTCCCTTTCAAGGCTTTCCGGTCCCAGCGCCATCGCCTGCCCCTCTGTCCTCACTATGCCAGCCTCACTGGCCTCTTTGCGGTTCCTTGTGCCCTAGGGCCTTTGCACCGGCTGTTCCCTGCCTGGGTTGTCTTCCTCCAAGTCCCTGCTGGGCTAGTTCCTCTGCCTCCTTCAGTTCCACTCAAACCTCACTCCCCCGGAGGCCTTCCTCGTCACCCGGCCAACACAACACTTGTCCCCCCCCATGACACCCAGTCCTCCTCACCCTAGGCAATTTTTAATTTTTGTCATACTATTTCTCACCTTGTAATATATTATCTAATTTCCTTATTACATTTGCCATGGAAACTGAGTGTCATGAGAGCAGGGACCCTTGTCTGTTTCATTCACGGATATACCCATCCTCTAAAAACAGCGCCTGCCACAAGACGGGTGTCAATAAATATTTCTGAAGAAATGCTTTGCAGGAGAAAGGGCAGTTTCTGAGGAGGAGTCCTTGCAAGAGAGCAGAAAACACTTCCTCTCTTGATCGATGCCAGGATGGGAGGCCTGCCTACCTCAGCTCAGCCTGGCTTTGCAGCTCATCTCCCCATTCAGAGCCTGGGCAGGACCCTGTAAGAGTCAGGATTCTCCAGAGAAAGAACCAACAGGCATAGATGCAGATACATCAAAATGGAGAGAGAGTTACAGGAAGGAATTGGCTCACGTGATTATGGAGGCTGACAAGTCTCAGATCCACCGTGGGCAAGCTGGGGCTGCAGGAGAGCCGGTGGGCTGGTTCCAGCCCGAGAGCCGCTAGGCTTAAGACCTAGGAGGAGCCCATGTTTCAATCCAGTCCAGAGAGAATGGAAGCACCAGCTCCAGAGGCACACAGTGGGAGTTTCCTCTTCCTCCTCCTTTTTGTTCTATTCGGGTCTTCAATTGATTGGACGAGGCCCACCCATGCTGGGGAGGGCAGTCTGCCTGATTCCCTCTAGGGGTTCAGATGGTAATCCCCTCCTGTACCATCCTCACAGACACACCCAGAATAATGGCCCACTAACCTTTTACCCGCCCCAGCCCTCACAGAGCAGAAGCAGAGCAGGACACAGCAGCCTTCGTGACACACGACCTTCTCCCAAGGGGGCAAGGTGCTGCTGATGGGGCCTCTTAGCCCCACTGTCTCCTCCTGCTCTCCAGGGACCGAGAACCTAGGTGATGAGGAGCGGAAAGGTGGTTTAGAAAACCTTTGTGGCCTTGGCCTAGCCTCTGTGTTCTTCCCCCTCCCCCCCCCAAAGATTTTATTTATTTATTTGAGAGAGAGAGAACGAGCGGGGCAGGAAGGGGCAGGGGGAGAGGGAGAAGCAGACTCTCCACTGAGCAGGGAGCCCGCCACTGGGCTCGATCCCAGGACCCCAAGATCGTGCCCCGACATTTAACCGACTGCGCCACCCAGGCGCCCCCTTGCTTCTGTGTTCTCATCTGTCATATGGACTTGATATCTCACAGCTTTAGGGCTCAGCTGAGAAAATGCTTTGTCAAATATAAAGCATTTTGCAAGCCCAAGGTATTTGTCTTGCAAACTTTCCGCTCCTACCCAACTCTGGCAAATTCCTATCCCTGCCAAGGGAGGGGTTAAGCCTGCCTTCTTATTTATTCCGTGTCTTTCTTCCTAGGAGGAAGAGCAAGGAACAAGGCATAAATGGAGTCAGGGTCTTTGAAGACAGCAGCAGTAACAACACATATTTGAGAAGCTAGGCTGAGAACCGATGCTGGTTCTGTCCTGAGCCCTGGAGGGAATCGTCAGATTGTTGGATGTCCCCACTCCTGTGGCCTTGCCCAGAGGGAGGGACGGCAGTTCTGAATGTGGCAGATAGATATGATATCAGAGAGCTTCCTGTCCGGGGACTGTGGAAGAACAAGAGTGTCCCAAATGAGCTGTGTGCAGGCACGCCTGGAAGCAAGGGGATGAATGGGAGATGCCAGCTCCTGTCGGTCCCAAACAGGTATATTCCCACTGCTGTTTCCCCACTGCCATCAGCGCCTCCCTTGCCCCTGGCCCTGCGTGGTTGGGAATGAGAAACCGGAAGGCACCTTCCTTTCTAGGTCTCCTTTCTGGCTCCTCTATCCAGTCACTGACTGAGCCCAAGTTCAGGTAGAAACTTGTCTGTCTGGATTTCCAGGATTGCCGAAGCCATCCGCCGTCCAGGCCTAACAGTTCTTGCGCAAAGATGAAGCCATGATTACGGGCGCCAAGGGGCACAGGGCGTTCCAGCACAGGGGCCCGTCAGGGAGACGTATGGCAGACAGGAAAACTTGCACGGCGGAGCGGTGAGGGCAATATCCAGGAGAGAAGATGGCTGGCAGTCTCTGCCCTCCTGTACCCTGCAGAGAGCAGAGGGCATGGGCACACCTCCCCCTTGCCCCACCCGTGTTCATCCTTAGCTACTCTGCGCTGGGGGCTTCAGGTCAGGGTGTGGGTATGAAGCTCCTTGGTTTCATGACATAGTGATGGTGGGGCTCATTCATTTATTCCTTCAATCGTTTACTGACTTAGTAGATACTCATTGAAAGCCTATCCTGGACCCGTATGCTGGCACTGTTTTAGATGTGGGAATCCAGATCCCTTTGCCATGGAGTTTACAATCTAGTTGGGAGACAACTGCATCCATGTAAGCAAGTGTAAAGAGGGAAACCGGATGGGTATGGGTCTGGGCCTTGCATATGTCCCTTACTAACTCTGTGACCTTAAGCAAGCTACTTAACTGCTCTGAACTTCAGTTTTCTCGGCTTTAAAGTCAGGATGATAAAAACACTGCTTTCATAGAGTTGTGAAGGTTACTCAGAAGAACATATACGGAGTACACAATAGAGAACTGACTGGTGGTAGACGCACCTCTTATGCTTTCTTGTCATTATTAATATTGCATCTCCAGAAATGGAAGCAGGAATGGCCTCTCATTCAGCAAGGTGACGCCCTGAAGGAGGTGGGCCCAAAGCATCATCACCTTTAGTTGGTAAAACATCAAATTCTGCCAACTCCTTGAGTGTTTGGTTAACAAGAGCTCTAACAACTGAAATTGTTTTTCTCCAAAGTTGGGATCAGGTGGTTATTTGAATTGGTTGAACCAATTGGTAGTTCTAATTGGGTGAATCAATTCATTGTTCTGGCATCATGGGGACCCAATCTGAGATTGGTCACAATTGGATCCAAGGCCCTGGGTGCTTTGTTTCACAATGCATCTTTTGGCCTGGTTTTGTCTTTTTTTTTTTTTAAGTGTTTATTTTAATTCCGGTTAGTTAACATACAGTGTTATGTTAGTTTCAGGTGGCCTGGTTTCGTCTTAATTTCATAACTGTTAAAGCTACATGATTAAGCATGAGGATGCGTGCACGCGTGCGCACAGACACACACAGACACAGACACACACACACAGACACACACACACACACACACACACACACACTGACACAAGGAAAAGCTATGCCAGCTCATCATTATCCCTACTGAGTTGAGACAAAGAGAACCCAAACTTTATAGTTTGCCAACAGCTTTTACTTCTTCTCGGCCAGTTCTTTCCCACTGCAGAAGCCAAAGAGCCAAATGGCATCGTCTGAGTTTGGTCACTTTCCTGCCAGCCACTGGCCAAGGCCCTGGCTGGTGTCCTACTGCCCTGCTGCCCATTGTGAGGGGGCACCGGCTCTGCCTGGTATGGAGAGGGGGGCTGGCACTGCCCAGCATGTAGGCGCTTGCAAGAGGAAGCAGAGGATGCTGGTTACTGGCAGGCAAACCTGTTGCCACTAAAACTTGGCACGTCTGGGTGGCTTTAGCAGTCCAGACAGAGAATTAGCACAGAGGGAGAGCCTGCACAGCCACGCCAGCCTGACTCCTTGGTGCTGCCCGTGGACAGATCTTTCTTCCTTGGCGGAGAGCTTGGGACATCTCAGAGGCAAATTTATGTGAAGTGGGATAAAGGGGGTCCCAGCATGACCGTGACCCCATCCTCTGGGGAGGTTCGATACAGTACTGTTTGCTGCATGGTTGGGAAACCTACATTTTCTGGGTTCTTCTAGAAAGCAGGAGTAGTGAATGCCACTTCTGAGTTCTTGGGAATTGGTGAGCTGGTGCTGTCTTGAGGATGACTCCTGTCTGCTCCGGGAGCAGTGTCTCCCATTGTCAGCCCCAGCCCTTGATGGAGTGCATAAGCACTCTGCCTTCCTGGACCAGCTGCTGACAGATGGTGCCGGGAGCCCAGCATTCCAGGGCCAGCCCCACCTTTTCCCAGCTATGGGATGTGGACAGGTTGCTTAACTTCTCCGGGCCTCAGTTTCCATTGGCCCTAGCCCTTGTTGCGAGGACTGAGTGCAGGAATGCTGGATAAACAGATATACCTCAAACACATGCAAGACATGAGATTATGTTCTCCACACACAGCCTTTCTAGCAGACTAGTCTCCTGTGATAAGGTTTCTCCTTGCATCTTCTTAGAAAACTGCTTACTTGGATATAAAACCCTCAGGAGAAGCAAGCTGTCCATCCCAAGGGATGCCCACTCCCACCCGGCCCATCTGTCTTGATCCATAGATTTCTCTGCACACTGACGCCCGCAGCCTACTCCAAAGCCTGTCCCTGGGCAGGCACAGACTTGAGGAGGGGTAGGGTGAGCCCGAACAACTACAGAAACCAAAGATTAGGGATTCTCTTTCTATTTCTTTCTGGGTTTCCTGTTCTGAGATGGGCAAAGCAGCCTGATTTATTTTTGACAAACTTATCTGCATTATAAATTATACTGGGGATGGAATTGTTACATTAAATCAAAGTTAATTTTTGACTTCTGTTCAGGGCACCATAAATAATCAAGTCCGGGGTAAGGTTATGGACTGAAGTCACCCAAATTATGCTAATGAGAATGATTAAACTTTTGAATTCTAAGTTTCTGTAAGAATAACAATCAGTTAGCATTTACATTTCTGCTGTGCCCTAGGATTTGCAGCTTTTTCTGAAGCCCCTATGAAATATAAATAACAATACCATTTTTTAAAGCCAAGTTGAGCCCGATGGGGTATATTCAATTCTCTTTGCTGGCGCTCAGCTCCTGCAGATGTGGGTGAGGGCTTAGGCTGGGAGTCTGAGGCATGCAGAGCTGGCGGCGAGGGTGGGACAGAGTGCCACAGGACTGTGCAGTTGCATCTGCCTTGGAACTACAGAGGGATTTTCAAGTTCTAACAGGACAATAATTCAATTTCGCGTTGGTCCATTTGGTGAGGAATGCCGGGAAGTCCTGTTGAGCTTTAGAAGTGCCCCCCAACCAATCCCCACCCACCGCGAGCAGCGATTTCTGAGGTTTTGAACTTAGGATGAGGTCCCAGTTCTTTGCCTTCCCTGCTGGCATGCTGTGGGTCTTTGGGCCCATTGCATTAACTGTCTGTGCTTTGTTGTCCCTCCATAGGCTCCGGGGACCTTTTCTAGGAGGCCACTGGATTCCCTAGTTGAGCTCGAGAAGGAGCAAAAAGGCCCAGTTGATTTCCAGCCTCATGTCTGGCCACCTGTTATGAAAACCTGCCCCCAAGATGCTCATCTCCTGATGCCTGCTTGAGACCCAGGCAGCTGCTAGCGTAATGACAGGTCAGCTTGGAGGTGAGGCTGCTGGCTGAGCGGCTATTGTTTATCCCAGTTTCAATTTCATTGTCATGACAACCCACACAAGTCATTGTCCAAGCCGATGCCTCTGCACTGAAGGTGTATGAGGAACGGTCATCTGGGCTCGCCCCCCTTGAGGGCCAAGGACCCATCTCCACACTCGTGGGGCTGCTCCTTTCTCTGCTCCACGTGTTTAGGGTGATCTTATTTTCTCCACCACTTAGCCAGAAATTGTTTTTGGTGAAAAGTGTCTCATTTCCACTGAATTTGGCCGAGAATGATGGGGACTGTTGCTAGGCCTGGATCTGTTCTCCCTAGTCAGCATTCTTGCAGGTTCTCTCTGGCTCCTGTGGGGTCCCACACTGCTGTGACCACTAGATAGGGACAGGGGCCAGGCAGTGGGTGGGAACTACACCTGCTTCACACCCAGAGCAGCGGAGGGAAGGTCTCCGGAAAGATCCTGCTCCCAGAACTCAGTGTGGTGCATCTCCGACTAGAAACCTGCCTCTGCGTGGCTTCCCAGCTACAGGGTGCCCCTCCTAGAAAATTTCAAGAGACAGATGGCTGGTGTTTCTGTTTTGCTCTACTGCTTTGAAGAATCCTGAGTCTGTGCGGGGCTGTTTAGACACCAGCTCTGGATGTTAACGTCGGTGAGCCTTGAAAGAATTGCTCTGGCAGAATGGGACGTGTGTCTACTGAATTTCTCTTTTGGGTCGTCATGTACTTTATGATTCTGAAAGCAGACGTTCCTTTGATTTAGGGAGCAGGCTCAAAAGAGGGCTCTTTTTTGTGCTGGTTCGCTGATGAGTCTGTGGGGAGGAGGCCTTGGCCAGGTTTGCCCATGGCAGAGGGTTACAAGGCAGGCCTTTATTGGGAAGGAAGCCTGCCTGCCCCCTGACAAGCCTTCTTTTGGAGGTGGCTTCCCTTGTGGCTAGAGGGTCACCTGCTGTGACCAAATTGATGTCTTATTTGCCTAAGTATCATGGTCCAAGATACACAAACACACACACACACACACACACACACACACACACACACACACGATATTGGGATTGCTTTGCTTGAAAGAGGCCAGAGGGACTGGGTTGCTAATTGAGTCTCCAAATCAAGGAAGGTTGTTACAGAGACAGGTGGATCCACTACTGTGGGAAATGGGGAAATGCTGAGGTTAGGCCCATATGTCTGAGCCCCTCTGTTATCATGGGGATGGGATGGGATTGAGCTAGGCCGTGGGAGAGGGCAGAAGGCAGGCCAGGGGAGTCAGGAGCCGGGAACTGAGCTAAGCCAATCTGGGGCCTGGGGGAGGAACCCTGTTAGAAGGTGATCAGATAGGAGGCCCAGGCCGACACGGCCAGTCAAGCTAGGAGCCAGTAATGTTCATCTTCTTCACCTTCATTCATTCTGTGGATATTTTGCTATATTTGCTCTGTACCAGGCACTCTTCTAGGTCGTCATGAGTGAGTGGTCAGTGAAACAGGCAAAAATTCCAACCATAACAGAGCTTCGCTTTCTACTCGGGGAGCCAGATGATAAGCAGATCATTTAAACACCTAGTGCGTCAGCTGGGAAATAAGGTCTACACTTAGGGGAGGGGCATAGGGAGTGCGGGGGTGTTGCAATTTAAAATTGGGTGAGCAGGGCAGGGCTTTCTGAGAAGATGATGCTTCAGCGGACTGCAGGAGATGAGGGCTAGAGCCATGGGGACATCTGGGAGAAGCAGACCCAGGCAGAGGGAACAGCAAGCTTAAAGCCTTGAGGCCTGGCGAGCTGGGAGAAGAGGGGGAGGCCCTCTTGGCTGGAACGAGGGAGGGGGAACCACAGGGGTTGCTGGCCAAGAAGTAATGGGGCCAGAACACTCTGGGCTTTGCAGCTACTATAAGGGTTTCGGGGGTGTGATGGGAAGCCACAGGGAGATTTGACAGAGGAGAGCTCTTCCGGGATCCTTCGGGCCACTGTGTTGAGAATACATCGAATTTCTATTAGGTCCGCACTCTGTCCTTGTCCCGGAACTGGAAAAGGTGCATATGATTATCAGATGACCTAAACTCTGCTAGGATAGGAACGTTTCTAGGAAAACATTGAGCTGAACGTGTCACACGTCTGCACCCATGATCAAAGAGGCTGACCTGGCCCAATCTCGGTATGACCCTCGCCTCATCTTCCGCCCCTGCCTTAGGGGTGCCAGCCACGGGCAGCTCTGACACCCAGGCTCCTGCCCTGGTCAAGTTCTCCCAAGTCCTGCAGCTTGTCTTTGTGCCGTGGGGCTCTGCCAGCACCTCCTGTCCCTGGCCACTCCACCATGGGGACACCGCTGCTCGCCGCAGAGGCCTAGATCACAGCTCCCTCTTCTGAGCTGGAGGGATCCCAGCCAAACTGCTGTGTCTAACTGAGATCTGTTCGAGGTCCCGGGCCTCCAGCTCTCTGACCTTTGGCTGACTTCCATGGCCCAACCAAGACTGACTCGGAGCAGCTCAACCCCAGAGGTTGGCAGTACCTCTGGCCTCCCTGGTTTCCTTGGGAGAGTTAATCCAAGAGTCTCCGGACTTGCCTGTCAGGTCGGAGTGCTCATTGCTTCTTCCATGATCCAGAAAACCAGGAATGTCCAGCCTCCTGCTCGATGAGAAGAAGGACAGGTCAGCCACAGGAGCTGGAACATGTCCATCCCCATGGGTGGTCCCGAAGGTCGGCCATGTGGGTCTCAGTGCTGTGAGAGGCGCTGGGCCCATATGACCCAGGGTCCGTCCCCCGCCAACATTTAAAGTATCTGTGTGATGTCACTTGTTGGTGTCCAGTGAATGAGAATTTACTCTCCTGCCTTACAGGGATGGGTCCGGAGATGAACTTAGGGGCGCTCCTCACTGAATTTCTTCCTCACCACTGACGACAGGCTTTGTGAGTTACCGACTGAAGACAGATCTGAGCTGGCAGAATCAAAGGAAGTGGGTTTAGGAAAAGATCCAAATTACATTGGGGGAGATCCCACTGCTGTTCCAAGCAGTCAAATACCCCTTTTTGATTGAATAGGCTTGTTATTAAAAATGCATTTAAAAAAATGAAATCAAAAGCAAATCCCTTCAAATAAGATTTCAGCCTTGTCTCAAATCCAGGGGTTTATTTGGAAGTTCCACCTTCTCACACTCCGTACGGAGCTGTGCTGGGAAGACCACAGACCACAGCCTCTCCTGTCCCCCGAACATGCCGACTCAGGAAGGCACGTTTCCATCACATTCCCCGAGATGGGCATGCCGTGTGTCTTCCTTGGGCTACTTTCTGGGCTACTTGCGTGGGGGGAGGTGGTCACCTAGACTGTGTTAAATGCTGCTCCACCAAAATTCCCACTTCCCTCAGGGCTGAAGCCTGGACTCGGGTGGAGCCAGGGACTCAGTCAGTGGTAGGTTCCTACTCACCCTCCTCAGACTTCTACTCCTCTGTCCACTCCATCCCCTGAACTTGATGCTTTCTGCTCCCCTCTGGACCACTTTCACTCGGAAGCTCTTCCTTATTGTATTCGGGGGAGGGGGACCCCACCCTGCTTCTGTGTGGCCTGGACTCGCCCTTAATCTGCAACCCTCCGCAAGAAAGAGAAAGGAGCTGGTGAGGCAGGCCAGCCAAGATAGTGTTAACTTGAATCCTACTTAATTCCAATTCCATGATGAAAGGCTCACTTTGAGACTTGATTGTGGTGAGTTTGGGTCAAATAAGAGGAGGTTTCATTCATCACCACGGCCACTTACTGGGCAAAAGAATTCAGGGCTGGGCACAGAGCTCGGGGCTCAGGATCAGAGGAACAGTACTTGGTCCCTGCCCCTTTAGGGAGACAAACAGAAACAAATAGGACCTAAAGACAGAATATGCAAGCCATTCTGAAGTAAGTGTGTGTCCCAGCCCTGGGGAGGACAAAGAAGAGACCTCTGGCGTGCCACGGGAGGGGACACCGGGGCCAGGGAGTCACTGAAGAAGTGGACTCCCGCCTCGGGTTTCAAAGGCCTGAGTAATAAACTCGCGGAAATAGAATTATGGAACTCATTACCTCCCAGAGAGATCACTAGCAGGAACCGTAATGGATTCTGATAGGATGGGAGAATGTGTGTGCCTGTCACAGGAGGAAGCTGACGCCTGATACCTGGGGGGGTGGGGTCCCCCCCGCCGGTTTGACAGGGGGTAATACTTGGCCAGTGTCTCAGCATCCTCGGGCGTCCACTTCCTCACCTGTAAAATGGGACATAGAATAACATGGTGTGTCCTGCCGCCTCATGGGGTTGTTGGGAGGATGAGAAGTACCAGCACATTGGAGCATGCCAAAAAAAAAAAAAAAAGTCAAGTGTGCAAAGGAAATATAAGGGTATTTTTAAGCGTTTTATTTGGAAAGAATTTCAAACTCACAAAAGTTGCAAAACTAAAAATCATACAAAGAACATCCACATATGCTTTGCCCAGATTTACCTGTTGTTTATTTTTAACAGAAAGCTAACCCTCCTTTCCATAGAGTTAACCGTTTTTTTAAAGATTTTATATATTTATTTATTTGAGAGAGAGAGCGAGCGCGCACAAGCATGAGCGCACAAGGGGGAGGAGCGCGGGGGGGGGGTTGGAGAAAGATTTGGAAAGACTCTCAGGGAGACTCTGCTGAGCACAGAGCCTGACACGGGTTTGATTGCACAACCCTGAGATCATGACCTGAGCCAAAACCAAGAGTTGGAAGCTTAACGGCCTGAACCTCGCAGGCACCCCAGATTCGCCTATTGTTGACGCTTTACCCCATCTACTTTGTTCTTTATTCTCTCTCTCTCTGTTTGTGTATATTTATGTATATATACTATGCACACATAGTTTTTAATGTGTGTATGCTCATAATTTTTTTCTGAACAGTTTGTGGTAAGTTACATACATGTGGCTCTTTACTCCTAAACACTTCAGTGTGTATTTCTTAAAACACACCCCAACACACACACATACACACACACACACACACACACGCACCCCCTATCCTGCCCCAGACGGAGGGTAAATAGTCAAAAACTACTTTTATAAGTTACTTGGATTTGTTCTTTCTCTCTTTTCCCCCCTTCAGTGTGGTTATGATCCTCTCTTGAAATATAATTAGGCTCATTTGTTTCTGTCTTTTCCTTTCTCCCCATTCTTATTAATTTTAATTTATTTTTGGAATTTGTAGATATTGACATGCTTACGAAAGTCAAAATGATAGAAAAAAAAATAAAAGATACACTCAGAGGTGCTGTTTTCTCCCATAACCCTCCCCCCTACCATCTGTCTAGTCTGATCAGGCCGCTATAACCAAATCCCATGGACTGAGTGGCTTACAGACAACAGAAATTTATTTCTCAGAGTTCTGGAGGCCGGAAGTCTAAGACTGAGGCCCCAGCAGATTTTGGTGTGTGGTGAGAGCCTGCTTCCTGGTTCATAGACGGTAGGTCCTTTTGGCTGGGTTTTCCTATTCTTGAGGTCTCCATCCTCATGGCCTCATCACCTCCCAGAGGCCCCACTTCCTACCACCATCCCACTGGGGATTAGGTTTCAACATATGAAATCTGGGGGTGTGGAGGGGACACAAATACTCCATCGATAGCATCATTCCTTCCCACTTCTTGTAGATAATCCACCTCATTATTTTCCGGTTTACCCTTCCTGTGTTTCTTTTGTAATCGTCAGCTGATATATGTACATTTTTTTATTTTCCTTTATTTCTCACACAAAAGAGAGCATACCACACATGCTCTCTTGCACCTTGCCTTTTTCACCCAATAACATCTGGAAATCACTCCATATCAATTCACAGTGATTTCCTCTTTCTTTTTTTATAGCTGTGTATGGTACTGTACGCATGTGCCAGCGTGTATTCAATCAATCGTCTATAAAGGCATTCTGTTTTTCAAGATGGTAGCACCCACTGTGGAGACTTTCCCCTTTGGAAGCTAAATGCACATCATGGGCAACAGGACACTCTGAGCATCTTGGCATCAGCTGGGACTCAGTCCCACTGCTCCTCGTATTGGGGTTGAGTGTTTCTGACCATTGGTCTTGTTAGGGGCGGGGGGCGGGGCTCGCCCAACATGTATGTGAAGGCCAGGCATTTTCCAGGGATTAAAAGACAAATCTGGTCTACTCTTGGAGCATGGATGCAAACATGTCGGAAGGATGGGCGGATAGAGGGAGCAGGGGGAGGGAGGAGACCCAAAGGAAACAGATAACGTGAGAGAATGTCAGGGGCACTCAAAACGAACTCACCTGAGTGACAAAGGTATCAGGAACGGTAAGCCAGACCTAGTCTCTGGTCCCGCACCTCAGTCTTCCTGCCCCAGCCCCTTGCTAACACGTGTGTGGTTTGAGATAAAGAGCTGTATGTGCCCTTGAACTGAAGTCTCTGTAAGCCGTGGGTGCTCAGGAACCCTTGCCGTGGGACCCCCCCCCCTTGACTGAGTAAGCAGACACATTCTCCTTGTTTGCAAAGTCAGTGTCGCAGCTGGGGGGAGAAGCCGGGCGGGCGGGGAGGGGTTGCTCGTCGGAGCAGAAAGAAACATTACTTTCTGGACCGTGAGCTCTGGCATGGCCTCCAGGGATGGGGGCCATGGTGGAGGCCGTCCCCCGACCCTGTCCAGGGGAGTGCTGCTTGACTAACTGGAGAACATTGCCCTTCTCTCTGTGCTGGGAGCATTTCCCTTTTCACTTTGCAAGAGCGACCGTACTGAGTTTCAGTTTCCCCAGGGCTGGCAAAATCAGGGGCCGCCTTCCCGGTCTCCACCCTAGACCTTCTTCGCTACAGTGTCGGTGGCCTTGGCAGTGGCAAGACACTCGCAGTAGAAAGGAGCCCTAGAAGTAATGCCTCAGGGCTGCTGCTGGCCCTGGGACTTGGGTGGTGGGTGCAGAGAACAAGGCCAGAGTGACTCTGAGCCCACATGGGACGTCCCTGAAGTCAGCACGTTATGGGAGCAGTGACACCCTAAAAGACTGACCTTCCTGCCACCACGCAGCTAGGGGCTCGGAGCCTTGAGATTTAGGCATTAAGTTTAGTGGGACCACCTTTTGACTTCTGAATGAGGAAGCCTGTGACATGGGGGTTGGATTTGGATGTAGAATCACCAGACACGACTAATGCTCCCCCGTCCCCCATGCAGCCTGCCTGACAGATGGACAGTTTGCATCACGCTAATTGGTATTTTCTTCTCTGCTCCTGTGTGCGTGCCTTATGCCCTCCCTCCTGCGCTTGCCTGTCCCCTTGAAGGCAGTGGCTGTCTCTTCCCTCCCCCCGTCTCCCCACAACGTGTGTCTGAACTCAGAGGTAGTCAGGCCCTGGGGTTCACCAAGGTCCCCTTGTGCTCATCACTCCTGGTAACAGGTGCTCAGTTCAGGGCCTGCGGTCTTGCATTCCAGGGGCCTGACACCCTGAGCTGGGGAGGTAGGAAATGGGGTCCAAGTCTCCTATGCCCCCTCCTCACAGAGACCTTCCCTGACCGCCCCGCCCCCCGTAGAAACAGCACCCCTGTCACCACCCACCTTCTGACTCTGACTTAGTTTTCTTCTTGGACCTTTTCACTCACATATTTGCCTATGTCTCTCCCATCAGAACTGAGCTCTATGAAGGCAGGGATTTCTGTTTTGTTCACTGCTAATTGCCCAGGCCTAGAATAGCGCTGGGCATGGAACAAATATCTTGGCAGATACTTGTTGATTAAATATAATGCTGCTGCCGCCAATAATGATGACAACGATAAAGAATTCCTAAATCCTTTTATCCATTCTTTTTTTTAATAGATGAAATATGTTGCTTAATTTAAAAAAAAATCTTTTTAGCAGGAGGGGAAGAATGAAGGGGAGTAAGTCGGAGGGGGAGACGAACCATTAGAGACGATGGACTCTGAAAAACAAACTGAGGGTTCTAGAGGGGAGGGGGGTGGGGTGATGGGTTAGCCTGGTGATGGGTATTAAAGAGGGCACATTCTGCGTAGAGCACTGGGTGTTATGCACAAACAATGAATCATGGAACACATCAAAAACTAATGATGGAATGTATGGTGATTAACATAACAATAAAAATTATTTTAAAAAATCTTTAAAATGAAAATGTATTATTCTTTAAAAAGTATTAATTGCTAATGGTTTTAAAGGTAAAGAATGAGTCCAAAAGATAAAATAGAACATCACTGGTGCAATTTAGTATGGCCTAAATTGCGCCATTTGCAAATGTTTGGGTTTTATTAAAATTCACTTATTAATTACTAGAAAATTATTTACCTAAAATGTTATTTTTTATTGGACTGATTTTATATATATATATATAGTTCGATATAAGAATATTTTTACTCTTTGTGTTTTTTTCTGTACTTTATTATTAGTTTCATTTCATGATTATTACTGAAAATAACTTTGTTGACTATAGGAAAGGTTTTTTAAAAAATCCACTGAGTATGGAATATGCTAGGATGTCACCGGATATACCCATAGGAGGCGACTTCTCTTTCCAATGTCCCGCCCCTTGGAACAAGGACCTATGAAGCGCAGGTCCTGATGTGATGGACAGGAGGCATTTGGGGGAACCTTCTAGGGACGGTTGAGTCCCACTGTAAAAGTGGGACAGCTGTGGTGAACACACCTCTTGGGTAAAAATTACACTAAGACCCTGTGGTTAGGACGTAGCTGCAGTCTGCAGTAAAAATCCAAAATAATAGCGGCTTATACAAAATAGCGTATTTCTCTCTGCTACCGCAGAGCTGGTAAGGAGTTTCATAGTATAGGGATGCAGGCCCTTTTAGTCTTGTTCTCTGGCATCCCTAAAGTTGTCCTTGGTGATGGTTAATCTTATGTGTCAACTTGATTGGGCCATGGGTGCCCAAATATTTGGTTGAATGTTATTCTGGGTGTTTCTATACTTTCAGATAAATTCAGCATTTAAATCGGTAGCATGAGGGGCGCCTGGGTGGCTCAGTGGTTAAGCGTCTGCCTTCGGCTCAGGTCGTGATCCCAGAGTCCTGGGATCAAGTCCGGCATTGGGCTCCCTGCTCCGTGGGGAGCCTGCTTCTCCCTCTCCCACTTCCCCTGCTTGTGTTCCCTCTCTCGCTGTGTGTCTCTCTCTGTCAAATAAATAAATAAAATCTTTAAAAAAAAAAAAAAACGGGTAGCATGAGTAAAGCAGATTGCCCTTCCTAATATGGGTGGGCATCATCCATTCAGCTGCAGGCCCGAGGAACAAAAGGTTGACCTTCCCTGGAGTAAGAGGGTGTTCCTCCTTCCTGCCTGACTGCCTTTGTGCTGGGACATTGGTCTTCTCCTGCCTTCAGACCTGAACTGAAGCATTGGCTTTTCCTGGGCCTCGAACTTGCCAGCCTTTGGACTAGAATCACACCATCAGCTCTCCTGGTTCTCAGGCCTGCAGACTCAGCCTGGAACCTTACCACTCTTGGGGCTCCTGCCTGCTGACTGCAGATCCTGGGATTTGTCAGCCTCCAGAGTGGCATAAGTCAATTCCCTATAATAAATCTCTTTATATCTATTAATATATATAATATATACGCAAGTATGTATGTTATATAGACACACACATGTACACACACGTATATCTATACACATATGTGTATTTACATATATGTGTATATGTACACACACACATCCTATTGGTTCTGTTTCTCTGGAGAACCCTGTCTGATACACCCTTGTTCGTGTGAGCCAAGATGCCTCCCCCGAGCTCTGTGTTCCAACCAGGAAGGGAGAAAGGGGGAGGGCAGGGCTTGCACCTTTGCCAGCAGCCTTGACCCATAAGTTGCATACATTACTTTTGCTCACATCCCATTGCCTGCAGCTTAGTTGCGTGACCACACATAGTTGCAAGGGAGGCTGGAAATGTGTTCTTTATTTAGGCTGTTACGTGGTCAGCTAAAAATTCTATTACCACAATAAAATCTTTAAAAAAATTCTATTACCACAGAAGAGGAAAATGAATATATGGTGACAAGTGGAGTTAATACAGAACTGAAATATTCCTCTTTCCTACCACTGAAGATGGTAACTCAGCAGCAGTGAATTCATGGTCCTGGAAGGGTCATGGATATCATATCCATCCTGGGGGAAACTGCTCCAACTGTTCAAATATCCTGCCTTGGAGCTGGGGAGGAACGGGAGTAGGAAATTTATGCAACTTCCTTTTTTTGCCTGGCTGTGCCCCTACATGGGCATTTCCCCCTCTTTTAGAAGCAATGTGGTTTTATACATTCAACTCAGCTGACTTGCATGGATGAATTAAGGAGGATGAGAGTAAGCCAGTGTTTCCCCAACTTGCTGGAAGACCCACTCTGGGTGTTTGTGAAAAGTGCATATACTGATCCATCCTGGAGACTCTCTTCCTTGGTCTGGGAAAGAACTCAGGTTTAACAAACTGCCCAAGTGATTTTGAATCAGGTAAATTTGGGAAACCCTGGGCTATTTCCCCAGCTTATCCAGAGCCTGTCCAGAACATGGAGATTGACTACAAGACTCTTCATGATAACATCCCAGGACAGGAGCTGGGGCATGGCGCTTACACAGGAAGACGAGGTGAGGTGAGGGGGCTGTAGGGTAGCTCTCAAGATGTGGTTTCCAAGGCCCCACAACGGCCAGCACTTATGGCTCTTCTTTCCAGACTCCCCCTGCCTTCTCTTCTGTGGCTTCTCACTTCTCCAGCCCGTGCCAACAGCTTTATTCTTTCCTTGTTCATTGAGACTGTGATCCAGCTTCAGTTAGCAACTGGGTCTAGTCCCACTCTCAGAGATGACTCCGTGAAATGTGGCAAGGAGAAATCTCCAACTCAGGACACTGGAGGCACCACCCGTGCTGGATCTCTGCTCCGCTCAGGCCTGTGACCTTCAACTTGCCACGTGGCTTGTCCCTCTGCTTCAGCGGAGCCTCACCACACAGCCTCCTCTTCCTTGCAAGCGTCTGGGTGAATTATGAGATCCAGCCAGCGGAAGTGGAAGAGTTAATCAAAGGGCTGCTTCTTCAGAGGCTCTAACTGCACTTAGCAAGTTGACATTATTGAGTCTCCCTAGCTGTTGAGGAGGGGCTCTGAGGATCTCTCTAGCCCTGTCAGCCTCAGGCTGCCCTTCATGTCGCCCTGGGGCAGGGATTGGGGGTGCAGCGGGAAGCCAGGCCACAAGCCGGGGCCTGCCTGGGACCCTGAGTCCTGCCCCCCCACCCCCCCAGCCTATGGGAGGTTGGCAACACGTAGCAGGCCCTCCTCTCGGCAGGTGAGCAGGGTGAGCTGTCCTTCTCAGCCCATTAACACAGCGCACACGGAGCAAGGTTAATGGAACTGAGACAGGGCTGGCAGGAGAGGGAGAGCCCCGTGGGGACCATGCAGCCCACCTCCTGTCGCTCAGCGCACTCGCCCCTCTTCCCTACTCTGGGCCCATTCAAGGAATGTGTCCATCTGGGCACCTCTGCTTCAAAGACACGGTGGAGAGGAGGGGCCGAGGGATGCAGGGGGGGGAGGGCCATCTTTCTCCCGCACTCTTGTCCTCAGGGCCTCCAGGCAGGGCGGCCACCGGCTCAGTTAAGGGAGTCATTAGAAGAGAAAATCCGTTTTTATGCTCACAGACAGGTCGTGTGATTGAATTGTGGGTGCAGGCAGAGGCAGCCTGCAAATCTCGGCATACTGGGACCTCCATGTTCTCTAGGCGGGGTCCTAAAAGGGCAAGGCAGAAGGAGTGCCAGCCACCGGGGTGAGTGGCGTTCCCATCAGCCCGGCTCCCTAGAACCACCACTTACTCCTAAGTGGAAGGAAATGGCTCCAAGAGATGCAGGCGGGTCTGAGGTCTGCCCGCAAATCAGATGCAGACTGGAGGGAGGAGGTGAGGAAGTCCCCGAGGTAAGGAAGTCCCCCAGCTTTGGGGAGGATATAAGGTCAGTGGGGACACATTGCACAGATGAAAATGACACATTTCATAACCCAAGATCTGGGTGCATTTTCACACCCACTGATTTGAAAACCAGTCAAAACTGCTCTGATTCCTTTCCTTCTGAGGGAGAAAGGAGAGGGAACTCACTCTGTGGCTTGCTGGGCAATGGCGGTGCTATGCTGTTTGGTGCAGTCCAGGCCTCAGAGGCGAGGCCTTCCCAGAATCCTGCCCTCCTCCCTCCTGGCCAAGCTCATTCTCCCACAGTGGGCTGTGTGCGGAGCGCATGCACCCGGTCAGTCAGGACAACAAGATTGTCACAGGACAGCATGCTCAGGTCCACTTAGGACATAAGACATGAGTGTGTTTCAGGGCTCCCTCATCCCCTTTGAGTTTTTGTTCTTAGCCCGGGGCCCTCCCACCAAACTGCAATTGAACGCAGACACGAGACGGGGGCCTGCAGCCATGCTGTCTTGAGGCTTCGTGGTGCTGGCCTCCCCAGGCTGGAGGGCACCCGCCTCCTTCCACCCGGTTCTGGCACATTCTTCCTAGACTTCTTTCTTGGGCCGTTTCTCAGCAGGTGCTAAGCGGAGAAGATGCAAAATTGTCCCCCAACTCTTGGTTCATGGAGACATTCCAGGCTGCAGGGCCTGGAGAGGTATAGAATTTGAAACCAGTCCCGGGGGGAGGATGGTGGTGTATGTGCCTGTGTGTACGTTTGGGAACAAGCCACTTCTGCTTCCTAATGAAAAAACAAAAGCTTGAAAGGGATTTGTTAAATCAACTAAAAGGGGCCCCTGGGGTCTCCATCTCTCTGATGCACAAACCCTTCCCCAGTGCGCAAACGAATCAGGACCCACATGGATCCGATTTCACTCTGAAACTGTGCTGGCTTATAAAACCTGGGGAGGAAAATTGCTAAGGGCCAAGTTTGTTTTCATCTCTCTGTCCACACACTCCCGGAAGCTTGTTCTGGCCTCTCCGCCCTCTGGGTAGACAGGGTGTTTGCATGTTTGAGTGGGAAAGGGAAGAAGAGAAGTCCCTACCATGACATCCAGGCCAGGCAAACTGGGGAAACTGGGCTTAGCCCTGTTATTTGTCAGAGAATGCTTGGGTCCTGCTCCCCAGACATGGAAACAGAGGGGGACAGACACTCGGGTGCTTGAGAAAGGGGCTCAAAGGAGATGGGAGAGTGTTTTTATCCTCCTTTCTGTCTCTCTAGGTCTTTTTTCTTAGGGCCTGACTAACAAGATGATGTGCGGGACGGGGCTGGCTTAGAAAATATCTGGAAAAAAAAAACCCTGGGGTCTGCCTGGGGGTCCAAAGATGTGCATCGGGGGAAGGTTTGAGAAACCCAAGCTCGGCTCACACTTAGTCCTCCCTCCAAGGACTGCAGGATAATGCTGCAAGTTGCTTGTGGTATAATAAAAAAGACTGTGAGATAAAATAAAATAAAAACCTCTGGCCTTCATCCAGGGTTCCTGGCCAACAGCTCCTAAAGCCCTCAGAATCTCCTGAGTGATAAGAGTGTCATTTCTTCTGTGTGCTGATGCTGACTCCAGCGGGGTTGGAATGTGTGTGGGGGACCAGACAGCTTCGGGATGGGGGCTGGTGGCCAGAAAGCCCGAGCCGTGATTAGAGGGTTACAACTTTCAGTCCCGGGATGGGGAGAGGGACAGGGGGCTGAGTTCCAATCACCAATGGCTATTGATCTACTCAATCATGCCTCCGTAATGAAACCTCCATAAAAAGCCCTAACCAGGGGCGCTGGGCGGCTCAGTCGTTAAGCGTCTGCCTTCAGCTCAGGTCATGATCCCAGGGCCCTGCGATGGAGCCCCACGTCGGGCTCCCTGCTCAGCCGGGGCGTCTGCTTCTCCCTCTCCCACTCCCCCTGCTTGTGTTCCCTCTCTATCAAATAAATAAATAAAATCTTTAAAAAAAAAGCCCTAACCAACAGGGTTTGGAGAGCTTCCAGGTTGGTGAACTCACTGATGTGCTGGGAAAATGGCGGGCAGAGAGGGCATGGAAGGCTGGCCTCCCCACCCCTCTCCCAGACCTTGCCCTGAGCATCTCTGCCATTTGGCTGTGTCCTTTCTAATAAACCGGTAAACATAAATAAAGCGTTTTTCCGAGTTCTGTGAGTCATTCTGTGGAATTATTGCACCCAAGAGGAGGTTGTGAAAACCCCTGATTTATAGCCAGTCCCCAGTCAGAAGTATGGGTGGCCCCCAGGACTTTTGCGACTGGTGTTCGAAGCGGAGGCAGTCTCGTGGGGCCAAGCCCTGAAACCTGTGGGGTCTGATGCTTAACTCTGGGTGGTTAGTGTCACAATAGGGTTGAATTATAGGACACTCGGTTGGCTGCAGAGAATTGCAGGATGGGTTGTGGTGTGGAAAAGCCAAACATAGTTGTTGTCAGAAAGAAGACAACTGCATTGCTGGAGCCCCACCTTGTCAGGCCCTTTGTGCACGGACTGACAGGAAACAGGGTAATAATTATATAAAATGACTGGTGAGGGTCACTGGAGACCAAAAGAGGGCGTAGACAGACCCCAGTTCCGTTGTACCAGCTCCCTCCCCTCCCCCCACAGGGTCTCTGTCTCCCAGGGGAAAGAGGCTTGTTAGCTCATCTTTTTTTTTTTTTTCAAGATTCTTTTTATTTATTTGACAGAGAGAGAGAGAGAGAAGAGAGCACAGGCAGGGGGAGCAGCAGAAGGAGAGGGAGAAGCAGGCTCTCTGTTGAGCAAGGAGCCCGACGCAGGGCTCAATCCCAGGACTCTGTGAACATGACCTGAGCCGAAGGCAGACCCTTCTTAACTGACTGAGCCACCCAGGCGCCCCTTGTTTAGCTCATCTTGTAGGTGTCCAGAACACTCTGCCCTGAGCCTCCACAACATGTTCGCAGTCATGTCTTCTGATCTGGGGGAGAAAAGGCCCAGTGACCACTCTCTGTCTGTAGCCTCCATCCCTGTTTCTCAAACTCTATTCCAAAGGCTTCCAAGTTAAAGCCCAGACAAGTCACAAAGCTTGCCCGGGGTCACACAGCATAGAGGCCCAGATGCATGTGTCCTATTTCCTATGAAAACGCTGTAGCCACAGGCCATGCTGCTTCTCCCCTCTCTCAGGGAGCATAGGGTATCTTGGCACCCCGACGGCCCCCCTCTCCCCAGCTGCTTGGGTGCCGGGGTCCTCTGAAGTGAAGGACCTCCAGAAGTGTCTGGTATCTGAAAAGAGAGCTGATTGGCCCCACAAATCCAAAACAAAACTGCAAAATCAAAATTAATAAATGTTTGATTACATGTCTACAAAACATGTCAACTAGTCAACTGCCACTTAACTCAACTCCCAGTTATTCTAAATTATAATTAATGTGGAGTGTGTCTGCAGCTTAAGATGATTGATACATTGTGTGGCCTTCAAGTACCAAACTGAATAGCAGATGGAGGTCATAAAATGACCCCGTCCCTCCCCATCTCTGCTTCTGAATCAGAAAGCTGGAAAAGAACAGGAGAAGAGGAGTTCCCGGAGAAGGAGCCCAGCTCTGCTCTTGATGTGAGGCTCCTGGACCACAGAAGGCAAATCTAGTGCATGGCTCACCTTCTCCATCAAATTTTAAATAACTCCCCATTCTCTGTGTTCCGGGCCAACAGAGTTATGGTTAACTCAAAATGATGGCCAATCCCAACATCATCTGAGGTTGGCTTTAGGGCAGCGTCAAAACCAAATGCCCCCAGACTAGACCCCCAACTTTTTGGTGCCCAGTCCACCTGTGAAGGACTGGAGGGGTACCACTGGGGTCGTGAATGGTCCACATTTATTCAAGAACATTCAACAAATACTTGTGCCAAGCATTAGGTTACATGTGGGCGGGGGGGACGGTGCAAAAGTAAGCAAAACAGACCCCCTTCCCCTAGGGGGGCCCGTGTCTAATGGATAACAATCGCCAGAGTTTGTGCCATACTCTTTCTCATTGGATTCTCGAAAAGGCCCTGGGAGCACTCAGGGCAGACATTAGTTTAATTTTTCTTTTCTTTCTTTCTTTTTTTTTTTTTTAAGATCTTACCTACCCATTTGACAGAGACACAGCGAGAGAGGGAACACAAGCAGGGGGAGTGATTTGAGAGGGAGAAGCAGGCTTCCCGCCGAGCAGGGAGCCCGATGCAGGGCTCAATCCCAGGCCCCTGGGATCATGACCTGAGCCAAAGGCAGTCGCTTAACGACTGAGCCACCCAGGCGCCCCTAATTTTATCTCCCTTTTAAGGGAGGCCATTGAAGTTGTCTAATTTGGCAGCTCTAGAGCCTGGACTCCAGCCCCCCACGTGCTGTTTCTATACACCTAGTTTTCTCCCCAACAGGCCAGGCCCCTCGGTGATGGCCAGGGGGCTGTCCCGGCAGCGAAGGACTGCTGTCTGAGACTGCAGGCTTTGGGACCCCCTTTAGGGTTGAGCTTGCAGCCCTGCCCTGGAGCGGGGTGGGGGAGGCTGTGTCCAGCAGCAGGGGGAGGGGACTGCCAGGGCTGCTGAGCTGTTCTCTGCACTCTGGAGCTTCTGAGATTATCTGCAACTAATCAGCTATTTATTTCAGCCAATTCATTATGTTCTCTTTGAACCACGCTTCCTTTTCCGGAGAAAAGCTGCCCTGGAATTGGTTTGAACATTAAGGGCGAAACGTGCTTGCAGGCTGCATTCCGGGGCCAGCTCTGTGCTTCTGGGCCCACCCGCCCACCGGCCCTCCACCGGGCCCTCTCTGTCACGGCGCCTTCAGCGAGGGACGGATGGGCTCAGCCCGCGGCTTGGTCCCTGGAGCACGCGTCCAGCCAGTCCTGCCTGCCAAGGGGCTCGATCAGCCTCCTCCCCGCCACCCCCCTCTCCCGGCCTGAGATCTCAGCCTGGGCATCAAGGCGTCCCGTGCTCCATCAGGGCGCTGGGCTCTGCAGCAAATCCTGTGTCTCCCGCTTCAATCCCTCCCAAGCTGCCATTCAATCACCAACCGCCCCCCCCCCCCCCAGCGAGCGGCTTAGCTCTGCTCCAGCCCTCCCTGTGGGCTCTGTCACCCCCATCACCCAGCCTGATCCTGTCACCTGCTCTGCCAGCGCCCCTCTGCCCTGCAGACACCCCAGATGAAGATCTACTTCCTTCTGTCACCCCAGCTCCTCTCCTTCCCAGCCCGCCCTCCCGGGCATCAGATTTTACCACCCAGTGCTCTGGGCCGGGCCTACCCTAGCCACTTTCTGACTCCCAGAGAGGGTGGTTGGGAAGATGGGAGGGAAGAGAGGGTCTCTCCTCCTGTCAGCCTCCAGACTCTCCCTAGGTGCTGGCAAGGCGGGTTGCCCTCACCAAAGCAAGGTGGGAAAAGCCCCAGAGGGGCGGGCCACCGTGGCCTAAGGCTCTTCTCAACCTCCCCCCAGCCTCAAACAGTCAAAAGCCCAGATAGTGAGGTTTCCCCACAGGATACTCCCTCTCTCTGTCTCCAGCAGCCTCATCTTGGGGCTGCATGTCTCTCCCAAGATAGTTCTTCCCTGGGAACGCAGTTGCCATGGCAACAAGAAGGCAGCCCCCACGGACGCAAAAGGGGCAGGGGGCCAGAGAGTGCAGAGGGACATGAAATTTGACCACGGTGGCTGTGCTGTGTCCTCCTCCCCCCATCTTAAGGGACATGGCCCTTCTGGAGCACAGGTGGGCAGGGGTCCTGCTGCGGGCTTTATGGCAGAAGGGGCCAGGGAGCCGTAGAGACCATCCCACTGCAAATGCAGCCTGTCATCCTGGCGGATTTGGGGGACCTGTGAGCTGTGGAGCACAGAAATAGAAGAATTATCCTCTAAGTCCAAACCCATGATACATCGGTCTGGCCAGAGCTTGCCTGTGACAGTGTTGCCAAGACTTTATGGGAAAGGCTTTGCCCTAGAAGCTGTCAACCTCAGAGTTAGGATCATGCCCCGATCCTGCCACTCTCCTAACAGCCCCTTTGGAGCAAGCATTCATGAGTGTCCTAAACCCTTCCTTAACAGACTGTGACACCTCTTAGGAAAATGAGCTCCCTGAATTTATGCCCAGCTGCTCAGAGGAGCACTTCCCTCGATCTGCTCCATACCTATCTGATGTAAGTGTTCAAGGAGTCCCCTCGGGTTCGGTGCTTTGGGATTTGGTGAACTACCTACCCTTCATCCCGCCCTTCCAACCCTCGCGATAGCATACACTTTAATTTCAAAGGACAGTATTCCCTAATGCCCAATGTGCCCCAGGTGACTTTACAATATTACCTCGTTTATTCCTCACAACCTTATGAGGTGGCAATTCTAATCTGCATTTCAGAGGTGAGGAGAGTTGACTTGTCCACCAGCGGGCACAGGCAGAGGTAGGATTCGAACTGGTCTGACGAGGCGGTCAGTGCGGCTCCCAAGGAGGACCCAGCTACTCTTGAGCCTATTGGTCTGGGAAGGGCGAATATAAATTAAAATAGGAGGCGTATTTCTCCCTGTTGAAAATAAGGAGAGGATGTCTTTCTCCTCTCACTTTTCCTGCAGAGTTTTTTCGTGTGTCCTTGTCAAATGCAAGGAAATCTTTATAATGGCTAGATCGGTCTCCTGCTGGTCTCGGAGCTCAGGCATTTCCTCAAAGACCTGAGAGCCACCTTTTTGAAATGCAAACATCAAGGGAGATAGTGCCCCTCTCTCTCTGAGTTCCTGTGGGAGGGTAGGAGCCTAACTTTGGTGGGTTCCTTGCTCCCATTTGCAGAACCACCTCCAGTCACAAATTATGTGTTTGTTTTTCTTCTGGATAAAGCCAATAAGCTAATGCAGATGGTCGCCCAGTTACCAGGTAGAGGCAGGATGAAATATGTGTGACAAATGGTGCTGTCAAGACCTCTTATTTGAGGACAAGTTCTTGTCTATCATGGTGTATAAACAAGGGGCATGTATATAATGGGTTGTATCTGCCGGGCTACTGAAGGGGACCAGAATATGCCACCCCAAAGGATGCCCCTCTGGCATAAGGATTATTTGGAAGGCCACTGAGGAACAGCAGAAGCAAGAAAAGCTCTAAAATCAGAGCATAAGTTTCCCTTTTGTCAAGAAACTTGACATCAATAAAGGAAATTTCCATTTGTACAAGTGTTTCCGTCTCCTGTAGCAGGAGGGGGAGACTCTTAACGGCTCTTATCAAAGGAAAAGACTTCAATCTGTGTGACAATTCCTACTGAACAACCCTTGTTTGCCATATGTTTCCTGGTCACCTTCCCATAACTCTCCTCCCCCCTGCCAAGCCCCAAGCCCATTATTCTTGGTCTAGCCTGAATTAAGTCCCTAAATTCTGGCTCCCTTTCCGAGCCACATTTTTCTTTGTGAACTCCCGTGTGCGAGTGTGTGTAATTAAAACCATTTTTATTTTCTGGTTAATCTGTCTTTTATCAGTTTGATACAAACTGAACCCAGCCACTGAACCTAGGAGGGTAAAGAGAAAAAGGGTTTTCTCCCCTGTGCTATATAAGGGGGTGAGATTCCATTTTGTCTTTGAAGTCTCTTAGGGGATAAGCCCTGATACGCGTCACATTCTGGTTTAACGCTTATTCGATAAGGAAACTGTCCCCGCTACCGTTGTAGAGGTTTTTTGGGTTGAGAGATTCTTTTTCTAATTTTACTTCTACAATCCCCTCATAGACTCCCTGTCCTTTGAATCTGTGCTCCTCACCCCTGCCTCCTCTAAGACTCTGGATGCTCACTGATGTCCAGTTTCCCAGTCTCCGGGGCAGAGCCTATTCTGAATTAAGCCTTGCTGGTGTGTTAACAGATGTCAGACCCCTGCTAAGGGTGATTCCTCCCTGCCTTCTTAGCTCACTGTGAGACTACCCCACATTTTGGGGGAGGTTTAGCCCACAGACCTGCCCCCCAACTGACGTCACTCCCGTCTTCAAAAACCTTTGAGGTTTAAGAGATGAAGTCACAGCTTAGTCATGTGCGCACCCCATAGGCCATAACTTCTGCTGCTTTTCCAATTTATCTCCCTATTCCCCCCCACCCCCACCCCCGACAGATCATCCACCCGGCGATGCATTCATTTCGTGCCTTTGCTGACCTCATTCCCTCTGGACTGGAATGCTTCCTCCTCTGCTCACCCCCAAGCCACCAAGGTCTCTGTTTCTTCAAGGACCCGCCCAGATACCCCCGCCCTGGAGCCTTCTCAGGTGTGAGGACTCACTCCAGCACCTCCTGGCCTTGCCACACCGTGCCCGCCCTTATCCCAAAGTCTTGTCTGCTCAGGGTCCCCTGCTAGGTCTGTGACACTTCCTCTGCCATACACCGTTCTTTGAGGATGTGACCCATCTCCCTTTGCGTCGTATCTCCGAACTGCACCAAGCCCAGGGCCATCCCTGGCTGCTCGAATGGAATGCTCCAGCAGGGCTGGCCTTGGCGACAAGGGTGGGTCCTCCTGGCTCGGGTGACGGAGTAGATTGGTGTAGGGTTTCCCAAAAGGGAGGAATTGAGAGCCTTCGTGTTTGCTCCTCCTCCGCACCTTGAGGGTCACAGCCTCTTTCTCAGCTAATCAGCAGGTGGAAATGTAACAGTCCCAACTGGGCCACCCAGCACAAGGCCTTCCGGATCCCCTTCTCTCTCCTGAGTAATAAACAGAGTCGTTACCAGGTGCCTCGCACAGGCTCCTGTGCTGGCAGGTTATTTATATGCAAATTTGCCTGTCTGTGGTTGTGGAGGCTCATAAACATGATAACAGAAGCTTCTGTAGGGGCTGGGACTTGATGGGAGGGTGGGGAGAGGCCCCCTAGCTTCTGTGGGGAGAGTTAATACGGGATTAGGCACAATCAATTAGATGGTATCAAACCCAAAGGGACCCAGCAGCTTAGCTAAACTGAGATCCGAGCTGCGGCTGTCAGGAGGGCCTCATGCACCAGCGGAGCCATCCCCCAGGAAGCCAAGCTTGGGGGTGGAGTCCTAGGCCTGGGCCCCTTGGAAAGGGGCCCTGGGAGGAAGGGCACCACGTGACCCTCACACCAGTCCTGGCATCCAGGGATGTTGGCGGGAAGCATGGCAGCCCAGGAGGTGCGAAGGTACAGCACCGCATGCTTTTGCGCCCGGGAGCCTTCCCATGTGCTGACCTCTTCTCTGCCTGGTAGACTGCAGACCACCCTCTGGAACACCCCTGGGATGTCCACTCCCCATTCCCCCGCTCCAAACATCACACCATTTGTTTCGGGGTCTGTCCCCCATCCTGATCGCAGTGCCTGAAGCCTGCATGTGATATCCTTGGTCTTTGACTCTCCAGGAGTACAGTACAGTGTTTGGAACATAATAGATGGTCAGTAAACATTTGGGGGGAGACTGGGAAGGGAAATTCAAAGAAAGCCAAAGATATTCGGACTTAAATCCTGATATTACTTGAGATCCCCCCAAACATGTCTCTGGCATACGGATTATTTAGAGCTAAAGGCCTTGGAAAGCCGGCAGGTATAGGGAAAGCTTTAAAACAGAGAACACGTTTTCTTTGTAAAGGGAGTTTACATCAATAAAGGCAATTTCCATTTGGAAACGTGTCTCCCTCTCCTGTACCGGAGGAGACTCTTCAGGACTCCTTCCAGTGGACCATGCATGGACTTACATCTGCAAACCAAACCCTACTAAACAACTTGGACACCCCCATCCCCATTTTTTCTGGTCACCTTCCCACTTGCCACCTCTGCCCAGAAGCACCCTCTCCTTTGGATGGTCTAAGATGGTGCGTGAGTCCAAGTCTATCCACCCCTCTGGGTGACTCATTGTTGGGTGCTCCAGTGTGTACATGGGAGGGTGCACACACCAATACATTTCTGTTTGTTTTCTCTTGTTAATCTGTCTTTGGTCAGTCTCATTACAGAGCCACAGCTGAAGAACCAAGTTTGGAGAGAGGAAAATATTTTTTTTCCTCCCTGCATACTGCTTTTGTGATCTTGGGCAAGTTATGTTACTCTTTGACCTCATTTTGCTCATCTGTAAAATGGGATAACAATCCCTCCAAAGATGATCCTATGTGGTGAGACTGTAAACCTCAATCAAGTTAGTTACATTTCTTCTGCCATTAACTGCTTCCCTGTCCCACCGTCCAGGGCATCCAGCCACTGGTCACATAATTCTCTTTTCTCTCCGGGGAGTCCATTCCCCAGGGAAGGCAATCGGCAAAGCGAAGACTTGTGGATAATCGAGTAGGAAGAGAGAGGAGAATTGGTTGGAGAAAGAGAATGGAAAATGAGCCACAGCCTCTGAAAGTGCCTTTTTATTGGAAGGGCGTCCCTGAGAGGTAGCGGGCAGCGGGCGGCCGCGGAGCGTGGAGTCAGGGCCGGTAACCCTGGTGGGCTCTCGGGGCCGTCAGCATGTGGGCACTGGTATCTGCCGGGTCCTGCCTGGTGCTGGACAGTTGTCCACCCAGCAGAGGGCCTGCATGTGAGGCGCCCGCGGAGTGGCTGCTTTCTCAGTGTCCTTACGACCCAGGGGCTGAAAGAGGACCTAACTACCTCCATTCTGACCTCAGTCCGTACTTTGTAATTGATTAAGCTCCTCTGTCCCGCGGCTCTCTAAACTCAGGCGAAAGACCCTGAAGGCGAAGCTGAAACGACCCCCCTAAGCAGTAGGGACTGCCCCGAGGCCAGTCGGAGCCCGTGTGACCCACCCCAGGACAAGGCTCGGCCTGACCTGCACTGCCCACCTGCACAGACCCACCGGCCTTTCTCCCACGTTCTCCTTCTATGAACCTGGAAGTATTTTCTGTACTTTGGAGACAGTCTGACAGTCCACGCCTTTCCCGGTGTCGGCCTCCCTGTGAGTGGCTGCCCCTAGTGTGTTCGGGACCCCGGGAGCAGGTGCTTTTGCCCTCCTGTGCCCCAGTTACAGGGCCTGATGCTGGGCTCCAGAGACCCCTGGGGGGTTCTGACCCCTCCTGGGCTGCTCTGTGTGCCTGTCACTGTGCTTTGACAATGCATTCTGCTCCATTGGGCCACTCAAGCGTGTCCTTGGACCTCACAGAACGTGCAGGCCAGATGGAGCCGCGTGCCACATCGAGTCCAAAGCACGAGTTTTACCAAGAGGAAAATGAAGCCTGAGAGCCCATTATGGGCCCCTCCTCACATGGAGCTTCGTGGTGGGCCAGGATCCCGAGTCCTAGGTCTGGAGCTCGCTCTGGGTATTTCCCATCCATGCACAGTGGTCAGCAACCTTCAGAACCAACCCCGGGGATCAACACCTGGGTAGGAGAGAGCAATGGGCTGTGTGGCAGCAGGGTAGCCATGAGATTTCCTCTTTCCCCTGGGTTCACAGCTATTCTCAGACTGTCTCGAGGTCCCCACACATCCCATAACCTCTGGGTCTAGTTCCTCACTTCTCAGCACAAACACTCCCAGGCTGGACCCAGGCCTTCTAAAACAAAGATGCAGACAGGCCTGGCAACTTCTTCCTTCTTGTCTTATAACACACAAAGCCGCTGTGAGCTCTCCCCTGTGGGTAAGGAAAGCCTGGGCCTCAAAGATACAATGGTTTGGCTCCCCTCCTGGGGTGCGAGTGGGGAGGAAGAGGGGTGGAAATACCTTTGAGTCCTTACCAAGGAGCCCACAATGGAGAAAGCAAGACGCAGCTAGTCTTTCACTAGGCTATTCTGCCACATTACGTTCTTAACAAACCACCCTGCTACATTTCTAGAACAAATCTGATCATGTCTCCTCTCTGCTTAAAATGTTTCAGTGGCTCCCCATTGCCCTCTGGGTAAAGCCCAAGCCCCCACCACAGAAGCACATCATGAGCTGGCTAGAGCTTCTCCTGCCTTGGGATTACGCCTGCCCTCCCTCCCTCTGCTACGGCCAGACTGATCTAGAATTTCACTATGTATTTCATCCTGCCCGCATAGAATGATTTCTCTCACTTGGTCCCCTTAGACCAGCAGTTCCTCCAGCCTGGGACACCTTCTACTCTTAAACTCCTTAGTCCTTCAAGATCCAGAGGGTGGGCCGGTGCAGAGTGGAGACTCGTCAGGTATAAGTGAATTCCACCCTCTGAGATTCTCAAGGAAATCCATGATGCCCCCCAACACGTTTATCCAGGGTACCGTATAGCTGTTTTATCCTTGATGTTTTTAGCATTAGTTAGCCCAAATATCAGAACTTAGTCCTTTGTATGAGATTTCATTGCTTCCCATCTTATCTTTAAGATAATTTGTGGATTATGCAGAGGCAGCCTGGTCAGTAGACTTTGCTCCTTATGCGGAGGTCGGCGGGCCTCCCCAGTAGTCTTAATTAGAACCTCCATCCAGGGCTGGGGCCTCTCTTGCCCCCTGAGGGAGGGGCCTCCTCAGCACCCAGGACCACACTGAAGTCCCTCACCCTGGAGATAGTCAGGTCTAGCCCAAGACATGGCCGGCAGAGGTGGGAGAACAGTGTACCTGCCTCTTGGTGCCCAGAATCATCCAGGTCCGATGCAGCAGCTTCCCGAATACCTTTCGCCAGACGTGTCCTGCAGTCCAGCTCCCATCCAGTCCGTGAGGGCTTGGGAAAGCAGCAGCCGTGGGGCCTCCCCAGGGAGGGCTTTCAGGGGAAGTCTTGCTGCAGTGTAGCCGGTAAGCCAACTGGACCAGAATCCCGCAGGGAGGCCCCCAGGGCTAGAGCACAGTGGAGGGCTCTCCTTCAGGGGCAGAGACTGTTGCTGTTGAGAACAGCATCTCCTTCCTCAAGTGCTTACAGAGATTCACTACATTTTCTTTCCTTTTACCCACTTCCTGTTGATGGGAGGTAGGCAAGGGATACAGGCCATGTCAAGGGCTGAGGGTCATTCTAGCAAGCACTGATTTATGCCCTGACTCCTAAGGCTGGGTGTGCAGTTGCCTCAGAGATGAGGTGCACTGTGGCCCGGATGTGTCCTGCTTTCATGCCCGCTGACGGGGCCTTTGCTGCTGGCACCTCATGGAGCCTGACTCTGCATGGGAAGGAAGAGCTCTCTGCTCTCTGTGACGATCTCACAGCCCCCGGGCATCACATGGAAGGTGGCTTGGCTGCTTGGTGGGTCTCTAGGATACTATGCAGTCATGGCCACATCCTTGGCACCATGGGGCAGGGCTGGGGAAGTCTGCCTATGAGAGTTTATAGGCCTAGGAATGCCAGAAGAGCCTGGGACAGAAGACCAGGCACTCAGGGATCGGCATTCCCTCCTTCTCCAAGAAGCATTCCTAGACGATCCCACCAGACATGCATTTGCCCACCAGAACCTCACCAAACCATCGTCGTGCTTCCGCTCTCTTGGCTTCCAGGGTCCACAAACTTGGAGCCCACATTCTCTTCCTCCTCCATAAGTCTCCATATCAAGTTGGTCACTGGGTCATTTCCATTTCTCCTGAGCAATGTGTTTGAGGCCATTTTGACTTGGTCAGCCTGGTCTGAGTTTACATCCTAGTGGGCCTCCAGATTTCAGACTCTGGCGCCTCTAACCCACTTTTCATACAAATGCCCATGGCATCTTCTTTACACTCGGTTGTCCTCCTGTGACACCCCTACTCAATAATCCTCCATGGCTCCCTCTTTTCTAGTACCATCTAATCCTTACTTATTCATCCTGAGTTCCGTCGCTTCCCAGCCTGATTACCAGTGACCTTCACATGTGTGAATCACGGCCCTCTTTCCGTCTTTGCTGTGCATGGCTTTTTCTGAAATTCTCTTCTTCCCAGATTTCCTACGGCTGCTATACCTCATTTCTCCTACCTCTCAACGAGGCCTGCTCAGTTTCTCAGATCATTCCTGCTTCTTTACTTTCTGCCCCATCTTAATGTTGATGTTCCCCAATCTCCCATCCTTGGCACTTTCTTCTCCTTCTCTGCCCATGCTCTCCTTGGACGATCTTGTCCAAAGGTAGAGCTTCGGCTATTTGCTACATATTTGCTGTTGATTTATAAATCTATACCTTTAGTCTAGACCAGTACTCTCCAAGGGGGTGTGTGCTAGAGGATCTCTTGAGGTATAAAAAGAAAATATTGCTTTTATTTTTATCTAAAAAATAAGAAAGAAAATGTCTTTTTTAAAAAAATACATTTTACTTATTTATTTGAGAGAGAGAGAAAGAATATGAACAAGGGGGAAGAGCAGAGGGAGAGGGACAAGCAGACTGCACTGAACATGGAGCCTGATGCGGGACTCGATCTCATGACCCTGAGATCATGACCTGAGCCCAAATCAAGAGTCAGCCACTTAACCAACTAAGCCACCCAGGCATCCCAAGGAAATATCTTTAAAAATATATAATATACATATTGACACATATGAATTATGAACAAATACACATATATTGGGGGGTATGTGCTCAACAATGTTTTTACTGATGGGGTGTGTGGCAGAGATTCCCAGTCATCCCAGAATACCCACCCAGCCCTTCTTCTGTGGTGCTAGAAAGGGTCTGTGCACATGGCTGCCTGTAAGAGTAGCCACATTGCTCAGCACCCCCTTGCAGCCTAATGTAGCCTTGTGACCAGTTTCCGGGATGTGAGCAGAAGTGATGAATGCATCTCTCAGGGTTATGCCCTGTAGGGAAGGGGCTTGCCCTCCCCTTGCCCGATGTCCCCTTTCTGTCTGCTGGAATGCAGATGGTAGTGTCATCTTGGATTGCGCACACACGACGAGACAGGAGGAGCCTGGGCCCCGACTCTTTCGAGCTCCGCACCAGCCTGGATTGCTTATGCTTATGAGGGAGAAGGAAACCTTGTCCTATTCAAGCCACTGTTATTTCACATTTTGTAACAGCAGCTGCATCTGTATCCTAGCACATATAAGATATATAGTGTACCCTGGTCTAGATTTCTCTCCTGAGCTTCAAATCCATATATGCACCCACCCGTGGCGCTGTAAGTACAAGACGTTTGAGCCAGAGCCCATTCGATCCTGCTCACACCACAATGCTCCTCCCTTACCACCTTTGGGTCCATTGCATCACCGTCCCCTGGAGCAGGGCTCCCAGGCCACTGCTGAGTGAGGGGCAAGAGACCAGCTGCTTGCATGCCTGGAGGGCTGGAGCCCCTCAGGGTGTTACTCTTCTGAAGTGATATACCAGGTGTTTTATTTTTAGGCTAATAGAGAAGGAAAGAAGTTCCTTTTTGTGCGAGCCTTTGGGGAGGCGGAGTGGGACGAGTGAGTGGGGTGGTGGGGAGCAGGCACTCACGTGGGGAGGGGACTGAAGCCCGAAGCTGAAGGAACTGTTTCCACGGGCACATTGTGAAAATTGGGGCACACGCCGAGCAGCCCCAGGCCGGGGGCAGCAGAGTGCAGAACAGAATGCCGAGTGAGCCATCCTCCCTGCTCCGGCATCTCAAAGACAGGTTATGGGAGGATCAGGGCACAGGATCTTTGGCGCGGACGTCTATGCGGACCCATGGTAGGACCAACTAGGAAGCATCCTCATGGCAGAAATGATGCCATAAAAGCACACAGGAGGACTGCATGTCCCAGTTCCCTTGCAGGTGATGCCATATTTCTTTTATTTTTTTTTTAAGATTTTGTTTATTTATTTGACACAGAGAGAGAGAGACAGTGAGAGAGGGAACATAAGCAGGGGGAGCGGGAGAGGGAGAAGCAGGCTTCCCGCCAAGCAGGGAGCCCGATGTGGGGCTCAATCCCAGGACCCTGGGACCATGACCTGAGCCGAAGGCAGGCGCTTAATGACTGAGCCACCCAGGTGCCCCGGTGATGCCATATTTCTAAGTTACAGCCAGAAGAATATGGACAGAAGTGTTGTGCTCTGCTTCGAGTGCTCACCTCCTCCTCATGCATTTCAATTACTACGCTCTCTCTTTCCTTTGCTGCCTGGACAGCGCTGGCGTGACCTTGGAAGCCACAGGATGGTGGCAGTGTAGGTCCAGACCATCACTAAGAGAAGAACCTCCCCAGAGAGCTGCCCAGTTGGAAACAACCCAAGTGCATGTTTTGAGCAGAAGTTAATGCTGAGATTTGGGGGTTGTTTGCTCTAGAGTCATCATTAATCATCCTAACTAATAGAGTTCTCTACTGGCTTGGTGAGTGAAGGACAATGACAAAGGGGAGGTAAAGCAAAAGAGAGGGAACAAAGACGTTGTGTATTGACTGGAGGTGGCAGGCAGATGTCCTCCTCAGGGGCATCAGGGAGATGAGATCCTATTAACTCCTAAGTCCAGGCAATCTTTCCCTTAATGGTTTTCTATCTTCTCTCCTTTGGACTTTCAAAGGGCCTTGAACACATACTTACGGAAGCCGCATGCCCCCTTCTCTGTGTATGTGGGCCTGTGTGTTTCCACACGTACGATAATACACATAAGATACGTGTTATGCATATACATATAACTTATGCTTTTTTAAACGTCCATTTAATCTTCTGGAGCTTGCACTACGAAATTATAAATAGCATGGGATTTTAAAAAATGGAACTTTTTATTGTGAGATAATCGTAGATTCACATGCCATTGTAAGGAATAAGACGGAGAGATCCTGGGCACCCTGGTGCCCTTTACTCAGGTTACTCTGATTCATAACATCTTTTGAATTTATAAACTACTTTTAGATTTTAGCCATTCTAATGGGTGTAGTGGCCCCTAATTGTGGTTTTAATTTGCATCTTTCTGATGACTAATGATGTTGAATGTCTTCGCATGTGCTTCTTGGCCACTCGGTCTTCTTTAGAGAACTGTCTGTTCGGATTCTTTGCCCATTTTTAAATTGGATTATTTCTCTTCTTATTATTGAGTTTTAATAGCTCTTTATATATTCTAGACACAAGTCCCTTATTAGATATATGATTTGCAAAGATTTTCTTCTACTCCGTGGGTACCTTTGTACTGTCTTGATGGTGCCCTTGACATTTTGATAACATCCACTTTATATTTTTCTTTTGTTGTTTGTGAGAAACCATTGTCTAATCCAAGGTCATGAAGATGCACACCTATATTTTTTTTCTAAGAGTTTTATACTTTTAGCTCTTTCATGTAGATGTTTGATTCATTTTGCGTTAATGTTTGTATATGGTGTGAGGTAGTAATCTGACATTATTCATTGTGGGTATTTATTTGCTCCTGCACCATTTGTTGAAAGAACTATCTTTTTCTCCATTGACTTGTCTTGTCACTCTTGTTGAAAACCCAGCTACTAACTGTGAGGGTCTATCTCTGCATTGTCAATTCTCTTCCATCGATCTATATCTTCCCTATTACATTCTAAGCTCCTTTTAAAAGATGCCTGACTTACCTTCTGGGCGCCTGGCTGGCTCAGTCCACAGAGCATGCAGCTCTTGATATTGGGCCTGTGAGTTCGAGGCCCCACGTGGGGTGTAGAGATTACTTAAAAATAAAATCTCAAAAAATAAAAACAAAAACAAAAACAAAGCATCAAAGAAAAAAAAAATGATGCCTGCCTCATCCTCCTAGTCCTGACATATGTTAGGGTATGGGTAAAGGCAGGTAGGTCTAAGTAATGTCAGCTGAGCTGAATAGAAGACAGGAGTGTTTGCCTGGCATGTGGTAAAGGATGAGAGGCAGACAGATGAGGCTGTCCCAGCTAGCTTCCTCCACGATGGACGACCCAAAAGTAAGAGAAAACACCCGTGACAGCTGAAGCCAAGGCTTTTGGAGAATCTAATCTCAGAAGTGACAACCGATTACTTTTGCCGTATTCTATGTATTAGAAGCGCATCCCAAAGTCTAGCCCACGCTCCAGGAGAGACAACTGCACAAGGGTGTCAGTACCAGGAGGCAGGGCTCTTAGGAGCTGCTACCACCGATGTTTTGTCACCAAAAATCTTTAACCTAATCAAGCCCAGGAGCTAAGGTACAGTTTAGAGGAAATACAGGGAATAAAGCAAGGAGTTCAATGGCACCATAAGGAAATAACCCCGAGAGTTCAAAAAGTGGGACTTTTTGCCCAGCCCATCAGCTCAATTGCTTCAAAACGTCAATGTCATGACAAAAAAAAAAAAGAAAAAAGGTGGGGGACTACTTTTAAGATGGAAGATGACTCAACAGATAGAATAACCAAATGCCATGTTTGACCTTTGGCGTCTGCTATTAAAACACGGCTATAAAAGAGATTTCTGGAATAATTGTGGACATTTGAATATGGGCTGGATATTGGATGATATTAGGAAATTATTAACTTTTTAAGGTGTGAGAGCGACATTTTGGTTACGTAGAAGAATGTCCTTCTCTTTAAGAGATAGAGGCTGAAGTATTTAGGACATCTCTTGATGTCTGCAATTTATACTCAAATGGTCTAGAAAAATACTTGGATAAAGCAAATTTGACAAAATGTTAATTGTAGAATGTAGATTTGGGGCCTATGGGTTCTTAACTGTATTATTCTTTGAGCTTTCCCGTATGTATACATTTTTTTCATAGTTAAAAGTTGAGAGGTAAAAGAAAAGTCAGTCTTCTGACCAGAATTATTTAACCCACAGAGATGAACCCTAACACACTTCTCAGGCCTCATGAAAAATATCTCAGTTTTTCTCACGTAGACACTTAGAGTTTGCTTGGTTCATGCCCCATCTTATTCTGGAAAAGATTTAAGGTGACTTCTTGCCCCGCCCCCAACCCTTGCCTTGCTCCTTGGGGCAGCAGGACCCAGAGGAAGGAGTGGAGGGAGCTGGGTCAGAGCAGGCCTGTGTGTGGGTCTCTGTGCTCATGGAGGCAGGGTGGAAACTCAGACAGGCCTGGATGGGGTTCCTGGCTCTGCTGCTTACATCGACCTTGGGCAAGTTCCTTAATTACTCTGAGCTCTGATTGTCTCAGTTGTCCAAGAGAAGGATAACCTGCCTCAGGGCTGGGGGGGTGGGGTGGGGTCAGAAGCCATGATGTGGCTTTCAGGGAATGCTGTTTAGGAAGAAGACAAAGAAGGGCCAGGCTGTGAGTTTTCCAGGTCATGGCGTCCCAGATGCCCTGGGTAGGGAGGCAAAAGGACTCTGAGGGCCCTGGGAAGCAGAGGAGGGAGGGGGCCAGGGAGCCCATCTTAGGGACAGATGTGGGTGGGGTGTGGGGAATGAGCAGATGCCCTGTGTCATTACGTGTATGATCCATCAAGGGACTGTGGGCCCAGGAAGGGACTCCTTTTTTCCTTTCTCACCAGCACCTTTCTTTGGAATCAATCCCTTGGAAAATATTTGTATGGCCTTTTCCACTTGGCGTAGCTGGGATCACAGCAGATGTCCGTCTCCTATCTCTGCCGGCTCTCCTCTTTCTCATGAGTCCAGCTCCAGTGAAGAGGTGGCTTGGCAGGGTTACAAAAGATCTCGCAAAGCCTTCCAACACGAGCTGCCTGCCCGCCACTGTCTCCGGAACAAAGCCTCTCTCTTGTCGCAGGAAGCTCCATGGCCTGCGAGATTATCCACAGAAAGAAGGAGTCAGCCAGTGAGAGGCACCAATATGCTCATCAGTTCAACCCCCGCCCAAGAAGTGAATTTGCTTCCCTCTGCCCCAGCAGTCTCCTGGACACCCCAGCTAGAGGCGGCTGCTGGCCTGGCCAAGGCCCAAAGAGGCTGCTGAATGAAACTGTCAGGTTCCCTTGCTTTGCGCATAATCTAGAAATCCATAAGCAGGGCATCACAAATGAGTGGAGCCTGGGGCTTTGTGTTCAAAGGTGGAGGGATGAGGAGCAGAGCAAAGGGGAGCCGGCTTCTCAGTCAAGAACCCCCCGGCACCACAAGGAGGAAATGGGGGCTGACTAGTGAGTGAGAATTGTCAAAAATCCCACCATTAACATGCGATTCCTTTGGGTTAAGCATTGGCCTTAAACCTGGCAAATGTACCCACAAGCGTAAGGAGTGAAGTCGTGAACCCAGACCCTCAATAGATGGTCTCAACAAATACTGAACGCCTCCACATGACCAGGAGGGGCCAGGCTCTGGGGATAGGGAGTCAGAGCCCCTCTCTGCTAACGTCTCCGTCTGTGGTGGGCGATTACAAGGCAGTGCATGAAATGGGAACTTTTTCTCCTTCTGTCCTATGATAGCTGAGGCTGAGGCCAGGGGGGCCCAGGGAATTAGCAGTGCCATCCACTGAGGGCTGATGGGGGCAAGCTGGTATGGAGGAGACAGGGCCTTTGCTGAGCTGTCCTGGAGGAGCTCAGGACGCACAGGGCAAGGAGCCAGGAGGACCAGCCTCTAGGCCAGCCTCCTTCAGTACTTACCTGGGGCGAGTCCCTTCTCTTCTGATCCTTGGGTCCTCATCTGCTTTCTCGACCTTTGGGAGGCCTGGCTAACTCCAGACTTCCCCAGCCCCATCTGTAGGGTTGGGGCCTGGGCATCTCATGATCCAAACCTCTCCCAGGTGGTTCCTCCATAGCCGGGGAAGGTGGCAGGGGATGGGCAGGGAGGGGGAACCCGGGGGCGACAGGAGCTTTCTTCCAACCTCTGAAATCCCAGGACTCCCTCTGTGAAAGGTCCAGAGTTCTCAGGGGTGTCCTGAGGGAACTCAGACCTCCTGCTGCAGCTTAAGTGAGGTGATGCCACCAAGCCAGAAGCATTTAGTCTGAGCTCAGTCAGTGTGCATCTTCTCCACTCTCACTCCACTGAGTCCCTGCGAGGGTAGCTGAGGCAGAAAAGACAGTCTGAGAGCTGAGAAGCATGGCAAAACAGGAAATGTCCTCCAAGAAGGAAAAGGGAAAGATGGTGGGAGTTTGCAAGAATCCCTTTACGGTCTTACGCTTTTTTTTTTTTTTTTCTCTTTGAGGCCAGTGACAGGATTGGTTTGCCTGATCTCGAGTAAAGGGGCCTTGGATGGGTGAGCCCTCCACCACTGGTATCAAAGAAGACCCCAGAATGGGTGCCTGGCTGGTTCAGTTGGGAGAACATGCAACTCTTGATCTTGGGCTTGTGAGTTCAAGTCCCACATTGGGTGTAAAGACTATTTAAAAATAAATAAACTTTAGGGGCGCCTGGGTGGCTCAGTTGGTTAAGCGACTGCCTTCGGCTCAGGTCATGATCCCAGGGTCCTGGGATCGAGCCCCGCATCGGGCTCCCTGCTCTGTGGGGAGCCTGCTTCTCCCTCTCCCACTCCCCCTGCTTGTGTTCCCTCTCTCGCTGTCTCTCTCTCTCTCTGTCAATTAAATAAAATAAAAAATAAATAAACTTTAAAAAGAAGAAGAAATCAATGACCCCAGAATGACGCTGGAGGTCGCAGGAGGAACAGGTGCAGGGAGCTGTCCAGAGGAGGACAGGATTTGGCTGGACAAGGTGCGGAGGCAGTTTCCCAGCAGGTTCCCGGGAAGGACCATCCTGCCACTGTCAAGATAAAGACAGCCAATCAACCGGCAGGTCTGCTCTGGCACTTAGAGCCGGCTCGCTCCCTCGGGAGGTCTCCTAGCGTCAGTCTTGCCCTGGACAGCCTTTTGGTACATGCAGGGCAGGGGTCAAGTCAAGAGGCTTGGGAGGACTTTGGGGTGGGGTGGGGGAGGCAGGAGCCCAGTGACTGATGGCTGAGGTGGCAGAGGGTGGGGAGACACGACTGTCCCGTGCTTCCCCTGCACGCCCCTGTTGTAGGGCCCCCTCGTGCCTCTGCCCATACTGTCCCGTATCTTCCCGTGCCTCCTTTCTCCCGTCCCAGCCCTCCCCATCTTGGAGCTCTCCATCTTTAGGAAAGCTTCCCCAGACAACCTCAGCCCTTCTGTAGCCAGCTATTCATTTTACAAAGGTTTTTTTTTTTTTTTTTTTTGAGCCACCAGGGGCCAGAATATAGAGACGAATGAGCCATGATCCTTGCCTTCAAAGAACTCAGTTAGATTGATATGTAAGTATGCAAACAAAATAAAGACACAAAGGTGGGCCACCTGGGGGCCCCGAAAATTGCATGGCTGTTGGGGGTGGGAAGGGGTAGGAAAAGCCTCCTCTGAAGTAGACCTGGCAGGTTTGGGGAGAGAAGCCCCCCCGCTCCCCTCATACAGCAGGAGCTCCTGTGTTGAAGAGGTAGAAGAAGGGTGGGGAGCAGGGACCGGAGTCTCCCAGGGTCCTGGGCTTGGGGAAGTCCAAGCTGCCACATAAGCAAGCAGCGCTGTGGCAGGGAGGGAGGGAGGGAGGAGGGAGGGGCCCTAGGGTACTAAGGGGCAGTAAGTCTATGTCCGACCCCATCTGCCTCCTCCCCTGAGGGCTGGGACCACCCTTAGCCCTTCCTCCTGTCCTGCACGGCCAGGTCTGCAGGTCACACAGCATTGTCCCGAGCACGCAGGCAGCATCTGACACATTGTCTTCCTAATGCTCTCCCAGTCCTCCCATCGCGGTAACCTTGAGACAGACTGAACAAGTCTCCTTGTTTGTGCAAGCTGTGGGAATCATGAGGCCTGCCTGGCTCACACACCGCTTATCCTAAGAGAAACTGCGCCCCCCTCCCCGCGCCCCCCCCGCCCCCCCGCCCCCCCGCCAGCCTCTGCTGAAGGGGCAGCCTCTTCAGCCATGTTTTGTATCACGTGCTGCCTCCATGCTGGCCCCAAGAGTTGGGTGACCTGGGAGGAGCTAGCTTAAACCAGGACAGCTGGGCCATCCAGCTTCTTGTGCCTGAGCCCCTGAACCAGGAATCCAGGAAGCATCAGATGGTGAGCCCTGAAGCAGGGGCTGGAGCCTGAGCACAGACAGCAAGAGGCCCTGATGTCGATTCTGGGCCAGGCCGGGTCAGGATGGGATGGGCCAGAGAGGCCGGGAGGTAGAGAAAAGGCTGGGTGGAGGGTGGGGCTAGGTACAGGTAGCAGGGGGAGGGGCAGAGGGAGAGGCAGGTGTGGGGAGGGTGGCTAAGCCACAAAGACGGAGCATCAGAGGGAAGGAAAATGGCCATGGTCAGGCACTGTTCTAAGAACTTTTATCGTACTGACTCATGGAATCCTCACAACTACCCTATGGGTAGGTGCTACTCTCCTATTTTATGGATGAGAAAACTAAGGCACTGGGGAGCTTAATGGCTTTCCCAAGCTCACATCGCCCATTAAGGGCAGAGCCAGGATCTGAATCCCGACCACAAAGGTCGGCTGGGTCCGGGGACCGTCCCAGCTTCTGAACAGCCCCAGTTCTCCTATCCGGGAGGCTCGGCCCCACTGTTAAGACTTCCTTGGGATTCTGGTTTCCTTATGTATTACTTTGTTTGTTTCCTTAACTATACTCCCCCTTCCCCCCTGCCCCCAGGCATCCTTGAGCTGGTGGAAGACCATCTGCCCCTTGTGTAACTGGTTTATCGTTCAGGCTCAATTCAGTTCAGCATAAACATAAAATATTTATTTAAAATTTTTTTCTCAAGTCACTGTTTTCAACTGAACTCTGTTGAATCTTCCTCTTCTGTCCCTTGACAGTATCTTGGGCAGATTCTGTAACTTCTTTCTGGTTATTAAATAAATCAAGTTGAAGAATCCACATCTTGCATCTGATTGCAATTCACCTCTCCAAAACCGCCTGTGGCCCTGGGGCCTGGAGTGGGGCCAGAGGTGGTCTGCTTTTCACTCCTCCTCCTCCTGGAGTGCAGGGAGGTGGGGATGGGACAGCTTCCTTCTGGCATGTTCCCTCTCCATGCTTGTAGCCCCCGCCCCATGGGATGCTTCCCATGCGGAGGGGAGGACAGGGAGGGGAGGGACACGTGCCTTGCACCTAGCACTGACCAAGGGCATGGAAGTCCTCTCTCCATGGGGCGGTGCTGCTTTTCTGGCTGATTCCCTTCCGGGCGTCCCCTGGCCTGGTGGGCTGCCCTCCTGTGGGGGGGGCTACCGGCGAGGTGGTTTAGGCCATTACTTTCTGCAGTGTCCCTTGACCCATGGGCCATGTATCTGTCCCAGCCACATGCCATGATGAGCATGCAGGCCACTCCCTGCGGCCCCTCACTCCTTTTCTGCCATTGCTCCCTTCCCCGGGCCTAGGATCCACACCGCTGCCAGACAGAAGGACAGACGCAGGAGGAGATGGTAGCACTGGGCCAGCAGGGTAGCCTCTTCCTATACCCTGAGGAGTGGTCTAAGCCTAATTGTTTTAGGATATGAGAGTCTTGATGCCTTTTTTCAGCGGTGGGTCCTAGTTTCCTCCTCTGGGGTAGCAGAAAAAGTCCGGCTCCACGTTCTATAGACTCCTAGCCCAAATATCCAAGACCACTGTCCTCCAATAGAGCAGGGTACTTGGGGACCAGCGGCTCCTAATGGTACAAGTATGGCCCTGACTCACCATCTGCCTGGACTCACCTTTCCCTGCTTCTGCTGACTGACAAGGGGGTCCCTGATTTCCCAGCCTCCTTGGATGAGCGGCAAGACTTAGGGAGGGTCAGGGATTTCTGGAGACCTAGATGCCACAAGTATAGTCAATGTGTCCATCACCCATGCTGCCCTGGCCTGGGCTCCTTCTTCTCCTCCTGGCCCCAGCCCTATGCTTCTCTTCTAGATGCTTCTGTGACTTTTCTGCTAGGACCACCTCTGTCCTTGGTCTCCTGAGACCTTCCTCCCACCCTTTAATTCTTTCCAGGGCTCCCTGCTGTACCCCTCTAGCCTTGAGTTCTCTTGAAATGTTGGGCTAATCCCATTCCCTGGCCAGATGTGGTCGAGCCATTTCTGTTTCAGAGGCTCCAATCTGAGGGGCCGAGAGTGGGGTGGGGAAAGGCTGCTTGGCACAGCTGTGGCTTCTGGCCACAGAGCACACACTCAGCCCTGTCAGGGCGGTGGTCCTTTATCTGATCCACCAGAGATGCATGCCCAGCCTGGTGCTGGCTGGCACCGAGCTCGCGCACGCTTTCTCCCGCATGAACACACACACACACGGCAATTCATAGGGATGTCATAGACAGGGAAAAATTATAAGGTTCATTTAGAAAGCAGTAAAGAGAGGATTTCAATTTCCTTTGAAAATCACAACACAATTCTTTTGTGGTGGCTTCTGCAAGAGACACGGATTCTGCTCTTGGACCCAGGACACACGAGCCAGAGGAGGAGAGTGTCAGGAGGGGGCTGTGTGAAGCTTCGCGCATTAGTTGGTGGGGGGGCTTCAGGGAGGGGGGGGTCTGTGGAGCAAGGGGTGGAAGACTCTGTGTGGCAGGGGCTAGAGGAAGGGGGAACCGGGGCAGCCGTGGGGGAGGCCTTCAGTGATGGCAAGATGACAGGCACGAGCCGGCACACTGTCCCACAGGCCTGGACTAGGGTGAGGCGTGAGGCACCTGGCGGACAGAATTTAAGGAGGTGTCATGCAAGTAGACTCTCATCGGCACAGGGTGCTGGCTGGGTTCTGTGCCAAGGGGACACCGTGGACTTAGCCCCTGGCCCGTAATCCCCCAACAGACCCATGATACAGACAAAAGGTGACAATGTGCAGAGAACAGGCAGAGAGCACAGCCACTGTGTTTAGGTTAACATGGTTGTGCCCTGTCCAGGAAGGTGAGGTTGAGGAGCAGAGCACTCTCCTCTCGCTTTCTGGGAAGACTTCCTGGAGGAGGAGCCCGGGATGGTTTGGAGAGCTCTTTGAACTGTGGCAGAGGGAAGGGAGTGTTGCATGCCTCTGTGTTTGTGATGCTCTGGCCATGAATGTATTACGTGCATCTGCCGAGGGACTTCAGTGGTTGCACAAGCCCGCAAGGTCAAGCTCAGCAGACAGGGTTCCAGGCTCCTGGGAGCTGGTGCTAGAGGGACTTCTGGCAATGTTTTGAGGAGCTTTCCCCACAGTCCCTTCGCTACAAGCTCCTACCTCAAATCTCTGTGTATTGGCTGACGAAATGGAGTGCTGAGTGTGTAGAACCGGGGAGAAACCGGTTTCACTAGCCTGGCGTCGGGGACCTGGCTCTGAAGCCCTCTAAACTCGTGCCCGTGGCCAATCTTCACCTCTCCAGGCTTCTCTCTCCCTGGGACAATAGCTTACAGTTTTCCTGCTCTTGAGGAGACAGATGGTCTTTTAGTTACTGCTCACAAACTCCTGAGAGGTGACCATCGACGTGCCCATTATATAGATGAAGACACTGAGGTACAGAAGAATTGTCAATGTTACAGTTTATTCCTGTACGTAGGAAAAGAGGAAGTGAGGCTGGATGAGCTCTCAGGATTCCTCCCAGATTTATGACTCTGTGGAAATTTGCCACCAGAACAGATTCCTAACTGTTTGGACAATGGTCTTGTTTTACCCCGTGGGGTAACTTCCTCTTGCTCCTCTAACAATGACCACAAGCTGAGTGGCCTTAAACAACACAGATCTATTGTCTTAGCGTTCTGGAGGTCAGAGGTCCAAAATCAGTCTCCCTGGGCCCAAGTCAAGATGTCAGCCGAGCGGCGTTCTTTCTGCAAGCTCTGACAGGAAAACCCATTTCCTTGCCTCTTCCATGTGCTCAAAGCCTTCCTCCTGTCCGGGTGTCTTCTTCCTCCTGCTCCAAAGCCAGTCATGTAGCATCTTCAGATCTCCCTCTCTGACCTCTGCTGGCACAGTTACACCCCTGTTCCCTCTTCTAAGAACCCCTATCGTTCCACTGGGCCCACCCAAATAATCCAGGATAATCTTCCCATCTCAAGATCCTTCACTTGACCACATTGGCAAAGGTCCCTTTCAACGGGTAAGGTAACAATTCCCAGGTTCTGAGAATGAGCCTGTGGACATCTTTAAGGGGAGGGGGTCAGTCTACCACATAATCCTTCCGCTTCTTTCCCTCCTCTCCTCTCCCTTCTTCCTCCATGTGTGCTCAAACAAACACTAAAAATATATCTGGGGGCACCTGGGTGGCTCCGTCGATAAGTGTCTGCCTTTGGCTCTGGTCATGATCCCAGGGTCCTGGGATGGAGCCCCACATCGGGCTCCCTGCTCGGCAGGAAGCCTGCTTCTCCCTCTCCCACTGCCCCTGCTTGTGATCCCTCTCTCGCAGTCTCTCTCTCTGTGTGCCAAATAAATAAATAAAATCTTTGGAGGGAAAAAAAAAAAACGTATCTGGAAAAGGAAAGGCAGTGGCTTGAGCCACCATCCATACATCCACTAGAAAATGAAGTTTATTATAAAGGTGGACTCTATGAAAGAGATGGGAGGTGGGTTTCTGGTACAAATAGAGGGAATTAATTTAGGTATGAGAAGGTAGGTATACTGAGGACTGTGTAACAGGATTACAGGGGGGAAATCTCAGTTGAAAGGCAAAGAATATAGCGTGGTGGTTACTGATACCAACTGTAACACCAGACATACTTGAGTTGGAAACCCAGCCCCTGCTGCTTTTTAGCCATGTGACCTTGGACTTCTCTGGGCCAATTCTGTAAAACACCAATAAAAATATGAACTGTGTAGGGTTTTTCTGAGGCTTAGGAGATAATGTGAGAAAGTGCTGAGATTCTCATGGTACAGAAAATGTGGTCCTGCCCAGTGGTAGGGGTTGGACGATATGACCTTGGAGTAACCTGGGGGCTCCTTGAAGGTATGGAGCCCAGTCTACACAGGCTGAGGCCCTGAGTATATATGAGACCAACTTTTGCTATTGGATGAATTCAGAGCTGGACTGCCCTGTGGCGGCCCTGCCAAGGGGCTTGCCCCTGAGCAAGGCTGTGGCCTATGGAAGGGCCCTGACAGGGATATAGATAAATCACCGTGAATTCTGCCCACCCTGGGGGTCTAAAGAGCCTGGTGGGGCCACTGGCCTTGGGCCCTGGAGGGGATGAGACCCCTGACTGAGAACAGGGCAGAAGAGGGCCCTCCATCTCAGCAGTGGAAAAACACCAACCCCTTTGCAGGCACACAGGCTGGCTCCTCTCTGTGTCAATATGCTTAATGATTTGTGACGTGACTGATATGGAAAGCGAACTTGCTGTAATCCATCTGTTGAGAAGGAAGCCCTGGCAGAGCAGCACGTGTAGGGAAAATCAGGACTCAGTGTCCTGCTCCTCACTGCTGGGGACCTGGGGGGTGGACGAGCGCAAGGGCAATTTCCAGCAAGCCACCCCGTCTCCAGCCTGGAGCAGTCTGGAGAGATGGAATGAAGGAAAGACCACGTAGCAAAAGGTACCAGGAGCCAGGTGGAGGAGGTAGAGGGTAATGCCTCAGAGTTAGGAACCCGAGGACTAGAAGTCCCCACTTCCCTGTGCCTGCTACCGTGGGGCTCGGGGTAAGTGAGCTAACGGAGCATCTCTGGGCTTTTGCACCTGTAGTGGCCATGGCTGGTGCCCTGCCTAGGTCCCTCGTGTCCCTCTTATGCTTCCGTGTACCCATGACCCTGCTTGCATTCCCCATTGCTCACAGCTTGCACGGGCAGCCTCCAGAGGATGGCTCTGGGGTTCCTGGAGCCCCCTCACCTGGACCTGCCTGGGAAGGGACCTCATCCCTCACCCTCACCCACCGCCTCCGAGGTGGTGGCACAAAAGCCCGGTCCAGTTGGAAAAAACTCAGCAGTGTCATTTACATTCCAGAGCTTTCCATGGGGTCAGGCTGAGGTTGGGGCTTTGCTTGAAATCACAGTCTTTCCTGGTTTCTTCTCTTCCCCGTGCTAACTAATGGCCCCACCATCTGATTGGCTTCTCCAGGGAGCATTGCTCTCATAAATACCTTGCACGTGTTTCCTTTTCTCGGGAGCCCAGCTTAGGACAGCCCCAAATCACATTTGGAAGAGGCTCATGGATAGTGACAGTGAGTCCACACACTTCCTAATCTATTTTTATTTATTTATTTATTTATTTATTTATTTATTTATTTATTATAAATAAATATATTTATTTATATTTATATTTGGACATAGGACCTTAATGGAAGCAATTAAGATTTATTTATTAATAAATAAATTTTATTTATTTATTATTTATTTATTTTAAGATTTATTTATTTATTTATTTTAAGATTTTATTTATTCATTTGTCAGAGAGAGAGGGAGAAAGCACGCACAAGCAGGGGGAGTGGCAGGCAGAGGGAGAGGCTGGCTCCCCGCTGAGCAGGGAGCCCATTGCGGGGATGTGGGACTTGATCCCAGGATGCTGGAATCATGACCTGAGCTGAAGGCAGACACCCAACCAACTGAGCCACCCAGGCACCCCCACTTCCTACTTTAGATCGGGTTAGACAGTGTGGTGGCCCCACCATGACGGTCAGGTCCTGAGTATCCACACCAGAGGCTTGAGACAGCAAAGCAGACAACCCCAAACTACACATGAGGTGCGTGCTCACGTGCAGGCATATGCACATCTGACTACTCAGGTCTGGCTCTGGAGGATTTTTATGACCTCCCAGCCCAGCCCCACCCTTGCCTCCTCCTGCCAAAAGCGGATTTGCTTTCCTATGTCTGCTTTGCTTGGGCAGACATTAAAATGAGCTTACCTCCCCAGAGGGCGCACTGTGTGATGGATGGGAAATGGGTGTCTTGTCGGTTCTGGCTACTATGACAAAATACCATAGACCGGGTGGCTTAAACAATGGATGTTATTTCTCATGGTTCTAGAGGTAGGGGAGTCTGAGATTAAGGGTTCCCTTCCTGGTGAGAGCCGCTTTGTGGCCTGCAGATGGTCTCCTTCTTGTTCTGTGCGCACATGGCCTTTCCTTGGTGTGTGTGTGTGTGTGTGTGTGTGTGTGTGAATCCTAGTGCACTACGGCCCTATCCTTATGATTTCTTTCACCTTAATTGCTTCCATTAAGGTCCTATGTCCAAATATAGTCACCCTGGGGCTGGGGCTCCATCGTGTGAATTTGGGGGCGATACAGTTCACTCTAGAGCAATGGGGCAAGACCTTGTTTAATGAAGGGAACTTCAAAGTCATTTCATTTGGCGTCGTGGGTTCTGCTTGGAGCCCTGCAGTGCCAGAGGACCCTGGGTGAGGGTTAAACACACGACCTGGATAATCCAGAGAGAATCTGTCACTTCGGATCCCTAGGAATTCACTGTTAGTGTAAACATGTTCTCAGGACACACTGTGTTTGCTGGCTTAGACTTCTGAGTAAGGAAGAAAAATCAGAGGTCATGTATTTCCAGCACCCTTTCCCACTCCTGTTCAGAGGCTGAGTCCCCTCGTGTGTTCATTCAGAGGAGAAGTACTTACCGAGTATCAGCTGTATGGACTCCTGCTGTTTCGGTCACCTGGGCTCCGCTGGCCCTGCAGGAGGCAACTGCACCCCAGCTTCTCTGTGAAGAAGGTCCCTTTTACCGCCTTCCCTTTCTGACAGGTAGTGTTGACTCCGCCTCCGGAGGCGGGCCCGTGATCAGGCCTGGCCAATCAGAGCACCGCATCTCCAGGCACTGTGATCAGTTGCAGGATGGACCCGGGACAAGTCTGGTCCAGTTGAGAGTGGACCCTGGGGAGCGGGGGTGGTTTGTTTGGTTACTGGAGAAGAAAAGCTCTAACTTTAACCTGCTGGACATTAATCGATGAGGACACAGGTCTGGAACTATGGGTGACATGTTGCTAACCACAGGGAACCTGAGAATAAAACCTCCGAAACAGAGCGACTATGTCCTGCGGACGTTGTGTGAGGTCCTCGATCCGGCTGTGCCTGGAACCAGACACTGGATTTTCAGATCGATGAGCCAACGCATTTCCCCCCCACTTTTGTTACTCTTTTTTTTTTAAAAGATTTTATTTATTTATTAATGAGAGAGAGAGAGAAAGAGAGAGAAGCAGGCTCCCCGCCGAGCAGGGAGCCTGATGCGGGACTCCATCACAGGACCCTGGGATCATAACCTGAGCCGAAGGCAGATGCCTAACCATCTGAGCCACCAAGGCACCCTGTTACTCTTAAACCAAACCGGGACAGATGTTAGTTCCTGGAGTGGGAACGTGCAAGTGACAGACCACTCCACGAGGAGGTAGGGTGCAGGGCAGTGAGGACAGGGCGCCCTGGGCCAAAAGAATGGGGCCTCATCACACAGAAGTGACCTCCAGGAAGGCCCGACTGAGAAGTGACGAAGCTTAGGTTGAAATTGTCTTGCTTGAAAGCAGAGGGCTTTTCCATGAGGCTTGACTGAGAGAGCCACTTTCTGCCTGTGACCTGAAATCCAAAACAGCTGAGACTCCAGAAGTCTGAAGGCCTGCAAGGCTGGAAATCTAAATTATCTTTCCCAACCTAAAATGAGTGTGAGTAAGGGCCGGAAAGTGGGAAACTGCAGAAATCAGATTGGGTCCTGGGAATGCACTGGTCCCCTAGGCCCTTCCCAGTCACCTCCTGTGATGAGCCCCTGCTCCATGAAAGAGATGCAGTAGGAGTTAGGGAGCTAAATAATCCCCTGGTACCCCAAGGTCATTGTTTGCAATGACCTTAGGAAGGTGGAGTCCAGGATGGAGGCTGGGAACCTGTTGGCTAGGGGGATGGGCAGAACACCCAGCCAGGTTGTACCTACAAGGACTTTGCCTCAGCTAGAGTTCTGACTTCAGGTACAAACCCATGGACCAGACCAGAAGCAAATAAGAACAGTCTACTAAAGACCCAAGGGAATTATTCTATAAAAGAAACATCCAATCTATTGAATAATCTGTGTAAGATGCCATCATCTAAGGCAGTCCTCAGGTCCCTACTGCCTCATAAAGTAGAGAGCTACCTTCTAGATGTTGCATCTTCCCCAATGTCCACCTCAAACATGGCCATGGAAGGAGTGGGCAAGGGAGCTTGCCCAGAAAACACACCAAAGGGCAAACACCCTTGCTATCCACCAGGTACTGAGAGTGGGGTGTGCTATGGGTCGGTACCCTCTGTGTCGGTGTTTCCTTTTTTTTTTTTTAAGATTTTATTTATTTATTTGGCAGAGAGAGAGACAGCGAGAGAGGGAACACAAGCAGGGGGAGTGGGAGAGGGAGAAGCAGGCTTCCCGCTGAGCAGGGAGCCCGATGTGGGGCTCTCGATCCCAGGACCCCGGGACAATGACCCAAGCTGAAGGCAGACGCCTAATGACTGAGCCACTCAGGCGCCCCTGCATCGGTGTTTCCCATTCTCTTGCTCATCAGAACTGACTCTGTTCTCTCTATTATATACTGTTGATGTTATAGGGGGCAGGGAGGGGATGTTAGCTGCATCACTTAGACCAAGGTTGCAGGCCCCTAGGAGGCCACGACTGGAAGTGAATTAAGGAAAAGGCATATCTTGAGGGGGAGGATTACACAGAGTCTATTGCACAGGTTCTGGGGGCAAACTGCTTCCTTTGTCTCCTTCCTCCTTCACTTCATAACTGTGTGATTGGAGCAAGTTACTTAATACCTTGTGTCTCCATTTCCTTATCCATACAATGGGGATAATAATGATGCGCATGTACACTTTGCATCACCGCCCTGTGACCGCCATCTTTCTCCCACCTGGATGCTGAGATGGAGGTTAGCGTGTAGAGGAGAGCAGAGCTGGAAGTGGAGCGAGACATTGTATGAACCCCTGATTCAGTCATGCCTGAGTCCAGCCTTATGCCTTCCTGGCCACTTATATGGAGAATCCATTTCCTTTTTACTTAAGCAAAGTAAGGTTACTTTAAAAGATTACTTAAAAGATTACTTAAGTAATCTGATGGATTTTTATCACTTGCAATCAGAAATTGTGTGCATTAATCACTGGATATACACCTTCTCCCCCAACTCCCACCCTCCAGGAGCTCTGCACCTAGTGCCAGACAAATAAGGAACGCAATATGGAAAGTATTGAGATGGGGACGTCTAGGGGCCCATGGGAGTAAACATGAGGAATATCCAGTCTAAGTATGGGGATCAGGGGAAGCTCCCTCGAATAGGTAGCATCTTGGCTAAGTCCTGGAGGAAGAGTCAGAGCCAGCTGAAGGGGGTAGAGGATAAACTGACCCATCCCATGATGGAATGGTCAATCTCTCAGTCACTGGAGGTTTTCAGAATGAGCTGGCAAACAACTTGCTGGAAATGTTGACTAGGGGATTTATGTCTTGACTGGGAGGTTAAGCAGCATCTTTTCAGTAGTGAATTCAGCCCTTGGACACTACCATGACAGCCTCTAGAGCAGTATCACAACCTGGTGGCTCTTCATTGCTTTGGCCTGAGCGTGTATTTTGTTTGGCTCATACCATGTTTAAAATTTAAAAAACTCATTGCCAATATTTAAAATTGGGACGGTTCACATGAAAGCTTGAAGTTTTGGCTTCTCCTGAGAAATCAGAAGGCCTAACAACACTTGCCAACAAGGGACTGGCCCTGCAGAATGGTGCTCCGTTCACAGAGGACTTGGGTATTCCTGGGTCCACTGCAGTCCCCATCATTCCCTCTTGTCTCACAGTATTCCCACTTTGCCCATTTCTTTACCTTATTTGTGGACCCTTGTAGGACTTTGATTTGTGAGTCCTGTTTTAGAGTAAGGATATGCTGGCCATGGATTAGGCCGCAGGTGCCAGTGAGTGATGCTCTAGGGGATGAAATAAACCTGAGTGAGCCCATTTCTGGCTCCGTTGCCTCTGGTGCTGGTGGCCATGGCTTACAGGAGCTGAGCAGATTCAAGGACCTGGGTTTGAGCACTGGGAGCAAGAGTAGGGTGGGGCTCATGTGGTTTTATGCTATTCAAGACCACCTGGCTTAGCAAATGGACACTTTGACACAGGTCAGGCTAGCTTACTAGGGTTCCACAGTGGAGTCTGGGGGCAACACGGTGGCTGATAAAAAACTGATCTCTTTGTCTTGCTTTCCTCCTTTGTTTATATGCCATCTCTTTAAGGAATCTCCCTAGGGATAGCTTTCAGGTATCCCTGGGTCCCCAGGACAGAGTCCATCAATAATAGCATCTGTGTGTGTATATGTGTATTCTCCTTTGAACATTTATTTGACATGTGTTCTTTTTATTCTAAGTTTGGGTTAGATTTAAAGATTCTTAACTTAAAGGGGTTATTTACATCCAAACTTAAGGTTGTTCATAATAATCTTGTACATGGCCTTTCTGCAGCTTTATTGAGGTAGAAGTTATAGGCCTATTTTGAGCATGTAAAGCTCAGTGAGTTCTGACAGATGCACCCCCTCTTGTAAGCACAACCACGGTCATGACATGAATACAGCCACGACCCCAAAGTTCCCCTGTGTTCCTTTCTGTCCAATCTCCTACCACTCGAGGTCCCAGGCAATCACTGATTTGCTTTCTTGTCACCATAGCTGAGATTTCTCTCTTCTAGAGTTTCATAGAAATGGAAGCATATACTGTATACTCTTTTTATCTGCCTTATCTCAGTATAATTTTTTTTTTAGATGCATCCATTGTGTTGAATGTGTGAGCAGTTCCTTCCTTTTCTTTTCCCTGAGCAATATTCCACTGATTGTATAACTACAACTATGGTTTGTTTATCTCTTCACCTGTTGATGGATATTTGGGTTGTTTCTAGTTTTTGATATTACAGATCAGTCTGCCATGGATGTACATGTACGGGTCTTTGTGTAGACATGTTTATTTCTCTTGGGTAAATATCTCTTGGGAATGGTTGGATCTAGTGTATGTTGGGTTCAGTGTATGTTGGGTCTAGTGTATGGGTAACTGTGTGTTTATCTTTTTAAGAAACTGTCTATTTTCCCAACAGGGGCGTTGTCCTATTTCACACTCCTGCCAGTAATGGATGAGAGCCCACTGCGTGGGGCTGTGTGGTGTCCCATATCCTTGCAACACTCAGCATTTCATTCTTTTAGATTTCAGTCATTCTAATGGAAGTGTAGTGGTATCTAATTGTGATTCTATTTTGCATTTCCCTGATGACTAAAGATGTTGAACATCTTTTCACATACTTATTGGCCATTCATTTATCTATGTGTACATAATAGCACCTTGATACCAACTCTCTCAACCTCTAATAGAGGCAATAGAAGGTCACACAGAAAATTCATTCATGGTACAGCGAATCAGTTCTATGAGAGGAACTGATAAAAAAGATGTAGGTATGAGAGGGAGGCAACCTCCCATCAGGAAGTGGAATGCTGGGGTTTTGTCGTTTTCCCAGAACCAAGCACCTGGGGCAGGGGCCAGGGCCTCAGACCCTTTTCTGTGATGGGGCTGGTTCAGTGCTTGGCTACTGGCCCCCTCTCTGTTGGGCTCCCCTGCCCAACCTGTGGGGTTGGAGGGTTGATGAGACGAGTGGCTGACCCAGAGCTTCACCTCCTTTTATTAGGTTTTCTTGTTCCTTGGTGTAAGTTCTGACTCTCCAAGTCCGCTGAAGCCAACTCTGCTCTTGGCCGCAGTCACTGGGAACAAGGTCCGGACCCTTGGTTTCCCCACTGTGGTTGGGAGCAGGGCTGAGGGACCACCATGCCCAGCTCTCCCCACTGGTCCCGGCCCCAGGCAGCTGGGCCACAGCACACTGGTGGTGGGACTCAGTCCTGTGAGGTTGTCACTGCAGGAAGTGCAGATCTAATCCCGACATCACTCAAGGCTTTAACTCGGCCTGGATATACCATAGGACCTGAACTCATCAGTTCCCTTATACCGATCAGTCTGTTCAGTCTGCAAACTGCTTTGATTGATTTTTTTTTTTCAGTGACTAGGACTACTGTCTGTACCAATCAAAATGAAATTTGGCTTCAGGAAGACTCAGCTTAAGGATGGAATGTCTTGTTCTCTTTTGTCAGTTTGGCTTATCTTCTATGCCAAGAGCTCATGGATTTGTCATATGCATCAAAGTGCTCGAGTCTTCTGTCACTAATTGGCTGTGTTATCAACATGACACAGTGAAAAAGTCATTGGTTTTGGAATGTACTGGAACCTGGCTTTAGTCACAGCTCTGTCACTTAGAAGCAGTGTGACCTTGGGCCAAATCCCTAAGACCCCAGCTTTCTCCATAATCTGGGGATAGTAAAATTACCAAAATTACTAAAAAATAGTATCTCAGTAAAAACACTGAGATACCTCATAGTGTTGCTTCAATAATTAAATTTGACAATGGATGTGATGTTTGGGTATACTTGTAGTTTTTATTGGCTTGGGCTTCAAGCTTTTTCTGTGAAGAACAAAGAGGCTGCACCAGGTGATCTCCCAGGGCCATCTTGATCTGAAATATGATCCTATAGCAAAACTCTTGTCCAGATCATGAAATAACTTTCCTCACAGCGTATTAATAAGTCTCCGGAGGGGAGGACACAGTATGATATGTAAGCAAAAAAATCCAGATTTCTGTAAACAGGAGAAACTTTTAACCTGAACCTCAGCCAGTGTGACACCCAAAAAGTACGACCCCTGGGCCAAACTACTTTCTTCTTTCTGCCACTTCTCTAGGCAGTAGTACCATCTAGCAGTCCCATACATTGGGGTAAATAATCTACCCAGACAAAACCAAGTCTTAGAATCAGTGGTCCCCTCTCTCACAGACTTGGAGGAGATTCCTCATGGTGACTCAGTTTCCCTTTCATCCCAGAAGTTCCACAGGCCTTGCTCATTCGTTTCTTGGTGTCAACGCTTTGAGTTCTCCTCTTGAATGGCCTCTGAGGTCTTCCAACAGGAGTTGGCAGGATGAGTAGCAAGAATTATTATTAATTAGTAAAAATATGTATAATCACATAATTGGAGTGTGTAATTGATGTTTTGCTGCCACAGGCAGAAATGGAGGGATGCATAGATGAAAGCCAGGGAGAAGGAGGCCGCCATGCAGGACGAGCCATGTGAAGGGTTTAGCACTCCTGGTACCCTGCAAAACACGGAGTGATCAAAGGTCATGGGCTGTGGAGCCACACAACCCAAAGAGACAATGGGTGACCGGGCCCTTAGCACGAATAGCCAACATAAGTAGAGCTGCTTCCCCCAGGAGATTGTTTTACGCCCACCTTTGGAGCCCGCTGGTGTTTCTTTGCAGCAGCACGAGCCTTCTGGTGCAAGCACTCAGCCGATGTCCTGATGTCCGTAGTGGCTGAGGAAGAGGTGGTAGCATCTCCCTTGGCAGCTGGCTTCCCGGACTGTACCCCTGCCTTCTTGGATTTCTGAGTCCTCGATGCTCTGGCAATGCCCAGGGAAAGCTCCCGCCCCCTCTCTGGCCCCAGGGGCCTGGGTTATTATAAATGAGATGTGACGTCTGGGATTTATTTGTTTCAGGGCTCATTTGTTGGGAGGGAAGGAATAAGGTGGCAACTGAAGAGGCTCTTCTCAGTATATTGCACTCAAGGATGCCTCTGCTCAGTCGAGGATGTGGAAAGGAGGGGTGTGTGTGTGTGTGTGTGTGTGTGTGTGTGTGTGTGTGTAGCGGGAACAGGGAGCTGGGGCAGCCATGGGACAGGAAGCAGGTGTGAGCAATTTTCAGAAGGGGGGGAGTAACAACAACAAGGACAATACTAATAGCAGGCACGTGCGTTGAGTGCTTCCGGCGGGGGGTCAGGCGCTGTGCTTGGGGCGTGCCACCTGCACTAGTTCATGTCACTGTCATGTGCTTCTATGACGTGGATGCTGTCGCCATCCCATCATTGGAGAGGACACAGGAGCCAAGACAAGAGAAGTCACCTGGCCAAGGTCACCCAGCTGGGAGGTGACGGAGCCAGGACTTCAGTCCAGGTCCTGCTCCGAAGCCCACGTTCTGCCACCACCTCTTCCTGGCACACAGTATTTTCCATTCTGCCGCTGTGGCCACCGCTCCCTCCACCTGTGTTCCTACCCCTGCGCAAGCCCCTCCCCCCCCCACCCCGTAGGCTTATTGTCAGGATCAAATGAGTTGATACTTAAGTCCTTAGGACAACAGTTGGTCTTTTGTAAGCATGCATCAATACCAGTTATTATTTTTCTAATATGTCATTTCCCTCCATAGGCTACCCTGCTGGGTGCTGCAAGGCTACAGAGGTAAAACAGACCTGTCTCCTGCCCTCCGGGGAGCTTATATTATAGTTGGGAGACAAAACACACACAGATAATAAAAGGCAATGTGTGATGCCTACATATAGACACTGTGAGCATGGCTCATACAGGAAAGACAGTAGAAGTCCAGAATGAGGAGTGACATTGCCCGGGATGAAGAGGGAGGGCTTCATGGAGGAGGTGAGGTCAGACCTACGGCTGAAGGAAGGGTTGAGTTTTTAAGGTTTCAGAGGGGGTGGATGAGGCCAAAGCACCCAGGTAGAAATAATAACTCCAGAATGTCAACTTTTCCCCCCAAGAATGAGGGCAGGGATTTTTGTCTGTTTTGCAAGCTGCTGTATCCCCAGTGTCTAGAATGGTGCTTAGACAGAGAAGATTCTCAGAAGCTCTCTGTTGAAAGAATGGATGAGAAAAGGAACGTTCAGGGGAAACTGTATGTTTGGGTGAGACCGGCAGACTGGTTTGGAGGGGTTGAAAGACAGGGGCTGGAGGGCAGTGCTGGAAAGGGTCTTGGAGTAGAAGTCTGATTTTGACAGATGGAGGGAAAAGAAGGGGCTACAGGAAGGCTGGGCCTGGCTTCCTGTGAATGCCCAGGAGAACGAGGGAAAAGTTCGCCATGTACAAGTCTGGCATTGTCCCCCACCTCAGCACCGGGAAGAGAGGAGGTAAAACCTGGAGTGGGGAACCTGCCTCAGAGCAGAGCATGGGTCCCTGAGGCTGGTCTGGAGCACAGAAATGGCAAGTGCGGTGTGCAGACCCCTGCTTGTGTGACACCACCTCCCATCAGCACACATGTCCCCGTCACAATTTGCAGTCCACAATATTTGTCTGCCTTGGTTGATGACAGCATCCTCACTGCGCCAATGCTACTCTCAGTGGATTCCTTAAACTGGCTGCTTGGAATCTTCAGTCTAAGCAACTGCTCGGTGGACTTGGTGTTCCTACTTTCCAAATGCCTGCTTAGGGCTGGTGCAAGAATGGTGTGTGCCTTTCCCAGTAAACTGTTGGAACTGTTCCTGTGTATGGCCAGTCCCCAGGTTAGACCTTTGGCTCTTGGGGGAGTGGGAGGAGTTTGCTCTTTGCCTTCAGGTGCCTGCAGCGGGACTGAAATGAATGGTACAAGGAAATTGACTGAACATTAATAAAGTTCCTGTGGTCACAATGGACCCAAGCTAATGTTTTCAAATCGAGGATAGGTAAACTTGGAGAGTGTGGGGTTAGTTAGGCCTGGAGCAAAGTAATCAATTAGTTGATCCCAGAGACACAGAGAGAGAACTAAATGTTAGGATAGGGAGTGATAAGGCAGAAAACATAATGATATTCTCCCATAATTTTCCCAGGTGAGACTCTGTCTTAGGAGGTTGTAAGGAGGTAGTAGAAAGAAAGAAAAGTCTTTGAAGTTGACAGAGCTGAATTTAGTGTCTGTTACTTAGGAGTTGAGTGATCTCTGGGAAGTCCCCCTAATGCAGTAGTTTTCAAAAAGGGGTGATTTTTCCCCCTAAGGACACTTGGTAATGTCTTGAGGCATTTTTTAAAGATTTTACTTATTTATTTGAGAGAGAGAGAGAGAGAGAGAGAGCAAGAGAACATGAGTAGGGGGAGAGGGAGAAACAGGGAGCCCGACATGGGGCTTGATCCCAGGGTCCTGGGATCATGACCTGAGCCAAAATCAGACGCTTAACAAACTGAGTCACCCAGGCGCCCCTCTAGAGGCATTTTTGATTGTCCCAATTGGGAGTGTGGTTTTGCTATTGGCATCATGGGGGAGAGGCCAGGGATACTGCTAAATAAACATCCTGCAGTATACAGGACAGCCCCCACAACAGAGAACGGTGGGACCCCAAATGTTAATAGTGCCTGGATTGAGAAACTGTGTCAACCATAGCAAGTCTCTGTTTCCTCATCTATAGAATGGGGTGAGAAGCAGCTATCTCATTACGGCTAGGAAGATGATATTTAGTGTGTGTGTGGGCGGGGGAGAAGGTAGTCCCTGGCACATAGTAGGCCCTCAATTCAGTTCTTTCTGTTACCCTCTTGAATGCCTTCTTCATTCCAGGTATGAAGAAGCTGGGGCCAATTCAGAAGTGTTGCCAAGCTAATAATAGGGCGGGCGGAGAGGGGGGGAGCGGTAACATTCTAAAGGAACATAGGAAGAACTGGAATTATTTAGCCTGGAGAAGGAAAGTGGCTCAAAGGTGATTTAATAATAGTCTTAAAGCCTAAGAAGCGTTATTATTTAGGGGAAGATAATCCACTGCTTTCCATCTCCACTGAGGAATGAAAATGAACCGCAGGCAGGGCAGAATTAGGCTAGACATAAGGCAGAACTTCCTGTCTACAAAGGTCCGCTAAAGGAAGAGCCTCTGTTGTTGAAGGCACTGTGGGAGTGGAAGGGGTCAGGTGGGCAGAGGGGAGCATGGCAGTGAGAATGGGGGGCTCTCTGCCCTCGAGGACCTTATAGATTAGCTTGGGGTGTCTTGGGGGGGGCGGGGTGGAGGGGGTTTGATGCAAATGCCATGGCAAGCACCAGGCAGAGAGCTCTGGGGGGTCAAAGGCTTAGGGCACAGGAGAAGGGGAAGGTGGGTAGCATTTGACATGGATCTTCAAGATCAGTCAGATGTTGGTGGGTGAGGAATAGAACCAAGGGGAGGTGGGCGCAGGTGACTGGGGTGTCCTTAAGAAGAGTGTGGAAGATGGGGAAATGAGGGGTGGGTCAGAGGGGCAGCAGAGACTCCTCCAGGAGACCTGGGTACAGACAAGGTGGAAGAAGGCTGGGCCGGACCATGGATTCCTGGGAAAGCCAGGCTGAGGAGCTGGTTCTCAACTCAGTAAGTGCAGGGGTGTGGGCAGGTGGTCACTCTGGCCAGTGCCCCCCAATCCCGACTCAGCTCTGGCAGGAGCCTGGGATCTCTGTGTGTAACGAGCTTCCCCTTCACGACACCCTGTGGCTTCTCACCACTGTGCCTGGGAAGGTAAATATGCGAAGCTCTGTAGTTTGGGTTGGAGGCAGCCTGTGGGGGGCAGGGCGGTCCATGGAGGACTGTTACCCCAGGACTTCAGGCAGGGGAGAGGTAATGAGGGTAGTGATGGCTGGGAGGGGTCGGAAAATCCTCTCCTGAGTCCTCTTTCCTGTGTGGGCCTCTGGTCGCTCCATCAGGGGAGACGGTTTGGCTCCAAGTTGGGCCACCTGCTGATCGCACTGCCTGGAATCCATCCTGAGAGCTGGATGCTTTCTTCCCTCTGGAAACCTGGAGCAAGGCTGGGCTCTGCCACTGCTGGGGCCCAGCTTTTGGGGGCTCACAGGGCCTGCTCAGGCTGCCCAGAGCCCCTGCACCCCTTCAATGGTCTCCTTGGTGCATCCTGTTACCCCCTGTCTGCTCCCACTTCTCCGTGGCCATCCCTGGTGGAAAGGGAGTACGGCAGTGAAGGCAGAAGCCAGAGCAGTGGGGCCGAGGACCATCCAGGCCCAGTAGTGCTGCTGATGGATCTCCATGCTTACCCGTGGCTCAGCTCTCTGAGTCTGGGCAGGGTCCCCGTAGTGCCTGACCCCCTCCAGGGGCTGCTCCTTCAGCCTGTGGCAACGGGCAAAACAGATGCCTCCCCATGCCCCCCACCCCCAGGGTCCCACCTGAGCAGCAGTGCGAGCTAGCAGCCTGGACAGCCTTGGACAGAAAGTGCCTGCAGAGGGTCTCCACGGAGGCCTGGATAAGAGGGAAGGCTGTGCATTTCATGGCTCTCAGATGAGGGCAGACCCAAGCAAGGACTTGTGGCTCAGAGGCAGTGAGGAGGTGCTGTGGACAGGGCCTCCTTTGCAGGCGGGCACTGGAGTCTCTTGGGGAGCTTGGTTCACACAGAGAGCCCAGGCCCCCGCCGGAACTACATTGGGGGGACACTGGCCAGAGTGACCTTCGCTCCCGCCAAGTCCGGAGTGGTAGGCCTCTGTCCCCTCAGGGTTAGCCGGGACCTCTAAAGCCCCAGAGACTCCCCTTCAGAGTTGCTCTGACGTGACCTGGGGCAGCAACTGCTCATGGTTGCTGGAGGCAGTGGGGTTCTTGCAAAGAGCATGGACCTCAGCATTTGCAACACTGGGGGGGCTCAGGCTCGGCTTCTATCATAGCTCTAGGGGAGCAGCAGCAAGGTCCAAGGCTGTACCCAGCCTCCAGTGCTTCATGCTACCTAGGAAAGGCCAGCATCTATCTTCTATAACTGCCCTGAGGAGTACGTGAAATAACATATTGTCTCTATGGGGTCGGTTCTTAGCAGTGAATATTTGTTCCTTTTCTGTGCCCCAGGGCCAAGAGCTGAGTGAGCCCAGGTGTTACAGGGAAGCATCCACTCTCAGGTGCCGACCTGGCTTAGGGGAGCCCCAGAGTGGGCGCCTCACTTGTTCACCTTCGTCCCCGCCCTGCTCTGTTCTTGAGCCATTTATAATCTTGGGTGCAGACTCACTCCGTTTAACAGACCCTGCAGAGGCCCCTGGAGGATCTCCGAGTCTCCTGGGTGAGGTAGAACAGTAAACAGACTATGTGCTGTGCTCTGCAGAGGGAGAGGCAAGTCTGGGTGATGAGGACAAAGAGGCAGTGTCTCAACCAGGCGTGGGGCGCAGGGCCAAGGGGGTGACAGCAGAGCAGAGTCTGAAGGATCCGCTAGCAAGAGTTAACCAGCAGCACAGACTCCTGCAATGGGGCCTCAGCTCCGTTAATCTCCTTGTCCTACCTTTGGGAAGACAATTTGGCCCGGGACCTGTTCTGAGATCCTGTGGTTATGCCCATAGGACGCCAACCACCTGTACAGAAAAGGGGAAACTCACCAGATGCTTCCGAGGCTCAGAGGGTTGGCATCTCAGGGGCCCTGGCCCCCATTAGCCAGCACAAGCTAGCCCCCCAGCGGGTTCTGGGAACATCTCCATCGAGAGCCAGCGTCTTGCTCCTGGAGAAGTGAAGGCACTGCAATCATGAGTCACACCACTCCCCAATTACTCTGAGAGGAAGCTTCCATGATGAAGGAGGAGAATTCTAGAGGAGTCCCAACCCCAGGGAAATTTCCCCAGCCTTTATCGGCAGCTGTCGCTTCCCGCTCATCTCCTTTCTCTTTGCTGGAGGTGCGTCTATGACAGGAGCTTCCAAACAGCTGAAGCTCAGGAAATTCTGGGAGTGTGTGTGTATTTGTCTCCGAGCGACTTTCATCCATCTGTAGGTTCAATCTGTCTGCAAACTCGCCTTTGTCAGCAGCTGGGGAGGCAGCTCCACAAGGGAGGGACACTTGTCTCCCGGCCACCAGCTGAGCCGAGCTCCCTCCAGCTCGAAGAGGACATCTGCAGGCCATTACCCATTCACGGCGGAGGACTGGGCCCTCAGCAAGATTTCCCCAGCTCGGTGCCTGGCACAGGAGCTCGCCTCCTCTCCGCCCACTGTCCCCTGCAGAAATCCCACCTGTGCCCTGATATATTCACAGCTGAATGGGACGACCTAGGACAGGGAGGTGGTAGAAGATGACCTCTGGAGTTCACGATGCATGATTAGGACCATTGTTTCTGGAGGCCTTTGAAGTCCTTTGCTGTTTGAAGCCATTGTCCTATAGTAATGGTCAGATTGTCCAGGGCTGAAAAGACTTTGAAAGTCATCTGGTCCCTTTTCCTTTCCCTCTCTGCCAACTGCCTACCCTTCTCCCCATTCCACAGTTACACCTTCTCTACAAGTTGGTCATCACTGCACTTGTAACCTTCCGGCAACAGGGAGTTCAGTATGTCTTCAGGCTCAGGGCAGCCTGGCAGGTTCTAATGGCTTTTCCAACCATTGAGCTGAAATCTGTCCACACTGAGTTGGTACCCACCCCCCCACCCCACCCCCGGCTCTGGTTCTACCCTCTGAAGCACAAGGATGGAGTCTAATCTCTGTTCCATGACAGCCTGGCTCACACTGGAAGGTGCTAGCACATAAACCTCCTCCAGGAGAACAGCCCTAGCTCCTTAAACAGCTCTTCTCGCACAGAGTTTTAAGTCCTTTTGGCTGGAAATGAACACTGGAAATCCATCTCAGTTCAGACTCCTTCCGTCCAAGTGACTTTGCAGGTCTCACGAATGACCCTGAGGCCAGCATGTTGGTTTATAAGAGTGACATCATAACTGCTGTCCCCAAAGCAAGTTAGCCCTGCAAATCTGATCCGGCTGGTGGTGTTCAGACCCTGGGGAGCCAGTCATCAGCTGGTGGGGCACTCACTCTGGGCCTGAACCCCAGGCTTAGAGGGGAGGGAGGTCATGGAAGGAAGAGACTGAGCTGGCTATAAGGGCCTCTCGGGTTAAGGCAGGCTTGAAGAAACAGGAGAGAGAGACCAAGTGACAGGCACAGGGCACCCAGAGCAGGGCCGTGGAGGAAGGACCCAGTGGCCCCATGCCAAGGTTTTTGGAGGAAGCCGGGACAACATGCTGGAGGAGGGCCCTTCCCAGTGCAGGAGGCAGGAACCAGAGACTCAGGCACAGAGGAAGCTGGAGGGCCATGCTGGGGGGAACAGGAGATTAGAGAGGGAGCCAGGCCATCCACAGGTGGCTCCAGGACCCTGGAAGGAGGCCTTGTCAGAGGAGCCCTGTGCCTATGAAAACCTTCTAGCAAGGATGCTCAAGCCCCAGGGGACCTGCCAAGGCCAGGGGACCATTTGGATGCAGAATTTGGTGGAGCCCACACTGCACATGGGCTTCTTTGTGCACCTGTACAGATGTGTCTGGCTACTAGCGCTCTCCCTGAAGTGAAGTCAAGATCAAGAATGTTCTCAAGGGTACCCAGGAGGCCCTTCGCCTTCCCAGGAGATTCTTCTTTGCAATAGACTCCACCAGCTTTTCGAGGTGACTGCTAAGTTGACTTCCGCATGGAGCAGCGGGAGGATTGCCAGGCCGAGAGGTGCCTCAGCGTGGGCCCCCTCTTCTGGGCAACAGCGGCAGACTCTGGGCTCCCCTTGAGTCCAGGGAAATGCGATTCCCACCTGCCGGGGTCTCAGGTCCTCTCCAGAAAGCCCAGCCCTTTAGGGAGCTGTCTCCCCGCTTGAGAGCATCTGCGTTCCTTCCCTCACCCCTGTGCCTGATTTCCAATTTGTTGCTATTTTCCATTTCATTTCCCTCCCGCTCACCTTTCCTCCCTGTGGGATCACCGGGGCTTTGATTTCCTTTTGTCAGAATGAGCATTTCCTTGTAGCACCACTGTCCCTCCCTCCCTCTTCCCACCCCCGTGACATTGTTTAATTCAGCTGCTTCCTGCACCTGGCTCGGCCTCACACCCACCGGCCTCACATCCACCGGGAGGGGAGGAAGGATCACAGCCAGCAGCAGCCCCCCCCACCTCCCTCCAGGTAAGACTGGGCCTCTCTGGTTACACTCGCTTCTGTTCAGGTCAGGAAGGAGAGCCCTCTAATTACTGACATTGCTGAGCCTGGAATGGGGGCTTGGAGAAGCCCCCCACGCTGTCCAGCCCGGCATGCTGGCGACTGAATGCCAGGCTATTCCCACCACCCTCTCTCTCTGCAGGTGGCAATTCCAATCTCTTCCCCTTGCCTGCAGGCAGGACTGAGGCCTGGCCTCTCTGCCTGGGTTGGGGAGGGTGACGGTGTGGCAGAAGTCACAGCTTTTTTCAAGAACTGAAGAAAAGGAAATTCTATTCTCCGTCTTCCCCCACCCCCACCCCCCCACTTCTAGGGTCTTGCTGTGCAAATGAATTGGTATAACCTAAATCCTGCCCTCTGCAGTTTTAGGAGTTACCCTTAGAAGTGACCAGGCAGGCCGTGTTCTGTCTCGCTGCCCTTGTCCCCAGGGCCAGGAGTCTGGCGGGTGAGGCTTTGCGGGCAGGTGTCCCTGCATCCTTTGTGGCTTCTATCCACATCACTCCATCTCACCTCCGTCTTCGGTGCAGGCCCCAGATATGGCTGTTTCCCTGTTAGCATCTCCGTTTCATTGTGTGCAGTCCCCAGAGGTGGTGGAAATGGAGATAGCTTTTCAGAGAGAGCACAGGTAGCTTGTGGGCTTACTGGTCAATGGATGCTGAGACCCTCATACCAGTAGCGCTAGGCCGGGATTCTGATCAATGTTCTCCAACCTGTGACCGGTGGCCACAGAGATTTCAAAGTGAGGAAAGGCCCTGATCTGCTCAAGTAACCCATTCATCCATTCACTGAATTCTTCATTGAACAAACAACTTCCTGATTTTCCAGCCCCGCCAGTCACAGGGCAAAGCAGGGGTTGGGGGGGTGTTGAGATAAGAAAACATGGTCGTTCTTCTCAAAGCACTCACAGTCTTGGGGAAGACAAATGCATACATACACAGGGCTGTGTGATAAGTGCCTTGTATGTACCAAGGGAAGGCATCACACATGCCACAAGGGTCGTGCCTTCAGAGGAAACACAGGAGCTGGACAGGCAGTCAAGAAGAATGTTCCATTGTTTGGACCAGCAGGTCAATTTCAATAGCTGTCCATAGTGTTTCTCTCAATGCAAGGAGCGCCAAAGTTGCAAAGACAGTGAAATTATGAAATACATTGCAAATTCTTTTAATTGAGTAGGGTCCCTTGCATGTGACATTTGTGTCTGTTCATAAAGTCGTGGGACACCAGGCCACACAGACAGCCCCAGAATCAGGACAAGCCCCTCACCGAGGCTGATGCAGAAATGTTCCAGGAAAACGGGAGAGGGCTCTGCTTATTGTCTGAGTCCTGAGTTCCTAGGGGTGCCATGCGTGTACTAGCTCAAGATTTAGAGGCAGGGAGAACATAAATCTGTTTGGCCAAGGGCCAGGGGAGTCCAGATTTTGGCGTCTGTTCTTTAATCAATAGCTTTAGGCCTTCCGATTAAAGGGTCTTAATTTGATAGTCTCCCAGAGGAGTCGTCAGTCCTGACGTGGACATACCACATGGCTTGCTGACGGCCATGGAGGCAGGGCCAGCTTCCCAAAGGACAGCGATGCAGCTCTATGTTCTCTTCAAATCAAAAGCCAGAAACGAGGTTGGTTTCCATCCCAGCTTCAAAGGTTAGAGCTGGAACGGACCCTGGTGAGTTCTGCCTCTGGAAAGAGCACACACGGTCCTTGGGGGACCACCCTCGCCAGGTGAAAATAGATCCTACTGCCAAAGAGAATCCAGGATTTCTTTGTCAGAGGAGTCAGAGTGCCCTTAGTTACATTGCAGTAATTCAAGCTGCAGTTTTGGGTGTTTCCCATTTGTTCTTCTGGTTTCCTCCACATTTCAGACCTGGCAAGCTCATCACCAAGGAGTTTGAGAGGGAGCCCTTGAGGTTATGGGAGGTGTTCTGGGTGGGCTGGAGGTCAGGGCCGAGGAGCCAGGGAATCATATGTCCGAGCTGCAGCTTGATTTTTCAGCTGAACTTAAACCTCACCAAACCTCATTCCCTTATCTGTGAAGTGCACTCCTACTTCGCCGAACCACTGTGAGGATTACGTGGAATAATATATGTGGGAGCACTTTCTAGACTTTAGAACATAGACACAAAGTATAGTGCATATCCGATGTTTATCTGTTTGCCATCTCTCCCTTGGGGGACCCGCCAGTTCCCACGGTTCTCACTGGTGTGTCAATCACCACAGGAGGCCACAGGGACAAGCAAGTGACCTCCACCTGGACCGTCACCTCCTCCCTTGGGACCGTGATCAGACCAAGAATTGAGCACGCGACCCAAATAGGGCCTATTAGAGTTCTTCCTTCAAACTTACATATTTGTGCGAAGAGATTGCCAAAGCAAAAGAAAAGGCTATGAATCGGGGCATTTGAAGGCTGTCTTCCCTGTCACAAGGGGACTGAAAGCCTTTCTGCTGATGGAATAGACAGATGGAAATGAGATCTGGATGCAGGGAGGCAGATTTCTGATGGCCCCGGTTCCTGATTCTGGCTCCTGGTGGTTGGATACCTGCAGCCCTTCATTCTTTGAACAGTCTTCATTATTTTCCACTCTGCAAGCCAACATTTTGCTTAATTAGTTGGAGATGGTTTTCATTTGTATGCAATGAAAAAGAGTTATTCCTGGTCATTCATTTTTTTGCAGGTTTTCATTTATTAATTTAGTCATTAATACATTTAACAAAGATTTATTGACTATAGAACACCATTGTTGTACACAAAGAATTTGACAGATCTTTATTATTGGTTCCTGGGAGGGAGCTTCTAAACCCTTGAAAGGAATACATTTGTTATTGGGACCACACCTGAGTGTATGCTAAAAAGATGACTCAGGATGGGGGCTGGTTCTTGTCACGAGACGGTTGGGCTTGGAGCTATGTGACTTGGCCTGAATGTCCTCCAGAGAGAGAAGGAGGTTTGGAGAGTGAGTTCAGTCACATGGCCAAGGATGCAATCATCCCTTTCTACATTATGAAACCCCAATAAAAATTGTGGGCACCAATGCTCAGTGGAGCCTCCTGGTTGGCGAAGACATCCACGTGCTAGGAGGGCAATGTATCTGGATTCCAGAAAGGAAGGGGCTGAAAGCTCTGCATTCGGGACCCTCCCAGACCCTCCCCCCTCCCGTATGTCTTTTCATTTGGCTGGCCCCGCTTTGCATCCTTTATCATAAACTGTAAGTATTATGCTTTCTAGAGTTCTGTGAGGTCATCTGGGGAATGATCAAAGCTGAGGAAGTTGTAAGAATGTCTAGGTTTGCGGCCAATTGATCAGAAGTACAGGGGACCTGGGGATCCCCAAACTTGTGACTGGCATCTGACACGAGGGCAGTCTTAGGGGAAACGCTGCCCTTTGTCGGTGGAGGCTGCATGAACTCATTTTGGGGGGGGGGTTGTTGCCAGAATCCCACCGTGGGATTACAGCCATGCACATGAGCATTTTACTCAAGAGAAAGGGAAATGCATAGTTTTTCATCAGGTGAAAGATTTGTATACGAATGTTTACAGCAGCTCGGTTTGTAATAGTTCCAAACTGGAAACAATCCAAATGCCCATCAGTAAGAGAATAAACAAATTGCGGTATATCCAATCGATGGAATACTACTCATTGATAAAAAAAGGATGAATTAATGAAACATGGAACAACATGGAGAGTCTCAAAATAATCATGCTGAATGAAAGAAGCCACACAAAGAAAGAGTATGTATTGTATGCTCTCACTTACGTAAAACTCCAGAAAACACAAACTAGGGATGCCTAGATGGCTCAGTCCCTTAAGTAGCTGCCTTCGACTCAGGTCATGATCCCGGGGTCCTGGGATCAAGCCCCGCATTGGGCTCCCTGCTCAGCGGGGGTGCCTGCTTCTCCCTCTGCCTGCCGCTCCCCCTGCTTGTGCTCTCTCTCTCTCTATCTGACAAATAAATAAAATCTTGGAAGAAAATTAATCTATAGTGGCAGAAAACAGATCAGTGGTTGCCTGGGAGGAGAGGTGGGGAGGGATAGGAAGGAGGCGTTACACTGGGCAGGAGGAAACTTTTAGAGTGATGGATATGTTCACTATTTGATTGTGGTGATGGTTTCGCGGGTGTAGGTCTGGGTCAAAACTTACTAAACTCCATTTTGAATATGTGCGGTTTATTATATGTCAATTATACTTCAATAAAGTGGTTTCACATAATCCCATGGCAGATCCTATGAAAGTGCTAAAAGTTTCCTAACATCTGCAGAATCTCAGACTCTATATCCAAAATGGCACTCCTTTCCTGACCTACTTCCAGAGTGCTTTTGCATATTGACATATCCTCTCCTGGATAGGGGCACTGCCATCCGCCCCAAATCCAGAAACCTGAACTTTTTCCTCTTCTTCCACCAAAAGCCAGTTGGAAATGAAGTTCTGGCGATTCTCCTTCCTCAATATCTCTTAAACTTGACCCCTCCTCCCCCGCCAAGTTTAGGTCATTATTACCTCACATCCGAGCTCTTATGTTAGCCTCCCCAACTAGGTTTCCAGTACTCTATGCTGCTTCCAATGGGAGCTTTCTGGACCCTGTGTGTGATCTCTGAAAAGCCTGGGTACAACTTGTTTCTTCCAGATAAAAAATAGAGACAAAAAGGTTCTTCTCCTCGCTTTGCCTCGATAATCCTTACCTTAAACATTGCCTCTTCGCGGAGACGCCCCCTAGCCCCAGCTAGTACGTCCCCTGGTTAGGACCCAGAGCTCCCCCTCGTGGTGGCGTGTAACATCCGCGGGTGATTTACTGCCTATCTTCCCACACTGTAAGAACCGAAACTGTTCCCTTTATGGCTATTTCCCAGCGCCTTTCTCAGGGTCTGGTACAGAACAGGAGTACCGTGAATACTGATCAGCAACTCAAGAAGGGTCCAGTCTACTAGGACGAGTATAACAGGGATACACAAGGATATCAGGCAAATTATAGGTGCGGTAAGGCACGACCCAAACAAAAGCCGACAGTGACAAAGAGGAGAAGGGAGAGAGATCTGGCTGTGAGATAAGGAGGGCTTGGAGAAGGAGGGGGCATAGGGAGCAGGGTCGGGCCTTCCATAGAGTAAGAATGAACTTAACAAAGGGGGGACACAGGAACAGCCACAGTCAATCTGGGGACTAGAGCGGTCCACTTCATAATATATATTCACAGAATGAAAAGAGTAGGAAGAAGGAGAGCTGTAAATGCCTTGAGGCCAGAGCTTGGAGGGTGTTAAATATCCAATTATTTGGTGGCCCAGGGGGGCCACGGAGGGTTTTTGAACAGGTGAATGACTTAATTAGCTATGTTACTGCCAATATTCTGCTTCTCTCCTCTTCCTCTGCCCTTCTCCCCCTCCCCTTCTCCTCCTCCCCCTCCCCCTCTCCTCCTCCCCCACCTTCTCTCCCTCCTCCCCCTCCCCCCTCCCCCCTCACTGTTCTCCCACTCAGGTAGCAATGGAGCCTAACATAGATCAATTGGAAGGAGATAGAGACAGGAGTTGGACACCTATGACTTGGAATACTGTCCAAGAACTTGGGTGTTAGCCTTGAAAATGAAGGAGCAGGGTCAGATGTGAGGGAAGTGGTAGAAACAGACTTTGTGGGACTTGGCACCTGACTATTCAGAAGGATGAAATAAAGAGTGCACTCAAAGATGAATCAGCGGTTTCAACCCTGGTTTACCTGGAGGATGATGGTGTCTTTATTCACTCTCACCAAAGACTTGGTTCTGTGGGGTGTCCGACTGGGTTGGAGAGGCAAGAGAACAAGAGTTTGGAGTGGAGTTGGCCTTTATAGCCAGGTGAATGCAATTCCTGGCAGTCTTTGATCAAGAAATTCCGCGGGCTTCTTCCCTACTGTGCTCGTTCCTCTGGGAACCTCTGCCAGTCAAGTGGATGGGGGATCCGTCTTCGCGAAGAGATTTTTTTTTTCCTCTTAATAAATAACAATGCTAAATTGCAAGTGTGTGGGGGAGTATCAGGACATCGCTCCTCAATCCTGCTATTGTGTTTGAGCTCTGGGTAATTAGTGTCTGGTAGTTTTAAACAGATGGGTCTCTCTGGCAGCAGGGATTACAGCTTGAAATCAATCCTGAACAAATATTATATTAATTTCTCAACTCCCTCTCTCTGTGGACAAAACCTGTTCTTTTCCTCTGAACGCTGTAATGACGAGAACATTAATATTAGATCATTTAGAGATGAAACGGAAGTGGTGGAGGAAAAAAAGGGACTGAACTTAACAGGAGCCGAGGAGGAGGCAGGTGCTAAAAGTTTCATGTGGCTGGTTGCAGACGGGAAGCCGAAGAAGGAAATCCTGAGCACACTCGGGGCGGGGGTGGGGGCCTTTCAGCGCTCCCCAAATGTTCAGCTTTGGTTTGAAGCTGGCACCTGCTTTGACAATAGGCTGGGCAGTCTCTGATGTTTATTCAGCCTCAAAGAGGAGACCAGTTCTACATAAATAAGTCTGCAGGGGGCCTGGCTACACTTCTGACTTTCCAATCACACGGGGCAATCTACAATTCAAAAACAAGATTTGCTTCCTGCAGTGAGCCTACAGCCTGCCCCCTGAAGCCCCACCACCACCTGGGAAGCACAGCCCCTCTCTTGGACTGTTAAAAAGGACCCACCGCACCCCCCCCCCTACAACCACATCCTTGTGTAAGGGCATGTGATGGGGCCCATGCTTTGTTCCCAGCATTGGGTAAAAGCTAAGTCTGGAAATGTTTAAATGTACAGGCAGTCAGCTCTCGATTATTAATGCTAATGTAATTCCTGAACCATTTCTCTTTGGCTTTGTAGAATTTTTTTTTTTAACTGCCATCAGACCTTACCTACCTAATCATGCTTGGCTCAGGTTGACATGAAAACAGCAACAACTGTGGGGTTGTGGAAAAGATCAGGGGATTTGGAACTGGTCCTGCCCCTGCTAATGATGCGTCTCAATGTCTGGGCATCCGCTTCCCTATCCATAGAATGGGGACTGAATCAGCCCCACCCCCACCCCACCACACAGTGGAAAAGTCAAATACAGTGATGGATACACAAGTACCTAAGGATCTGTACAAGCCAAGCACATGTGGGGCTATGAAAATGCCATTGCTGGGGCGCTGGGGTGGCTCAGTCAGTTAAGCGTCTGTCTTCGGCTCAGGTCGTAATCTCGCGGGTCCTGGGATGGAGCCCAGTGTTGGGCTCTCTACTCAGCGGGGAACCTGCTTCTCCCTCTGCCCCTGCCCCTCCCACCTGCTCGTGCTCTCTCTCTGTCTCTCTCTCAAATAAATAAATAAAATCTTAAAAAAAGATAAAGAAAGAAAGAAACAAAAATACCATTGCTGCCCCCAAGCGCTGGATTCCTAGAGGATGGAAGTCTTCAGAGAAAACCCACTTGCAGACAAACATGGAGGGTCCATGCAGGAACCACAGCTACAAAGTCCTGGAGAGGAGCCTCTGACCTGTGGTTCTTGCAGAATCTGAATTGGAGGCGGGCCTAGTGGAATTGGAAGCGGGGCTAGTGCAGTTTTATGTGGGCTTGTGGGGGTGGAGGAAGCTGCCAGGAGAGGCCACTGGGGGAGGCAGAGGGGAGCCATGAGATGGGGGGGTGGTGTTGAGAGCTGGGCGGGTCTGGGATTTTACTACACTCACCAGCTGACCAGTTAGCCCGCCACAGCTTCCTGGATGCCGGCAGAAGACACGAGACTTCGGGTAAGGGACCAAAGGCCGTTACTCAGAGTGACGGCAGTAGCCAGAGGGTCAGCACGCATGGCTCCCCAGTTCCTACGGGGTGACCAGAAGAGGGCCAGGTGACACCTGCACGTGCAGTGGTCTGCTCTACCAGAAGGAATCCTGAGCTCAGGGAACTTGAACCTTTTATGACGGGATGGAAGCCGTCCTGACCTTTGCCCCAGAAGGAGACATTATCTTTTTTATACTGGACCCTAAGCTAGCTTTTCCTTTGCTCCAGAGACACACTGTCTCCATCTTCCAAAGCTGCTCACTATACAAATATTCTCGAAAAGATGGTCAGAATAAAGCCAGTTATTCGTAAGACCTGCCGAAAAGCAAGGGGCCTCTGGAAAGTTGTCTTCGCATGGAGTGCTCCTGGTGTACTTCGAGCAGAAGGCGTTCCGAGCAGAGAGTCTACTCCCAGGCGCAGTGGGGAACAACAGGGGATGCTGAGGTCCCCTGCCCGCAGGTGCCCGCTCGCCCCACAGCAGTCGGTCTTAGCACTGCCGCCAGGTGGGATCTGACTGCTTCTTCAGCTGAAGACCCTTCATGATTCTCCTTCCTCTTCAAGCCCTCTCACGACCTCACATGGCCCAGCCACTCAGTGTCACCTGGGAGCTTGGGAGAAACGCAAATTCGCAAGCCCCTCCCCAGAACTACTGAATCTCTTGGGGGGCTGGGCAGCAGCCTGTGCTTAACTAGCTTCCTTGGTGAGTAACACATGCTCAGATTTGAGGATCCCTGCACTAAAAGGTTAGCTGCGGTTAGCTGGCTCTTGTGTGCTTGTCTCTCAACAATCCACCAGATCTTCAAAGGCCTAGGGTTCTCTCTAGAACCTACAGTCTTCACCCCTAATGTTTGTTCTTCCCTTTTCCTAGAACATGATTCAGCCCCCTGGAAGTTCTCATAGATAATTCCTACTTATCCTTTAGTTGTTAGCATAGTGGTCACCTCCAGGAGGTTTTCCTGGCTTCTGAGCCTGGGTAAGTTTTCCTCATCAGTGTTCCCAAAGCTCCATCTCTTTCCCCCATCTTGGCACATACTCCTCAAACTGAAATTGCTTGTCTAGCATCTGTCTTCACCTGGAAGCTCCATGAGAGCCCACAATTATGTCTGTCTTGTCACTCCTTTATCCCTGGCCCACAGCAGGCACTCCATTGGTATTTGTTGATAAATCAGTTAATTATTTCATTTAATTCCAGGGTAGTTAGGTCAATGGCTGCAAAGGATGCCACATCTGGGGCTGGAGGGGCTAGCCAGAAACTCTGAACCTTCTGCTCAGAGGCTTGACCTCCTGGGAACATCCCTACGGAGCTTAAAGGAAGCTGACCTACCCTTTCTGTATAATGCAAGGGATTCTCTTGGTGAAAGAGCAGGGTCCTTAAGCTTGCTTTCTGTGGGTGTTTGGGGACACACATCCTACACCAGCCCAGGTCAGCACCCTTCCAGGGGTTGAGAGCAGCGATCCTGCCTGCAGGAAGCATCATCTTGGTTCTAGGAAAGAGCCAAGAGGAGGGAAGGGAAGCATGCAAAGTTGCTTTTGCTAAACTCTTCGTGTAGCTCAGATACTTCAGACACGTTATCCCACTTAACGCTTGCCGAACAGCTCTGTGTGATCGTCATGGTTTCCTTTTCTTATAGGTGAGTAGAACAGAAGCTCAGAGAGGCTAAGAGTGGCTTCAAGGTCACGGTCACAGAGCCTCTAAATGGCGGGGCCAAGTTTCAAGAACACATCTGTTAAACTTAGTGCTATCACAGCTCCTCCTTTCCTCTCTGTCTTGGGGAATGTATTCACAGAGAGGTTACCAGAGGCCAAAGGGCTTTGCTGTCCCAGGCCCCCACCACTCAGTGCAGAGCTGGAAGCCCCAAGATAGGTGTTATCGTGTAAAGGACAGAGTGCAGGACTCGGACAAGTGCTCAGTGACCCTAGTAGGCCACACCCCCACTCTCCTTGGTGTCTTCACCTATAAAACTAGAGGGATGGTTGACCTATATGACTTCCAACATCCTTCCCACGTCCAACACGATCCCAGACGTAGCGGCCTGTTTCCATAGTCTGCAAATCCTAATGCAGACTGTACTGAGGCCAGGTTCACCGTGTCTGGGGGAAAGAAACAGTGACATTCTTAACCTTCATCACTGGGCATCCCTCCAGCCCCTCTCCCTCCACTTCAGGTCTGAATTAAATGGTGGGGGTGAAGACAGGAGTGACAAGAGTCTTGAGAAATACAGAAACCACTGACCCCAGCCTCCACCTGGTCAGTAACAGGTCTAGCCAATTAGAACAGTGGTTGCCTGCTTTGGCCGTGCGTTGAAATCATCTGGAAGCTCTGAAACTGTTGATGCCTCTATCTTACCCCGAAACTTGTGATTTCGTAGGCCTGGGGTGTTGCCCCGATGTTGGGATTTTAAAATGCATCCTGGGGAGCATTCTAATATGTGGGTTGAGAACCACTGAGTTAGAATAAGATTAGCACTGTCCCTCTTCCCTCTCTGGCAATATTTTGCAAAAGTGACGGCCCATCCTTTTGACCAGAAGAGCCACACTTTTCAGGATTTACCCTAAAGAAGGGCTGCAGGATGACATGTGCCCCGGTCTCTCCAGCCTGCGCGCTGTGTGGTGGGCCAAAACCCACTCGGAGTTTTCATCTTGGCCTTTCCACCTTGCTGCATTCCGGGTCCACTGGCTGCAGTGTAGCAGCCGAGAGAGCTGAAAGTGTGCGAGCAGGTGATGTCCAGACAGGCTGCAACACTTTCTTGCTTGACATGCCTGTCCTCTGACTGGGCCTCAGGAAGCGAGGGCCTGGGGTTGCAGAGGTGGCAGGTGTGGACTTGACCGGCTTGCCCGAGGGAAATGCTGCATTCCCGGACCCAGCTCAACCCTGGGCAGCTGCCGGGATCGGTGCATTCAGTCGTTCAAGTGCTGAGCCCTGTACTTGGCCATCCCAGCAGGGGTGCAGGCAGCGGTGGTGGTGAGGTCAGGGGAACAGGCCTTTGAGGCTGTCTTAGCTCCGGGACCCTGCTTCAGCGTTGGCTCATTGGCCACTCAGATCCATGCAACAAACAGGGACACAAAGGATTTAAAAAATCTCAGGCCACACCTGCCTGAAGTGTGTTGGTGAGAGAGGACAAACGAAATCTCTGTTTTCATTCCTTTCCCCAAATGGAGTTCATACAAAGCCTTTAAACCATTGGCTTTTATCTGTTTTTAGTGTCCAATTTAGGGCTTTGCAAGGGTCTCCCTCCAGGGCTTTCTCAATGGATTTATATCCCAGCCAGAGAGCATCTTCGAAAGCTCATCTGAGCTGAAAAATAGAGAAAGATCCTTCTCCATTGTCAAGTGACAAGTGACAGCACCCGGGCAGCCTGCTAGGGTGCACAGGGGACCCACTCTGGATGCTGCGGCTGGGGCGGGCCCTATCTGGAGAGGGAGGGCGCAGTCCCCTTGGGGTCCTGAATTGCCGTCCCTCTTCTGGGCACAGAGACTTTCCAACTCTGAGAGCCTTTCAACAAAGCACTGGCTGCCCTCTAGGCCTGTCACCTGTGGGCACAAAGATGTCAGCTCACTGGCCAACCACCAGGTGCCATGCTCAGAGATGAGTACGTCGGGGGTGGAGGGGAGAGCGCAGAGGAAACCTGCTCTGGCTTGCCTGGTAGGAAACAATAGCTCTCTTCTTTCCTGCTAAGCTGACTTCTCCCAGCTTCCAGCAGCAGCTGCATTAACCCCCTCCTCTCTGCCTGGTTCCCCTCTCCTCGCCAAGGCCCTCATCCGTTCTTCCTTGCCATCCGTATTCATTGAGCACATACTATATGCCAGGCAGTGTCAGGGACAGGATGCCCATGCCTAAGTTGCTCAGGGTGAGTGGGAGAGGCAGAGAAGTAAGTGGCTGATGATAGGGCAGCGAGGAGTTGTGAAGGTCGGGACACTTTTTAGAGCGGAGACCCAGAGTTGTGCGCATCCCAGGCAGCAGCGTGGCGTAGGCTTCCTGACCCGGAGGCTCGAGGCCCTGATGAATATTCCTAGGATTCCCAAGGCCCTTCCCGGTTTATACCTGTTGTCCTGGCAACACTTTCATTCTAAAAATGTCACAGTTTGGATGACGAATAGGCACAAATCAGAACTGTTCCTGAAAACCCATGAATGCTATATTCACAGGGCACGTGTAACCCAGGATTGAAATTCTGTTTTGTGACAGAGTCAGAGCGCCCGGTGTGGCTTTGTGTGTGCATATGGCAAAGGGCTGTTCTGCAGAACGTGTGTGCGGCTCCAGTGAGTCACTGGCAATTTTTAAAAATGACTTGGCGGGGATGGGGGGCACCTGGGTGGCTCAGTCGTTAAGCGTCTGCCTTTGGCTCAGGTCATGATCCCAGGGTCCTGGGATCGAGCCCCGCATCGGGCTCCCTGCTCAGCGGAAAGACTGCTTCTCCCTCTCCCACTCCCCCTGCTTGTGTTCCTCTCGCGCTGTGTCTCTCTCTGTCAAATAAATAAAATCTTTAAAAAAAAAAATGACTCGGGGGTTGGAGATGGTGGTCATAGATACAATAGAAATCATTTTAATTCACTTCTCCCTTTCACAGTTCAAATCCACAGAGGGAAAGGGGGGTGCAAAGAGGAAAGGCCAGCACTGGTTGGGTGCCTATTATGAACCACACACTTGGCTGCACACTCTAAATGTGGGTGCTTTTTTACCCTCTCGATGAATCTGAGAAGGAGATAGAGCATGCCCATTTTCCAGATGAGCACGGAGGTTTGGAGAGATTCCATTACTCACAGCTACAAAGTCACGAAGCTCCACGTAGCAGATTCGGTCTCCCGACTCACGGCCGGTGCTTCCTCTGTGACATCACAGCTCAGGGGAGAATTGCCTGGGAGGCTGGGCCAGAGCTGTGGTAGTTCCAGCTGGCTCCTCTCTGGTCCTGCCACTGTCACCTGTCCCCACGGGGCTCCTCCTTTGAGAGGCATGTTTCCAAGAAGCATTGCTGACCACTCAGCCCTTGAGATCCCATGCCAGGACCCTGAGGGATAGGCAGGAAGAGGGGCCTTGAGTGGGGAGGAGGCTGGGGGCAGGTTGGACTTCCTCCGGGATGGGCTCTGTCCCTGCCAGCTGTGCACTCTTGGGCGTGTGCACCCCTCTGGTCCATGAAATCGGGGATGTGCAATGAATGACTCTAAAGATCTTCCAGCTCTCATGTGGCTCTGATTCCAGGGTTAACATGCCCACTTGTGCCACAGGCCCATCCTGATTCCTGTGGTTAAAAATGGGAAAACGAGCATCTTCAGAAACCTTTCTGCCCTCTCATTGCTGAGTGGCAGAGCAGATTCTGTGGCTGTGGCCATGGTCATGGAGCTCAGAAGCCCAGGGATGAGGCTGGGTGGAGGCCATGGAGGCGGCCTTGGCCACTGAGGGGACGTTGGATGTGAGTGTGCCGTAGGAAGCTGCTCCTCCCTGACCATTGCTTGGCCCGGGACCCACGTCCCCAGGGGGGTGGCAGGCCTTGGCTAGGAAGCCCAGGGGAGATTTTTCCTGGGTCAGAGCTGGGGATGAGGCTGTGGCCGCTTTTCTAGACTGCTGAGCAAAAAGCCCTGCCGAGACTTGCCTCCAGTAAGTCCCACTGGCATGAACTGCCTCGGCTGGTGTCTTTCCCCAGCAACAACGTCAGACCCCTGCCCGCTCTGAGAACAGCTCACTGGCTCCAGGCCTCAGAACACCTGCCTCCTCCCCTCCCCCCACAGGGGGGCAGTGGTTCCTGCCTCAGCCGGGCCCAGCGGCACTGGAACGGGAGGAAACAATGCAGGATGGAAATGGTTCACACACCCAGACTTGTTCTCTGGTGCTGCTTTCAGGGTGTGGGGGACACTGAGCTCTCATGCCCCTCCCAGATGTGAAAGCTGGCCAGTCTGCAGAGCACCAGGTGGGGCTCCACCCGGGTGCTCTTGGCAGAGATTGGTGGGGGGGATGGGGGGAGCCAGCCCTATAGTCTGAGGGCCGGCGAGGGGCCGAAGGACCCTGTTCTCTGTCTAGCACGGGAGCCCTCTTCTTGCAACCTGCTGCCTCCCTGTACTTCCCGGGCCAGGGACACCGAGCACACCTCCCACCCCTTTGGCTGGGTCCCCAACCTCCAACCAAGGCCTTGGGTGTCTGCAATCCTGGGGGATCGTTGGGAAGAGCATCTGTTTTTCTGAGTTGGGACCGTGAAACTCCATCCTTAGGGACGGTGGGGGGAGGGGGAGGGCGCGGAGGCACAGAGCAAGTTCGTGCATTTCTGTGTATGTTTTTGATGTTTCCTCCTCTAGCTTCCTCTGACCCTAAAACACCTTCAGGGTCAGACGGTGCCTCTCACAGAGTTCAGGGTCATTCTTGCCGTTAGGGAAGAGCTCCCGTAAAGGGTGATTGGAGAAGGAGTCATAGGAAGTGTGTGTGTACCCATGGCATTTATAACAGTATATGTCCCGCACTTGATACAGTATTTGCACACCTGTTTCCCCACTCAAGGGTTCCACGGGATCCTGTGAGGTAGCAGGGCAAGTGTTACCACCCTCTACCTTCTAAGTGAGGAAGCCCAGAATCTGGGAGGAGCAGGGACTTGCATGAAGTTGGGGCCCAGAGCAGGTGCAGGGGCAGGCCTCTGGTGCAGGCCCCTTGTGTCTACGCAGCAATGACAGGCTCCCACCCTGACATGCGCTCTGGGTCGGACCGGGGAACCAGAAGACCAGTGCAGGCTGAGCAGTCCCGAGCCCACAGGGAGGCTGGAGTGCTGAGTGGCCTCCTGGGAACCCAGAGCTGTGAGTGCCCCACCAGATGGCCAGGTGGGAAGGAGGGTGCCTTAGATGACAGGCAGCCACTAGGTGTAAAGTGGAAACAGAGCTATTTGCAGGCCTTTTCACCATCACCCCTGTGCTGAGTGCCAGGGTGGAGGGAGCAGGACACAGGAGCGTGGTGCCTGGCAAAACAGAGCCAGTTGGTGCTGATGCAGACATTGACCAAGTCCATGCCCTGGGCCTTTCACGTGGGGGGGGGGGGCTTTGACAGTGACAGCATGCGGCAGCGGGCGTGGGGACGGGCGAGCAGGCACGGGCGGGGCGAGCGAGACAGGACAGCGTGGTGGTTCCCCATGTGTCCCCCTCCACTCTTGGGGCCCAGCATGGTGGTGCTCAGGTTCTTCTTCCCCAGTGGATCCCATCAGCCCGGCTGCTACCATTCCAGTTTCAGACTCCTCCCCGGCTTCCTCGTTCCTCAGCACGGAGGAAACCGTGTAAGCCACGCCACCCGGCTCGCTGGGTTGGCTGGCAACCTGACACTCCTTTCCCCGGGCTGCTGAAGGCCAGTGCCCTCCCTGCAGCTCCTCCTGGCTTCTTGTCACCAACCAGTCCGCCCATCTTCCTGCCTTCTGCCCCCTCCCTTCCCCAGCACACCTGGACCTGTGCTGCTCACTCGCTGGGACTCCAGCTTCCCCTTCTAGCATTTCTGTGCCTTCTCAGGCAGTCACTCTGCTCTCCCAACCCAGTCCCGGAGCCCTCGGGCCTGACTGCCCTCTCTGCTTCCCCGCGGGACTCAGTCCCTCCATCATCCTGGTCCAGCAGGTGGACCACTCTCAGGGCCACAGGGCCCATCCCCAGTCTCCACATCACAACCCAGATTTTCTCCATTAACGGTATGGATTTCTTCCCTGAACTGCTGGGAAAAAAGGCAGCCTTAGCAGCTCGGCAGTTGATTAAGTCCTGGCAGCCCCCAGGGACTGGTCATGGATGAACATCTGAGTGGGAGGCCAGGCTGGGCGTGAGGGCAGGCTGCTGTGGGGAGCACAGTGAGCCATGGGGCCGGATGCTGGATGCGGATAGAGCAGGCCAGAAGGGCAAGCCCGAGATGGGCCGCGCTGTGGCTGCCATGGGAGCCGGCCTTCGGGACCCTCCCAAGGACCAGCCGGAACCCTGTCCCACCTGGTGCAGCACCTGGCCCCCCCCCCACCCTCCCTGCCATTTTCCTGCCGGCCCTCCCACCAAATACCTGCCAGGCCTTTTGCCTGGCACCCAAGATTAGAGCTTCCCAAGACTCTCCCTGCCCCCAAAGATTTCCCATTCCAGTAGGAACACAGACCCCCCCCCAAACCAGATGATTATATTAACACAGAGGAGACAGTCCGAGACAGGGCAGGTTGGCCTGTGTTCATTTCTGAGTGATCTCAAGCCAGGGAGTCAGACAGACCACGGGCTAGGGCTGGGCTGGGGCTGGGCTGGGGCTGGGCTGGGGCAGCTGCCAGATGGGAGCATTTGGGGAAGTTCCTACAATGCCCTGAAAGAGTCATTTGCCTTGTTCCAAAGTTTTGTCGTTGGTTCTGGTTAGAGTCTGCTCTCCTCCCGTTCCGGAATCACTCACTCGCTCCATCATTCCATCAGCCCATGTTTACTGAGTGTCTCCTATGTACCGGGCACTGTACTTGGCCCTGGGGTTACAGTGGTGAGCAAAACAGACATGGCCCCTTCCCTCTAGTGGACCCTGAATCTGGAAGTAAGCATCCATTTGTCAGCCTGAAAGCACACCAGAGCCCCCAGGATGTGGGAGGCTGGCTCCAAGAAGAGACTGAAGTTTGAGTCAAGACAGTGAGAACCCAAATGGAACCTCTCCTCGTCTACCGGGCAGACTTCTGTCTTGTCCCCCTACACACCCAACCCTGAGGCAGATTCCGGGATTGGAATCCTGGATTAGATCAGGTGGCTTCAACAATAAACAGTTATTTCTCACAGTTCTGGAAGCTGGGAAATCCAAAATCAAGGTGCCGGCAGATTCGGTGTCTGGTGAGAGCCCACTTCCTAGTTCATGGATGCCAGGAAGCCTTCTCAATGTGTCCTCATGTGGTGGAAGGGGCTAGAGAGCTCTCCGGGGTCTCTTTTATAAAAACACTACTCCTATTCCTGAGGGCTCCACCCTCATGACCTAAAGGCCTCCCAAAGGCCCACCTCCTAATGCCATCATCTTGGGAGTTAGGATGTCAACGTATGAATTTGGGGAAGACATAGATACCCATTCCTTATCTTAAGCCTTGTCAAAATCCTACAAGATAAACATCATAATCCCAATTTACAGACCAGGAAGCTGAGGCTCGAGGGAGCAGTTAGTTCATCCAAAGTTTGCATGGGCAGAACATAAGCAGGTCTGGCCCCAGAGCCATGCCTTCTCCAGCACCCTGTTCTGTCTGGGAAACACGCAAAGCCCCCACCTCCTTTGCTCCCCTCTGAGCACTGCAGACACATGAATACCCTGACCTCCTGGAAGGTTGCTCCCGCTCAAGGGTGGGAAGAAAATTATAGGGCAAGTGCCAGTGTGAATTCTTGCTTTCCTTCTTTAACTCCTGCCCCCTCCTCCTGCATCTTCCCAGTCCTGGCAATCCCAGTCTCCCCTCCTTACCCCCTCTTGTCCCAGAAAAATCCCAAAAAGGCTTCACGTGACTCTATTTAAATCCCCACGTTCAGCACTAGAACCGGTTCTGCTTTCCTGGTGTGCTCTGGGTCTCCATCTGGTTTGGAGGCTATTTTGATCTGCCGGATGCAGATTAGCTGCCGTGATCTGGGCTGAGCTGCTGGAGAGATGCCTTTATCTACAGAAGGACAATTTAAAAACCAACTCTAAGCGCAGAGAACAAATAAATAAATTCCTCTTCCTGTCCCCAACACTCTCCACCCTGTTTCTACAGGTAATTGCTGGAGGGTTTTTACTGCGCACCGGCTCTTGTTTGCATGGAGTGTGGGATGCCGCAGAGTAGACCACGGGCTGATGGCTTCTGGCCAGAAATGCCAGGCGAGAGGGATGGGGACTCCATGGGGTCCGGAGAGGGCATCTCCTGGCTCAGGAGCACTAGGCAGTGCCGTGTGCCCTTCTGAGGTATGATGTCTTTATTCATGCACTCTGGCCTAAGTGTTGGTGGGGCAGGGATCTTCTCCAGTTGTTGAGAAAGGGGCCTTTCGGTCTACTGTGGGCTGCACCCAGAGGACGAATGATTAATGACACCGTCAGTGTCCCAGTGTTCCAGGAGCTCATGACCCCTGAAATATGGCTTCTGTATCACCAGGTGGGTGGCAGTGAGGGTGTCCTGGCCTGGGAGACAGAAGGGGGCTCAGAGGTGGGAAGGAAGAGGAAATGAAGATCTTGTAGCTTCTTAAAAGCTATGGGTTCAAAGCAGGAGAAAAGAGGGAAGAAGAGAAGCTGCATCTCGGAAAATTTCTCATTTACTGCTCACAGTGATGGTTGGAGGAGAGCTCTACCCTCCCCAGCTCTAAGCAGGGACGTCCAAGTTCACCCGGCAAAGGCAGAAACAGAATTCAAACACCCGTCTTCGGCGAGGAAGCCACAGTGTCCCCTTGTAGAGTTTCGAGAAGCTGCTGAGGGTTTAAATGAGCGGGGAGGGAATCGGGGATTGAGAGAAGAGGAGGGAATGTTTTTCTCTTTCCTTCTCCTTCCCTCTCCTTCCTGCAGCCCTGCACCTTGATCTGACCTGGGGCAGCGGCCCCCTCCTCCATGGGCTGCACACGGCCCTTGGCATGGTCAACGACAGTGTTGTCCACACTGGGTGGCCGGCCTTGATCTGGCTGTGGAGGGTGGGTCTGTCCTTTCAGTGACATGGGGCTCAGGGTGGTGATGAAAGTGAACGTCAAAAAAGCAACAGCACCTCTGAAGCCCCACTTTGGGCTGAGTTAGGGCAGAGTAGATGAGAATGGGGGGCATACAGGTGAACCTTGACCTTTTCGCCTAGACTTGCCCCATGCTTGCTGGGCGTGTGGCTTCCTCTCTGCGCCCGGCAGGGGTAGGAGGTGGGCAGCATTAGGGACCTTGTGTTTGTAGCCTTGCCTGACAAGCCACTGTAATTGCTTCTCTTTATGGATGAGAACTCAAGGCTCAAAGTCATATGGATAGCAAGCTGTAGACCCAGCCTTTGAATCCAGGTCTGTCCCATTCCAAAACTAGAATTTCTATTAGAAAGTACAATAATAATTACAAGTAATGTTTCTGGAGGGCTGTGTCATGCTGTCTGCTGAGCACTTTGCAGACATCATATCACATAATCTTTATAGTGTCCCTGTTTTGCAGATAAGGAACCTGAAGCTGAGAAAGGTTAATACTTTGCCTGGAGTGGCACAAATCCTAAAATGAGCCAGCCCCAAGGCCTGTGCTCTTAACCTCTAGGCAAGCTCCCACTCATAAATGGACCCCAAACAGACAAGACCGCGGACTCACATTCCATGCAGGCAAGGTGTAGGCTCTGTTCCGATGGAGGAGTTCAAGGCAAGAGCTTGTGGAGGTGCGCTGAGCGACTCCTTTCCTTCCCTGCAATCAGCCCCCTTGAGGCGGCACCTAGCAAAGTGCCGCATGCACCTTTGTTCATGCGTCTGCCCTGGGGCTGGAATGGAGCTCTAGAAAGGCAGGGCTGGGTCATAGTCCTTCCAGTGAGTGCTGAGCTGAGGCTTAATAAGTAACAAGTCTGTAACAAGTGTTGCAGATGAAGACAGGAGGCCCAGATGGATCTAAGTGGTCTCTACTCCCAGGACTCTGGGTTGCCCTTTGCGGCTGAAAAGTCTCCTGGGAGTTTGGAGAGGTTGCTACTTTGAAGTTCAAGGACGTTTCAAAGGTACCTCCACTCATCACACAATCATCTGACTTCTCTTTCTCTCCATTAGCCCCTTCTGCCCCTGCCCCCATGAGCTGAGAGAGGAGGAAGCAAGCTTCTACCGCCATGAAGCCTGCGAGTTGTATCTTGTGTCTCAAGACACCCATAGGAGTGAGCGGAGGGAGTATGCAGTCACCCGGATCTGGTTAGCCATCAGGATCATGCTTGAAGAACAGAGCTTAGACGGGCTGTTCCTCACACCCCTGATGATATAGATTAATTAAATGGTAAACTTTTTATGGTTACCTTTGATCTGTGGCAGGGGATATGGCTTCCCATATATAATAATGGGGTAAAATTTCGTTTTTAAAAACATTTAAGTGAAAGTGAATCGATTTAAGGGCAAGTATGAAATATCGAGATTTGACTTTAGAGAAACAATGACTTAAGGGGTTCTGGGAAGGTACTCCTGGCCCTGAATTATCTCCCCTAGAAGCCCATGGCAATTCATGAACTTAAGATATGGCGTTGCCCGTTCTAGGAAACCTCTAGACGGCCAGAGCTAGCAGGCATCGTAGGGACCTCCTGGTCCAACCCTTCCTGTCGGGGAGGAGGAAATGGAAGCCGGAGTTGAAGTCATAGAAGGGGAGTCAACACACACCTTCTCAGAACAAATGTTGTTCTGACTCACTTTCCCTCTCAGACCCATGGGGTGCAGGGCTGGGCCAATGGCCCAGATCTGTGTCCCCACCAGCCAGGTAGAGAAGCACTGGGTGAGGTTTTAAGCACAGTGGACTTTAGAATGACCGAAGGAGCCTTGGGAAAATAAAGATGCCTGGATGCCATGCCCAGAGATTCTGATTGGATGGTTTGATGTAGGCAGCATTTACAGAAACCGTTCTTTTAAAATCTCCCCAGCTGTCCACTCTAGACTGGAGGCCAAGGATCCCACATGAGAAGGTTGGGCAGTACAGTGCTTGGGTTACCCACTCTTTTTCTGAATTTTCTAGGCTCCCCAATACCTAATGCAGTGAGAGAGAAAGGTTGAGACAAGGAGGAAGAGAGAGAGAGGGGAGAGAGAGAGAGAGAGAAGGAATGAGCAAGCAATCGTGGGCTTTGGACCCGTGTGGATCTGGCTTGGGCATCTGGCCACACCACTAATATTTATAAGATGTGCTACCCAGAGAGTCTTTCTTAACTTTGAGACTCAGTGACCTCATAGGTAAAATGGTGACCATATTAATGAGTACCTCTATACACTGTACTGAGTTTTAAATGAGATAATCCATGTAAAGGGCTTAGCATGATGCCCAGCATATGTTGAGCACTCAATGAATGCTAAATCCTAGCATCATCATCTTTACCGCTACGGCCAGAAGCCAGAATGATCCTGTTGTTAAGAGAAGCTAGGGACCGAAGCTGGAACATTCTTCAGGGCAGAGAAGGAGTTCATTAAATGGCTCAGAATTAAGACGGGCAGGAGCTAAGGAAGAATGAGACTTAATTCCTTAGCATACCCAGGGGAAGGGGTCTCTTTTGGAGATTTGCATTGGCTTTAGTTGATTGCAATTACGTTGTCCTTCGTTGTGCTGAAAGTAAAATGAAACCCTAACAAAGTTCCAGGTTTAATTGAAATTTCCTGGGATCTGTTATTACATCGCTGTGATTGTTCTGTGCCACTAATGAGCCTACGCTAGCTGATTATCCAAGTGTCTCTCCAGTCACTGTTCCATTATTGCATTATTAATGATCAGATATGATTGTCACAGCTGACGGCTTGAACATCAAACAGGCAGAGACAAGTCAGCAAGCCCAACAGATGGACAGATGGCCAGGGTAGGGTGGAGTGGGGCCAGTGGGCAGGATGTACGGGCCAACAACCGGGTACCCAGAGCAGGAGGGGGAAGGGCTGCGGATGCTAGTGTGGTGACGATTCCAACTGAAGGGCCAGGGGTGTGCTGAAGATGGTAGGGGGCTGGGCACGGTGGCCGCTGAGAGGTCAGGACCTGAGGAGCTGTTGAGAGGAACTTTTCCCTGTGGGTTGGTGACTTCTAGGAGTCATAGCTCTCCATTGTCAGCTTACCTGGAGAAATAGTCAATGGGTCATGTTAAACATAGACAACCAAAAACTAACACTGCTTGACTAACAAAGTTAATGGGAAAATGCCCCTGTAAAGGGCAGAGATGGGGAGAAGCTGGAAGGGTCCCTCTTCCTATGAAGGCCTGGGTGTTCATTTTGAGGAGATGCCAGGGGCCTCTCTCCCTCTCTGGTGAGCCCAGACCCCCCAGATGGGGACTTATATTGCAGTGAGAGAGGGCTGGTGGCCCTGGAGGGGACAGCCATTTTCCTGGACACTGTGGGAGAGACCAGGGCTGGATGGGATGACCTCAGTAGAGCCCCCTAGCCCAGTTTTTAACCAGAAGACCTGGAAGGGAACCCATGTGCTGTTGCTACAGAAGAAGTTTGAAGAGTTTTCTGGAAACTGCCAGAGTTGGCCCAAACTCCCGGTCTTCCTTAGAGATGGAAATAAGCGGGGCTCCGGGGGTCTGACTGAGGAGAAAAGTCCCAGACCTCCCAACCCCTGTGTGGGCAGGAGGCCCATTAAAATCTGGAGAGTCCACAAGCACCCCAGCGTGGTTTCCTGGCCTGTCACCCTGTGCGCCCCACCCCCATGCATTCCCCGCCTTTCAGGAGGCGTCCTTCCCCGAAAACACCAGACAGGATGAGGTCATATTAGGCACTCGGTGGCTGCCAAATTTCATTCTTCTAAGATCAGCGTCGTGCTAACATGAAATGCAAGCCAGGAACAGGAGAGAGGGACAGGGATAGACTGATGAGATGGGGAGGGAGAAAGCCCACAAGCAAGAGAGAAGGAATTGACATTTGAACATGGTTTTGTAATCGGAAAATTGATCCCAAGGCCGCCCCCTCCCCCGGCGATAGGGGTGGGAGCTGCTGAGGTTTCTCAAAGCCCGTGGCGGGGGCCACCTGTTCCGTTAGACTTGCTGCCTCCAGCTCGCCGTCTCCATGGCAAGGAGGCGAGTGGCTGGGGGCCCCGGCAGCCATGGTCTCCCTGGCAACCCTCAGGCGGCAGCCCATCCCGGACCGCACGTACTGGTTGGTGCTGGCCACCACTGCGCTGCAGAGCTATTTTGGAGCCACGGAGGCCTCTGCCCGCGTAGCCACCCACAGTCCCACCAACAGGCACACGTGTGCCCCTTCTGTGCGCTCCTGCCCCCGCATGTGGGCTCTTGGCTGAACCCGTCCAGCCTACAGGGGTCTGGGCTGACGGGCCAATCACGGAGACATGCCTGCAGAATGCATGCCCAAGGCAGAGACCCTGGGGGTAGGCATAGCCTGGACACCTCCTCCTCCAGTCCTCAGGGAGGACTGACCTCAGGGACGACTGAGGAGCTCCCATCAGGAGGGGTTAAGAGACCTACTCAAGGCCACGCAGTTGGAAGCAGCGCTCAGACCCAGTGTGCTGGGGAAGGTCTGGTCCAAGGGAGGATCTTTGTCCCTGTGCATTGGTCTTGCCATGTGTAGGCAGAGTGGGGGTTAGGGACAGGGAGAAATTGTGGTCCTGCCTTTGGACGGCTTCTGGGGGATACAGGACAAGTGCGGGTGTGTGCATATCTGTCCTCACACGCATGCCTATGGGCTACCTGCCCAGGTTCTGTAGGCTCACAGAGAACTGGAGGTGGGGGGGGGGGGGTCCCGCTCTGTAAGGGGATTGACTGTTTGTGTCGAGGCCTGGAGATGTGAAGGCAATTGTCCCCTGGGATGGGGGGGTCACCTGCCCCCAAGAACCTGCTAGGACTGAGACCACCTGTAATGGGCTGAATGTTTGTGCCCCTTCCAAATTTATACCTGGAGGCCCTAATACCCAATGTGAAGGTATTAGGAGGTGGGGCTTGGGGGAGGCGACTCAGTTTACATGAGGCCATGAGGGTGGAGCCCCCATCATGAGATTAGTGCCCTTATTAGAAGAGGAAGAGAGACCTAAGCTCTGTCTTGACATCCACGATGTGCAGAAGGTGGTTCTCTGTAAGCCAGAGAAAGAGCCCTTGCCAAGAATCAAAGTTGCTGGCTTCTTAATCTTAGACTTCCCAGCCTCCAGGACGGTGAGTAATGAATGTCTGTGGCATGTTGTTGTAGCTGCCTGGGTGGACTAAGACATCACCCGTATTCTTTCCAGTTCCCGCCACGATGCAGGAGCCTGGAACTCCTCCCCAGGAGGGTTCCTCGGAGCAAGGAGGGATTAAGGAGCTCCTGGTTCAGATCCCCAAGGCCTGAGCTGAGCTGAGCCCCAAGGTGAGGGGCTGAAGTCTGGGAAACAAGGGGGGGGGGTATCCTGGGCTGCACTGAACCCCACCGCAGCGGCTGGGCTGGGGACAGAGGCACTCGGATGACGAGGGCGAAGAGCTCAGGGCACTTGCTTCAGCAGGCGTAGAGCTGAGGGCAAAGACAGGGAAGCTGCTCTGGATTTCCTTGCCCCTCTCCCAGGCAGCTTTCCTTGGCTGCCTCCCAGACAAGCGGAAATGGGGCTGTGTCTCCCCCCCACCCCCCGCACCTAGTGAGGTTCCTGGAGCAGGCCGTGGAGGAGGGGTAAACAATCCCAGGGGGGCAGCAGCAGGCAAAGTGAAGCCCCTGACCCCAAAAACACGGCAGAGCCCCTCACGTGCGGGTTCCCGGTGAGGCAGGGCCGGACTCCACCCCCGCCATCCCCACCCCTGCCTCAGAGAAGGACCACCCAGGACTCCCCACACCTTGCCTGGGAGAGAAGTGCCTGTCTTGTCCCTAACGTTCTCCCAGGAAAGAAATTTCATCCTGGCAGCTTCTTTCCACATTTCAGTCTTTGTCAGGAAATTTAGATGGGACAGATTTTCCAGGGTGTGTTCCATGCCAGCTAAAGTAATTAACCTCGTCTTAGGTGATCCTTAGCACAGCCCTGCAGTTCTGGGAGGGCAATACTATGCCCATTTCACTGGGAAACTGGGAAACTGAGGCTCGGGGACTTTGGGTGAATCGATGCCCCCAGGTACTGGCTCCCAAGGGTCAGAGCTGAGATGTGAACCCTTTGAGTTCGGTCCCACATCCTGTTTTCCTGATCATCGGCCACAGCTCCAACAAGATTGCAGTCCCTTTCTACTATGGATGAAGCAAATAGCTCTACAACCCCTAGCAATGTTGCAGCTACCTCCCTGGTAGCCAGAAGGGGTTAGCCAGAAGTCTGATGGGGGAGGCTTGGTGCCACGCTGTGTCCCTCTGACCCATCTGCAGCCCACCCCTTAGCCAACTGCTGGGCTCAGAATAGAGATCAGGAAGGTCCCTCAGCCCTTGTCATCTGGACTGTCCCCACCCTTTCTGCTCTGGTCTGGAAATGTTGAGTTGATTATATTCCATGCTCAATCACCAGAAATAATCAGTCTGTAATTAAGAGCCTCCCCCAGCCCTTTCCAAGCCTTCCTTAGCCTCCTGGCTCCTTCAGCCCCTTCCGCCTGCCTCCGCCACCCCTTTCCCTCCGCACCCCCCCACCTGCCTTTCCAGCATGGAATCATTTTAAGGAGATTTCTCTGTTACAAATGACCAGTTTGTAATAATTATCTGTTGTGCGGCAATCGTGGTTTAAAAATGATTTAAAGCAGGGAAGGCTCCAATTTATTAGGCATCAAATTTTCCGTGATGAACTTTTAACTGGAAGCCACCCTCCAACACGGAGGGGGCCATCTCTGCCATCCTGGGATGAGCAATAGTCCTAAAATATCGATGGCTTGCGGATGGGCATTCAGCGAGGGGATTTAACTGTTATTAAAATAAATGAATCTCAAAACAACGGCTTGGCTGTCCTGGGTGTCCCTCACACCCTGCCCCCACTCCGTGGCGGAGGGAAGGGACACGGGCAGAGGAGGCACAGGGGAGTGAGAGGGGCCGCCAGCCAGCGTGAGGCGGGGAGGAGGAGTGTGGGCCTTTGCAGCGTTTCCACGCGTGCAGAGGAGAGGCATCATCATATGCACCTGGAGAACCCCTTTAAAAAATTCTGTAAAGACCTGTGGTGAACGCCGGTGACTAGGTAGTGTCTGGGACTTCTGACCTTGGGATTAACCTGGGTTCAAATCTGGGGTGTGCTACTTTCTACCTGTGTAGAGCGTTTATGGCCTGTGGCTCCCACCCCCAACCCCATCATAACTTTCTGACTCCTCACCTTGACGCTTTGTCCCTGCATGTGTAACCATTTGGGGACCCCAGGGAGGGTTTTAACCAGCACAATCTGCTCTTTGGGCGCTTTCCTCCAGAGTGGTGGAATGTCCTAGTTGAAAGCCTTGCCATATTTATCAGCAAAACACGGAGCTTCCAGCAGCATCTTTGTCCCAAACGCTGTCGAGACCAGTCACAAGCTCCGAGACTCTTCTATAGCACGGCTGAGAGCGGTGATACTGCTCTATCAACAATTCCTGCCCTGGGAGGGCCTGGTGAACAGGGGCCAAGATGTTTCTTCTCTGCCTGCCCCATCCCTGCACAGAGCCTGGCCCAGGGGAAGTGCTCGATGCATGAAGGATGATCAGGAGGGGCCCGGAAGCTGACGCCGCAGGGACAGACACAAGGGAATCGTTTCTGTCCTGATTTTTCATCTCCTTCAATGGTCCTTCTCTTCCGGACATTCTGGGTGAGCAAATCTGTCTTTCCCACATGCCTACTACCACCCCCCCAACACGCGCGCGCGCGCACACACACACACACACACACACAACCCCCTCTCCTCCTGCCTGCTTCTCCTCCCCCAGACTGGTAGCCACTAGCTTTCTCTTCCCTACCAAATTATTGTTTTTCCATGTCTCCACAATGTGTTCTAGAGCCGTCCTGCCTGACCCCCCACCCCCACCCCACCACGCCTTTCTTGTGCCGGTTCCGCCCGCCCCGTGTGCCCTGCTCCCCAGGCCCCTGCACCCACCCTGTCAGCTCCTTCCTGGACTTAGGCGTGGGTCTCCCCCCAGCCAGCCTCTCTCCCTGCCACCCAGAGAGAGTTTCTTAGCATGTAACTCCCTAGCTTAAAATCCTTCAGAGGCTTAGCATTATCTTTTCTTCAGCGAGAGTAAATATTTATCAAGTACCTACTGTGCACCAGGCGCTCTGGATAAAGTCCTTTCGGATTATTCACTCCCTGGCCTGCGTACCTCCCAGGTCCTTCATGGTCTGGCCCTGCTCTGTGCCCCCACCCCACCCTGGGCCGAGTGTGCTAAGTGCTCTAACCCCCCCGGGCCTGAGTGCCCTCCACCTCCTTCCTGTGACACTCTACCTTCTCCTTCTTGATCCATCAGGCCCTCCTGGCTTCCTTACCTCATCTTCTAGGACAGTTCTGGAATCCCTTCCCCCAAGAACCCTTCCCCAGTCACCAGGCTAGGTCAAATGCCCCCCAGGGCACCACTTCTCACCCTGTCTTCTAAGCATGTCAACCGCTGGTCCCCTTCCCTCTGAGAGCTCCCGAGGCAGGGCCACATCCTATGCCTCGAGCACAGTAGGGTCTCACAGTAGGCATTCTGAATGAACAACTATATTCATTGGCTCCTGTTTATAAGCTGTTTCTTTATTTTTGAGTTTCTTTTTTATGCATGTTCTGCAGCAGGGACAAGCCCACTGAATAATAATGACAGCCATAATTTATTAAGTGCTTATTATTTGTCAAGCATCTGCTAAATCCCGAACATTCATGATTTCATGAAATCCTCATTCGGTGAGGCAGGTACTATTAAGCATTATTATTTCCATTTTACAGATAGGGAAACTGAAGCTCGGAGAGGTTAACTGCCGAACACTTGCACGTGAACCCTTGTGTCCAATTCCAATGCTTGGCCACTGGATCACTGGGCTACATGGTCGCCACCACAAACCCACCCCCCGGATTAACCTACCTGGCCTCGCTCCCTGGGGAGGAGGCTCAGGTGCCCCAGCCTCCTAGGTGAAGCTTGGCGTCTATGGTGCTCTGGCAGTCCCTCTGTACGGTGCATGCCCTGCACCAAGCAGCAGAGGGAAGGCTTGTCACCCTAGCCTAGACTGGCTTCTTTTTGGGAGCAGCCCAGCCGCAGCCTGGAGGACAGTGAGGGAGAGGAGGGGAGTCAAGCTCTGCGCCCCACTGGCTGGCTGTTGAATGCCAGGGGGCCAGAGTGTTTGGGTGGGTGCAGAGCTTTGAGGGCCCCTGGGAGACTCCGTTAATTTTGGCTGGGAGGCTGTGGCAGAGCTAAATGCTGGAAAGCTCCCATGAGAGGGGTGCAGGAGGCCTGGGCAACTGCAGCTGGCCTGCTTCTCCAAGTGCCAAGTGCAGAGTGTGGGGAGCTGAGATCAAGTCACTTAGCAGGGCTCCTGCAAGATGGGCCGAGCAGGCAATCACCACCCGGTGGGGGCCCCGGCAGCATGAAGTGGGGAGGAAAAATGCTTCAAAGCCTGCCTTCCCAGCTAGAAATTCCTCGGGGAAACAAGTTCCAGAATCATCCAAGCAGCATTTTTTTTTTTCTGCCTCACTTCCAGGAAGGAGAAGCGGCCCCAGGCTCAGGGTGGGGCTGGAAATGGCTGTCCGGGCTGCTGGAGCATCCCAGTTGGGGCTGTGGCTTCTGACTTCCTGATAAACTGCCAGGGAAAGTAAGATTTGATTCCAAGAAACAGGAACCCAAGTTTTTCCTGCAGGGAGAGTTTGCCCCAAAGGTTATTATGCTATGATTGATTATACTACTTGTAGCACCTTATTTTGGGCTTGCATCTGAATACTTGACAGAAACCCACATGGTGTAGAGCAGGTAGCTGGGGATCTTGTTAAAATGCAGGCTCTGATTCCTAGATCTGCCGTGGTGCCTGAGATTCTGCATTTCTTACCAGCTCCCAGAGGGTGTGGGTGCTGCGGGACGCTGTAGCTTCCCCATTTCCCGCCCGTGAGACCTGGAGCATATTATTTAATCTCTCCAGGGCTCAGTCCCTCATCCCTAAAATGGGGATGAGAACAGCCAGCCACCTATCAGGGCACCGAGGGGACCGAAGAGATGACATACGTCAAGTGATCAGTAAGGAGGGGAGACGCAGGTGAAGTACCTGGCATGGAGCAGGTGTTCAATGCATAAATCTTATCTTCCCTCGTTCAAAGTGCTTTTGCATTCTGTTTCGTTTGAGCCCATGGAGCGAGCGCAGCAGATGCTGTGCATCACACTTTAGAGATGAGGACTCATTCCCAGTGACTTAGTGGCCGAGGTGCATGAGGCCCTGGGATTCCTGCCCCAAGTTCTGTGTTCTTCGCACTATAGCCCGTTCCTTCCCAGCCAGAGCAGAGATGGGTGTGTCCGCCCGATGAGGAGCAAGTTGGTACCTATGGTGAGAATCCTGACAATACTGCAGAAATCTGTGTAGGGCTCTCAACTGGGCAGCCAGCCATGGCTGGCCTTCTGGAATCCCGGGGGAGAGCTTGGAACTTGGAAGACAATGTTCCCATTACATGGTTCCCCTCTGGGCCTGCTTGCACACTGATCCCAGTAAGCATTCAGTGAAGAACAAATGCTTGGGCCATCTTCCCCCACGAGCAAGAAAGCAAGTGGGTGAGAGATGGAAGGTAAGGTTTCCGCTGTCTCTTGTTGACTCGAGAGTCTTCTTCTTTCCTTGGCCCCAGCTATCAGTAGGGGCAGGGCCCGGAGAAGTGAGCAGGAGGCAGCCCTGGACAGGCCGCACAGCTGGCTACCACAGCTCTTGGAAGGTTGGAACAATCTAGCACATTATTCCCTTCCTCCCAGCCCACCCAGCCATGTGTTGGCTATAGCCTCTCAACTGCCCTGCTCCCCTGCTCTGGACAAGGCTCAGGAAAACCTGGCTGGGGCTCCTGGAGCCTCTTACACGTCATTCCCAGGGCATCAGTTGTTAGTCTTCTTGGTCAGAAAAGCCAGGGGAGGCTCCAGAGATAGCAAAGGGCACATTTGATTCTAGTCCAGGGACACGATCTTCTGGACTGTGTGACATTTGGGTCAAGCCCTGTTCATGTCAAGGCCTCCAATTCCCGTTGGGCTACTTGTCATAAGGGAATTCCAAAGGGCATCCCAGAGGTAACATTTCCATGTTGGCCATGTGTGATTGTCCCCAAAGGCCTTCCACATGGAGGCTTTGTCATTTTGCGGAGGCAGGAAAGTGACTGCCATGTGCCAAGAGGCTCGTGAGTAGCAATGAGCTCCCGGTTACTGGGGAGCCACGTGGGAACCTTGCCTCATGTCTGTCTGGTGAGGCCTTTCTTGATGAATTTTCACAGCTTCCTTGAGAGGTCGATGCTATCTCCGTGTCACAGATGAGGGAATGCAAGCACTGCATGGCCTTGTGCATTTGGACATTCGGAGACTCAAGAGGCATTAGAGTTTATATTCCTCCAGACTGTCCAGAGTCTCCTAGACCTCATTTGTAGGGATACCTCAGGCTTACAGGAAAGGAAGGAAAGATGAAGACTGGATTTTTTGCAAAGCCCATGGCATTGGCAGGATTTCTAGAAGAAACATCCATCCCATTTCCTTTCTGGCCATGAGGTATAGAAAAGGGACGTCACAGCCTCACTGTGGAAGGAGGTGAGGCCTCCTTCAGAAGGCCAGCCATGGCTGGCTGCCCAGTGAGAGCCCTACACAGATTTCTGCAGTGAGAGCTCCTTCCAGCAGGTCAGGGGCTTCTGGAATATTCCATGAGAAGGGCCTGGCTTTAGTTGGGCAGCAGGCCCCCCTGCAACTGTAGATCGCCAGCACCCCGACTATTAGCCCATGACTGAGTTAGTTCTAACACCACCCCCGCCACCGGCCCCGGCAAAGGCCAGGTGTTCCAGGTCCCATCACTAGCTTAACGAGTGGCTTGCATGTCAGTTTTAAAGCACTTTCACGTGCGTGGTCTTGTTGGCGCCTCATGACACCAAGGTAGACTAGGGTGGGTGTCAAGAAAACTGAAGAAAAGAGCTTAAGGCATTCTGCTTAAGTCACAAGAAGGCAGGGACTCCAACCAGGGTCTTCCAAATTTGCATGACACCCTGTAGCTTCTCTTAGCAGCTGGCCTGTATGTTCCCCAGGACACCTGACGAAATGCAAAACATGCTTATGGACATAATCTCATTTTCATCTTATAACAATCCTGGGAGGCAGACAAAAGGCGGTAATAGTATCCCCATTTTACAGACGGAGAATCCGATGTGCTCACCCCGTGCCCAGATGGTTCTGTTGGGGCAAGCAGGGAGGGTGAGTTAGATGTCAAGAGAGGCATGGCAGGGCAGGAGCTGTGCGTCCGTTCAGGCCTAGGTATCCTATTTAGAAGCCTCCTTGCTACAGCTTTCTTACCACTTTCACAGAAGGCTGTTAATTAAATTAATTGTCCTTGTTAATAGGCTTTGGGGGGCTCCCTAGGGCAGCACAAAGATCTAGACAAGATGCAGGAGGGAGCAGCTAACTTCTGGAAAATTGCAATGCCCCCCGTCTCCCCACCCCAATAATTAAGGTGCCTACTCCTGGTTGGGCATCTTCTCTTGCCTCCCTGGAAACAGCACCCTAGCCGCCAATGAATGCCTTTTGCCACTGTCCTTGACCTGGACGGGGAGGGCCTCGTGGGTAGTATGTGGACTATGGAGTGGGCATGCCTGTGTACTTTACATGTGTCTGTGCATAAGAATGAGCATGGCCATCAAGGCCCCTGTGCATATAGACGTGTGTGTGTGCGCAATGCTGCATGTGAGGTCACCTGTGCACCTGTGACCAATGGACATGGCCCCCCACCTGAGCCCCTGCTCGGCACACAGCTGTCTCCTTCAGCCCTGGTCAGTCTCATCCCGGTGGCCTGCCGTTTCGGTGAGTTGTCAGATGCAAACATCAGCTCCACAGCATCTCCTTTCTGGGGAAGCCAGGACAGGCAGGTAATTTATCAAACATTACTTAAAATAGTCCTCCAGCCTCTCGCTCCATCTCTCGATGCTGTCTGATTCTCAATTGTTTTTTCTTTCTGTCTCCTGTTTTTCTGCCCAGAGATTGACAGCCCCCTGCTAATACAGCCTTGGAAACGCCAGGTGCTGGAGGAACGAGCTCCTCACTCTGCCTGAGCCTCTGTCCCACAACTAAATGCTCCACGGCTGACTCAGGCATCACTGCGGTGTCCCCTGTCTGTGTTTCTGCACGGCGGGCTGATGGATGAGGCCGCATCCGCCGCACTGCAGAACACTCAGGAACCAGGGGCACATACGCTATGATCTGCTGAGTTATGGACTAGCTAATGAGACTCCTCCTGACACCAGCAAGCCCGTTCCTGCCCCCATTTTGCACTGTTCCCAGTTCTCTCGCCTTTTAAGCAGACCCATGTCTTGTGACCCTATGAACAAGTCTGCTGTCCTCTTCAGAGTTTTAAGAGAATGAGATGAATTTTCATTCTCTGTCATCTCCACTTCCAAGATGAAGGAACCAAGGGCAGCCAAGGGAAAGAGAGTTCTATTACCGGGAAATAATGGTGTTGGAGTAGCTACTGTTTGCCAAGTGCTATGCTAGGTGCTTGAAGCTATTGTCTCACTGCATTCTGTATGATCAATAGTACCTCCATGTAGAGAGAACTGAGAACAAGTGCCACCTGAGACTCAGAGGAGGTAAGTTGCCTGCCCTAGGTCGGTGCCTTAGAGTTCATGATGGCAAGCAACAAAAACTGACTCTAGCTAACTTAAATAGAGAAGAAAATTTGAGGGGACGAGGCTGATAGCTTACAGAATGGATAGGAAGCTTAGAAGACACACATGAATCAAGATGGCTGAGTGAGGGTCAAGACCACACCAAGAAGAGTCCGTCAGGAGACCACCGCACTGGACATTGGATGGCACTTTGGCCACTGCATTTCAAATGAGTTCCGTGCCTTTATATCCTTACCTTAAAATCCAAAGTGCCAAGTGGTATCATCTGAGGGTTAGTAGGTCATGCTGCCAGGGTCAGGGCACCTTCAGCGGATCCCGACTCCTACCAAGAATCACTTGATGGGCTCCCACATACAGAAAGGGGATTCTAGAACTGAGCCGCCAACACCTAATGACCTAGCAAACCAGACCGGTGTTCCCAGCCACCACACAGCAGGTGAGAGGTCAAGCAAGCACAAAGCCATGTCTTCCTGGCTCCAAGTGACATGCTCTCTCTACCGCCACCAGGGTGGTGAAGTTCAAAATGTCAAACAACTGGTGGGACACTGACTCTGGTCAGTCTGAGGCAATGCCACCAGAAATAAGGGTTCCTCCATGGCAATGCCCCGTGCTGATTATCCATTCTACACACAAAGCAAAATTAGAACTCAGGGCTCCTGGATGCCTAGGAACCCATGTTATTGGATACATGCTTCCCAAACTTCTCCATAGAAAATGAAAATACTTGATGGCACACTGGGGTGAACTTGAGACAATTGAGAAAGGGAGGGGTGGTGAGGAGGGAGGGAGGGAGAGAGGTGGGGGAGATGCATGGCTTGGTAGGGGGAAACTCATTATATTTTCCTTACATTACATTATTATGGTATAAATAAAATAAAATCTCTCTGAACTCCGGACTTTGATAGCCACCCACCTGCTGGATGTCTCCACTTCCAAGTATAATAGATATCTCAGAAATGGCGTATCTACGTCTCAGCACCTGGGCCCCCTGCCGTCACCACCGGCTTGCTGTATCTGCTGTCTCTCCCAACCCGGTCAGTGGTCTTGTTTATCCTTCTAGCTGCTCAAGCTAAGACCTGTGGAGTCACCTTTTACTTGTTCTTTCAGATTCTACATCCTCTACACATTCTATGGATATGTGTATTCTGTAATACGTACGTACGCAGGCTACCTTGGAAAATCCTCTGGCCTCTGCCTTTGGAATACGTTCACAAACTAACCACTTTCACGGCTCTCATTTTGTTCTAAACCATTGTCACTTCTCCTCTGAATTTTTACAATAGCCTCCTAACTAGTCTGCCTACTCTGATCTCCACGCCTGCAGGCTTTTCCCAATACAATGGCCAGGGTGATCCTTAGAGAGTGTCAGATAATGTCGCTTTTCTGCTACCAGCCTCAGATGGCTCCCCAGTTTACTCAGAGTGAAGAGCGACATTCTTAAAATGCCCCACAAACCCCCTTATAATCTGTCCTCCATCACCTCCCTAACCTCGTCTTCAACTACTCTCTTATGCTCACTCCTCTCCAGCCACAGAGGCTTCCTTGATGTTCTCTGAACATGCCAAATGTGCTCCACCTCAGGGCCTTTGCCCCTGGTCTTTCCTCTGCCCAGATGTCTGCATGGCTTGCTTCCTCACTTCTTGCAAATCTTTGCTTGAATGTCACCTTCCCGATAAGGCCTGCCCTGACCACCTTATTTCCTCAATCTCTTGTACTCCACTTGATTCTTTCCTTGGTACTCATCACCTCACATGCTATTTTATTTTATTACTTTTTCTTTGCCTCTCTCCACTAAAATATAAACTCCAAAGGACAGAGGTCTTCGTCTGTTTGTTCAGGGATATAGTCCCCAAAGCTGGAATATTGCCTGGCTCTCCAATCATATTTGTCGAAGGAGTGAATAAAAATACAAAATATCAGGGATGATATTAAAAAAATTAAATTTGCAGAGAATTTAGATTTTGGAAATTCAGAAACATTTTCTAATTTTTAGATGGTAGTTCAATATTGTTTCCATGAACATAACCTTTTGTATTGTGTTTTATGTTTGAAATGCCTCCATGTAATTCTTGTTCCAGGTTTTCAATACAGGTCTCTTCAAATTCTTGATAATCTTCATTGACAAGAAACTTTATGTGCAAAAGTCAGCAGCACATTGAACATTTCACGGCCGTTGAAATTATATTTAAAGCCTCTCAGAGAGCTTAGCCTTTTCTTTCAGTGACAAATGTAATGTTAAAATATCTTGTGATGATGCTAATGGATTTGAATGCTATGGAGCTTTTTCATATCAAGTATTTAAAACGATGCCGAGGCTCTAATTTGGAGGAGATGTGTGCATTGTTAGGGCGGTCGCCCTGCATCTTTGCTTGGATGCCACTAAAAAGGTGCAGGGGCTGTAAATGTTTAGAAGCATCTGATATTCGTGAAGATACAGAGTTGAAGTGTTTGGTGAAAACACACTAGCCGGAAGTGCTTCTACCAGCAGCCCTACCCACCCTCCCTGCCCCCAGCCCTGTCTAGCAGCACCATGGGGTCTATGCCATGCACTTGGGTGCTCCAAACCAAAACTCCCCCAGCAACTAAACGGTGGTGGCCTGTTCTGAGCTGGCAATTCGAGTAGACAGCCAGGTAGAGGAGCATCTATCTCCTGGGCCAGGTTTAGCATGTCATGGTGTGGCAGAGTGCGATGGAGTTGCTCAGGGTCACTGCTGGGGAGGACCATGGGATACACCGTCATACCCTGCTCCACTCCTGCTATTTTCCAAGGAACCTTAGCAAGGGCACTCCAGCAGCCCCCAGCCCCACCTGTCGGTCTGCCGAGCTTGGAGACCTACTAACAGCTCCTCAGTGCGGTGTGGCCCACCGTTTGGGAAACTCTACCTTGGAACCCTTGGGCTGGCATCCCACTGGTATGCTAACCAGCCTGGGCAGGTCACCTCAATTCTCTGGACTTAGGTTTCATCATCTATGAATGGGGAGTTTGGATAAAATTAATGCTTCTCAAACGCTTGCCATAGATCCTGAGGATTCTGGGAAGTACCTCAGGGATGATTGGGGATGAAGGAGAAATAGAAAGGGTCCAAGTGGGAAAGACTTTTCGTCATGTCCCTCTTCAACCAGAACACATCCACTTTGATCTGTCTTTGATAATGACATCCCGCAGAAGATCTTGGTAAGAGGAGATGTTTCTGTGGCTAACGTAAAAATTTGAAAACCAGTGTATCTATCTCTCACTCCTAGGCCCCCTACCTCCCCTTGTCCCTTTGTTCAAGGGAAAAATCATTCTAAATGAACTTTTAATCAGTGTATTACTATAAATAAATGCCATCTTTCTTTAATAAAAATAAGACCAAGAATTTCCCAAGTGGCTCCTGGTGAGATTTTCTTGGTACAGTAGAGTGGATGGCCGTGTGTGCTGTCTGCATCTAAGAGTCTTCTTTCCTTTGCGATCCTCCAGTCTGGCTCCAGCTGACCCTAGCCTGCTTTCTCGTAACACTCAGCCTCAGGGACAGGGCGGAATTCTCCTTTCTTCCCCATGGCATAGGGAAGACAAAGTTGGAACTTGGTTCCAATAATATTTTTAAGAAACTAGGGAATTGCCAAGGGGGAGAATGGGTTGCAGCTGGGCCATTTGTTTCCAGCTATGACTGGCCCTCCAGGGCTTGAAGGTCCCATCCTATCCCCATTGGTTTCAAGAGTTCCGTATCTCTGGATTTTCCTCCATGGGGCAGACACCATTTTAGTGACCATCACTTGGCAGAGCTCAGATAAAATCTTCACTCTCCTCAATATCCAGGCCCATCACATGCATCCGAGTCTCCCTCACAAATGCAGGTCTCTTGGGGGGAAGACCCTCTTTCTCTTTGATAGTACATTTTTCCTGGCAAGATGCCACCTTCTTAGAGGCATTCCCCACAGCTAAACTCAAAGATCCCCCCCCCCAAAAGATGGATCCAATCATTAACCAGGGATGTTTTCTTTACAAATGCTGGAGCACAGGGGTCGGAGTAATTTTTTAATACCCCACGACTTGATGAGGGCCAAGAGGGGATTCAGATGTGGGGCCCTAGACAGGACACCAGGGCTTTTGGTCTATTCAGGGGCCCTTCCCAAGGCACCTGTGGGGAGGGGAGAGAGAACAGATTGGCCTCAGAGCTCTTATCTGTCCCTTGAGACAATCAGAGCAGGGAGTTTGGGCAGAGGTAGGGTTGAGCACCCCGCCATCACCGCCAACACCTCTGTCCAGAAGTCATATCCCACAGGGATGGCTTTGTTCTGGACAAAGAAAATCGGGCCCTTCTGGCACCTTCAGCCCACACGTCCCCTCAATGACAGTTGTAGCTTGCAAAAGCTTAGGGGCAAAAATGCAGAGAATGTCAGAGCCCAAGGCGTCTCTTTCCCTAAGACTCGGATTTGTTTGCTTATTTATCCTATTGCCTCGAATTAGAAGTGAAAACCAGAACAAAGAAACAAGAGACATTCCTCAGGATGGAATTACCTACATAGCCTTAGCCTTGGGGTTTGGTCTTGCCAAGACAGTTTGGAGTCTGTCATGCTGTTGCAACACACCAAATATCCCAAGGTCCCCCTTTCATCTGCTGGCTTCGAGGGCTGTGCGAAGTCCAATTCTGAAGGAAGGGGGAGCTGGCCCTTTCTCAGTTTCTGGGGTCACTGCAGCCTTCCCGGGCTTCCACGGGCAGATTTTCATACTTAAAATAGCCGTTCCAAGCCCTCAGCCCACGGGGGAAGTTGCCGGGAAACGGGAGAAGGAGGGTGCTGGGGGAAGGTTGCTGAGTGAGGCTAAGGTCCATCTCCCGCCATCTTTTTATCCTAGCTGGAGGCCACCTCTTTTGAGTCCTGCCTGCTCAGATGTGACCTAGAGGGGTGCAAAGGAAAGTCCAGGGCACCCCGTCGGAAGACTGACTTCTGCTTATTTTTACTGTCTGCTCTTGGGCAGGTTATCTCAACTCTCTCAGCCTCTGTTTTGTAAAGGAAAACCATGAAATGGGGGTCACTCCCATTGGGAGAGCGCATCTCAAATGGAACAGGGGAGCCACTAGGGGAGTGGGGTTTATGCATGTCCACCCCTGCACAGAACGTGAACTTCAAGTATATAGCTCGTTGCCAAACGAGCAATATCTTTCTTCTTGCAGCCCTAGACAGCAAGATGTAAATTCGACAGATATTAGACTCTTTCAGCTAGTCGTACTTTTGCCAGACGATTTATGTAAGCCTTCTTGGCATTCCCCTTTTTGCCTTTCAAGACCCTCTGTTCTCCCCCCGCCCCCCAGCAGAGCACTATTTGGGTTTTTTCCTGAATCTGTGTCTCCCCGGATTGCAATTCCAAAGACCCCAATAGATTTTGTTTGCCTTGCAGCCTCCTTGGAATTTTGTTTGACAGCTTCCTCCTATGTGAAATAGGGATAATAATATCCCATTATTTTCTTCTTACAGGGCTTGTAGGAATCAAATGAGATAATGCTTATAAACAGCCCTATGGCGTGATAAATACTTTTCAGCAAGTTTCCGCAGTGTGTGTGTGTATGTGTACATGTGTGCATGAATGTATGTATTATATTTGATCCATTGGGACAGAGAGATAACTGGCTTCCCCAAGATGTCATTCTAAGGCTCCCATGTAAATTGCTACATAGTGGGACTGGAGAAGATCGGAACAGCTCAAATACCTCCTGGCAAGAATTAATTGGGGTAGGAAGGGTTCGGGAGGAAGGCCAGCCTTTGAAGTAGCTCTGCTCTCACTCTATACCCTGGTACCAGAAGGAAAGCAAGAGATCAGGGGCGTAGCTGGGCTCTGACACCTGGAGGAGGGGGGTGGGGACAGGGACCGTGCCTAGATGTTTCATCCGGAAAGCAGCTCCTCTGACTCATTGCCTCATTTTGATCAAGCTTCCTCTACCTTCGCATCACTGTGCTAAAAGTGTCCAGGAGGAGCAGACCCCCGAGCCCCATCCTCTTTTTTCCCCTTCCCCAACCCCACTCGCAGTCAGGTTTCTGAGAGAGGATTGAATTCAACTCCACGAGGATTTATCCAGCCTCTCCTACAGTGCCTCGCATTCTTTACGGTGCTCTCCAGTTGACAAAACTCGTATCGATTACCTTCCTTTGATTCTCACCGTAACATTGGGAGGCAGGTAGCAGATAAATTAGTATCCTTAATTTCCAGAAAGAAAACGAGACTCAGGAATTACGTGATTTGCCTAAGGGTGCTGGGCTTGCAAGAACAGAGCTGGAATTCACACTTAGGGCTTCTGACCATGCTTGAAGTGCTTCAGCAACTTGCTTGGGTTTGCATCGCACTCCTTACCAGGGCACGAGAAGCTCGTAAGCATCTGCACGCACCTCCCTCTACTAGGAACGCTCCCCTAGCTTGCCCACGGGGAGGGCTTTTGCCCCCCGCCACATGCCCTTCTTCCATTGTCATTCTGTGTTGACTCCCTGACGGCTGCTCATCTCTGCATCTCCTGCATCTAGCATAGTGCCTTGCACATAATCCACTTTATTAATAATGAATACATACAAGAATGGGCATTTTAAGTAGGAAAATGGTGGAAACAGCCTCAGTGGCCAGTGGTAGTTGTGGAATGGTGAAATAAACCATGACACATCCCCTAGATGGAATATTATGCAGCTATTAAAAATTATGCTGATTAAAAATTAATATCGACTTGAAAAATTCTGAAGATACAGTGTTATGTGAAAACTCAAAAGATGAAGTCGCCCATACATTATGGTCACAGCTCTATAAAATGACACAAAAGCAAACTCTTAAGAATCGTACAAGGGAAAAGGAGCTGAAATCATGGGTGATTTTTCTTCCTTCCATCTCTCCATAGTGTCCAGGTTTTTCTATAATAGGCATGCATTGTTTCTATAATGAATACAACAGTGACACAAATGGCAATTGATAGGTGTAAAGGTAATAAGGAAATTGATTGCTTTCATGATTCATCTCTCCAGGTGCAAGTGACTTACTTTTCTGGTGCTGAAAACTTACAAATAGGATGTCAGAGCCATTGTCTAAAAATCTAGAGAAGTCCTGGAAGCCGGTAAAATATCTGGGAGACAGACAATCTAAAGATGTTGCACCCAATTTTAGAAAATAAAGTGGTGGTCATTAGGAACTCTACCTCAGGTTCACCCGGAATGAAGCCTCCCAGACTCTCCTCATTTTCTTCTCGGATGAAGTTACTCGACGGGTAGATAAGGAGAATGTTACAGACATAATGCATATCGATTCCGCAGTATTATTGACAAAGCCTCTCCTGTCCTTATGAACAAGGCGGAGAAATGTGGGCCGAGAGACAGCACTTGGTAAAGGTGGACTTCAGGGAGATTGAACAACAAATGCAAATCACACCGTTTAATGGATGCGAGGCTGTTCTGGAGCAGGGAAGGCAATCTGTGACACCGACCCCACCATGCCCTCCCCAAAGCCGGCATTGCTAAGCAACTGCATCACTCTTCTCCCCTGAATCCAGATGGAGTTTCGTGATCCTTCCTGGCATAGGGCTCCAAGCAGCCCTCAGCCATCAGTCAGAACACACACGCCACCTATTATCCATCCCCGACTGGTAGGGCAGTCCTAGGGGACATGCCACAGGACTGTTTTGTACTCGATCCTGTTCAACATGTTTATCAATGATTTGGAGTGAAGATCGACCTAGAAAGCAGGTGTATCCAATTTTTAGGTGACCTAAAGTCGGGAGGGAAAGATGCTAGAGTCAAATTTTAAACCATCTGAGCAGATTATAATATGGGACAGAAACCAAAGATTTGGTTACAGCAGCATGGATAATCCCATACTTGAGTTAAAAAAAGAAATTGTTAAAAAAAAAAAAAGGAACAGTGATACTATGACTTGACAGCAGTTCATGAAATGGGGGAAGGTGGGGACAAATGTGAGGCTTTAGCCGACTTGAAGCTCAACTTGAGCCATAGAGTATGTGTGGCTGGTGATAAGGTCAATACAATCTTGGGCTTCAGTAACGGAATACAGGGGCCAGTACAGAGGCGAAGATGATCTCCACTCCTCCAGAGCTACACTTGAACTAAAACTTTAGGGACTCTAAGCAACCAAAAAGTATAACGGTGCACCTGCTCATGGTCACTCAAAATGAATCAATAGCAGACCACAAAATAAGAGTAGGTGAAGTCCAGAAAATTTTGTTTTCCCCTGAAAACGGTTTTGATGATGTCTGAAGTGTGAAAGATTGGATTTTTAAAAAGTGCGGTTGCTTTGCTGTAGCCCTACTAGAGGTCTGTGCACTGGCTATGCAGACACTGGGTGCAGTGTGTTCAGCCCCGGAAGTCTCATTTCGAGACGGACTTTGCTGTACCAGAGTCTGGGTCTGATTATTCCCTTCTATCTTCCAAAACCTCCCATGGCGGCCCTGTGCATACAGAATTGAATGCAGTCTCAGTCTGGAAGCATTCAAAGACAGCCAGGACCTGAAAGAAGAAGCCACTTTTAAAAATCAGAACAGGGCAAATGAGGGGTCAGCGGAGCAGGTGACTCTTGGTCTCAGGGTTGTGAGTTTGAGCCCCACATTGGTTTTAGAGATTACTTAAAAATAAAATCTTTCAGGGCCCCTGGGTGGCTCAGTCGGTTAAGCGTCTGCCTTCAGCTCAGGTCATGATCCCGGGGTCCTGGGATCGAGTCCCGCAACGGGCTCCCTGCTCTGCAGGGAGTCTGCTTCTCCCTCTGCCTGCCACTCCCCCAGCTTGTGCTCTCTCTCTGACAAATAAATAAATAAAATCTTTTTAAAAAATAAAAAAATAAAAATAAAATATTTAAAAACCAAAAACCACAAGACAAATGATTTAAAAAGCCAAAAGTACCAGAAGGCTTATCATGAACCGCAAAAGTCTTTGGTTCCACCCTTGTCAACAATTTCAGTCCTGTTCCCGAGGGGCTACCATTTTTTATCTTTTAAACTGATTTATTCTGGTAATTACTTTTGTATCTCTAAATAATGTTTTTACTGATATGTCTTGATTTATGTACTTTACACATCATTTATTGATTCCCGGTGATGATGGTTGAGTGTTTAATTATCTTACCCCTCCTTCCCTCATCTTTCCACGATTACTATTTTTGGTAAAAATCAATAAATAATTATTACTTTGCTTATGGAAATACTGTTTACTGCCTCATCAAATTAGTCACACATCCTTCCTGTATAACTTTTTATTCTCCCTAGAGTTTCTAATTCCTTTCTTTTTGTCTTGCCTTGTTTGTCTTTAGAGAATTCCTCAGTTTTTTGTTTTGGGTTTTTTTTTTTTTTTTTTCTTTCTCCCGTGTTTCATCACATCAGGTATCCTATAAGCCTCTCTTGTTTTTCTTGAAAACCCCTTCTGGACACCTCAGCCGTCCTGTTCCAATCTGGATTGGTCGCTCTTTGGACGACCAGGACAGCCATCTCAGGATTACCTCTTACTGTTCTTGTGGGTTAGACCTGGTGTTTCCCCAGCCTGTATCTTCCTCTTTCTTGATTTATTACATTTTCCAGGAGCGCGCCGTCAACTAAATCCCTAAGAAAGCACACATGAAAGGTAAATTACCTGAGTCCTGTGTGCCTGAAAGTATATTTGCTTGGCTGTGGTGCTCAATTAGGTATAGAATTCTAGGTTTCTAGGGTTGAAAGTGATTCCCATTCAGATCGTTGAAGATGCGCTTGAATGCCATCTGGAGCCCGATGTTATAAATGAAAAATGTGACACCAGTCCGATGCTAGTTCTCTGTAGATGACCTGTTACTATCTCCTCCCTCCATTCAACTGTTCTAGCCGTCCCATCTTTCTTTAACCTTAGCCTTCTCAATTTTCGCTCATTTTCTTGAGTGCCCCATAGAACCACTGAATCCAAATTATCGTCTCCAATTCTGGGAAATTCTTTTATGACATTGTTTTGAAATTAACTTTCTATGAAATTTCTAAAATTTAGGAAATCTTAAATATATACAAAAATACATTTTCACGAGGTCTTTTCTGTTTTAATTATTCCTTTTTCATAGCATCCTGTTCTTGTCACATGTACACAGTATCATCTTAATTTCCCTGAGGATCTAATTAATCTTTTTATAGTATTTGTTTTAAAATTATCTTCTGTTGCCTGAATTATCATCTTCTGGGGTTTGTTTTTCTTTGTTGTTATTATTATTTTTTAGTCTCAAGTGTTTGGGATTCTTGGATATGTTTTCATATATAGGAATGAGAAAATAAAAAGCCACTCAGGGGCTTTGTGTTCTTGGACAGAACTGGCTGACTGATGCACTTCATCTCGGGATGATTGGGCTATGAACCAGTCCTTTTACTGGGAGACACCTAAGTATCACAGTAAAGCAGGATCTTTGCTTTAGGATTATTCAATTTATTTTTAGAGGAAACTTTTTTTTGGTCTGGAGGGTAGAAATATGGTTGCCAGGAACTCTACACAGTGTGGGGATGGGCAGCTACTATTTGGCACATGGACTCTCAATCAGCCTCCCTGATTTAGTGCCAAATATCACTCTCATTCTCTGTTGTCCCTTACATCTGAGATCAAAATCTGCTCCCCTGGACAAGTTGGCTACATTCTCTGTAGCAGATCCCTCTTTTTCTAGCTTTATCAGTGACCACCTCACCACTTGTTGCCTTTAAGACATTTAAAGATTATCTCTATTTGCTATCCCCTCTTTCATTCTCTTTGTTATATATTATTACTATTATAATTATAAATTATTATAAACATATAGGTGAGTATGGGGGATATGTCAAAATATTTATATATTTCCTTTCAGTTTTGTTAAATCATTCATAACATTTTGCTATATTTGCTTCCTAGCTTTTTAAATAAATAAATAAATAAAATGTGATAGATTTAGTTGGCATATAACCCTTACCCCATTCTCCTTCCAGCCTCCCTAGTTGCAACCACAGCTGACTGGTATTTTTTTATGATTTGCTACATATACGTGATATACAATATATGCTATTACATTAAATATTTTGTATTTATATAAGGGTATCAAAGTATACCTAAGAATCTTCAAATTACTTCCTCCAACAGTTTTTGAGGTCCAACATGGAGCCTCACTGCTGTGTAGCGTTTAGTTATTCAATTATTCTCCTGTTACCAGAAGTTTAAATTGTTTCCAATTTCTCACTCTTACATACAGTTGCTAGTCTGAACATTCTTGTACTTTCCTCCCTGAGTACATGTGCAAAATTTCTCTGGACCCATACGCTGTGTCATAGCATATACAGTTCTTCAATTTCACACATGTTGGCAAATTGTTCCCCGAAGTAAATATACCAATTAATCCTCCCACCCAAAATCAGCAACAATGGAGGGCTTTCTTATTCCACATATTTTCCAGTAGTTCATATTTTTAGCCAAGCAGATTTGCTAATCTGGTTAGTGTGAAACAGTACCTTACTCTTAGTTTGCATTTGCTTATAGCAATCAGGTTGGGCATCTTTTTACTGGCATTCAAGCTTCCCCTTCTGTGGACTCAATGCACAGGCATACCTCACTTTATTATGCTTTGCAGATATTGCAGTTTTCACAAATTGAAGGTTTGTGGCAATCCTGTGCTGAGCCAGATTTTCGGCACTGTTTTCCAACAGTATTTGCTCACTTAGTGTCTCTGTGCCACGTTTTGGTAATTCTCACGGCATTTCCAATTTTTTCATCATTATTAGATTTGTTATGATGTGTGATGGGTGATCTTTGATATTATGATTAGAATTGCTTGGGGGTGCCACGAATCACGTCAACGTGAGACAGCAAACTTAATTGATAAGTGGTGTGTACGTGTGTTCTGACAGCCCCACCAACCAGGCCATGCCCCCATCTCTCTCCCTCCCCTCCAGCCTCCCTAGTCCCTGAGACACAGCAATACTGAAATTAGGTCAGTTAATGACCCTACAACGGCCTCTAAATGTTCAAGGGAAAGGAAGATTCGCACATCTCTCACTTTAAATCAAAAGCTCGAGGGGCGCCTGGGTGGCTCAGTTGGTTAAGCGACTGCCTTCGGCTCAGGTCTTGATCCTGGAGTCCCGGGATCGAGTCCCACATCAGGCTTACTGCTCAGCGGGGAGTCTGCTTCTCCCTCTGACCCTCTTCCCTCTCGTGCTTTCTATCTCTCATTCTCTTTCTGAAATAAATAAATAAAATCTTTAAAAAAAAAAATAAATAAATCAAAAGCTCGAAATGATTAAGCTTAGCGAGGAAGGCATGTCCAAGGCCAAGACAGGCTGAAAGCTACACCTCTTGCACCAGTTAGCCGAGCTGTGAGTACAAAGGAAAAGTTCTTAAAGGAAATTAAAGGCACTACTCCAGTGAATACACGGATGATAAAAAAGCAAAACAGCTTTATTGCTGATGTGGAGAAAGTGTGAGTGGTCTGGATAGAAGACCAAACCAGCCTGACATTTCCTGAAGCCAAAGCCTAATCCAGAGCAACGCCCCAACTCTCTTCAATTCTGTGAAGGCTGAGAGAGGTAGGGAAGCTGCAGAAGAAAAGCGTGAAGCTAGCAGGGGCGGGTTCATGAGGTTTAAGGCAAGAAGCCGTCTCCATAACATAGAAGTGCAGGTTGAAGCAGCGAGTGCTGATGGAGAAGCTGCAGCAAGTTCTCCAGAAGATCTAGCTCAGATTAGTGGAGGTGGCTCCACGAAACAACAGATATTTCAGTGTAGACTGCACAGCCTTCTATTGGACGAAGATGCCATCTAGGACTTTCATATCTAGAGAGAAATCAAAGCCTGGCTTCAAAGTTCAGTCTGACTCTCTTGTTAGGGGCTCATGCAGCTGGTGACTTTAACTTGAAGCCAGTTACTCATTTACCACTCCAAAATCCTAGGGCCCTTAAGAATTATGCTAAATCCACTCTGCCTGAGCTCTATAAATGGACCAACAAAGCCTGTTTACAACATGGTTTGCTGAATATTGTAAGCCCACGGTTGAGACCTACTGCTCAGAGAAAGAATTTATGTCAAAACATTACTGCTCTTTGACAATGCACCTGGTCACCCAGGAGGTCTGATGGGGAAGTGAATGTTGTTTTCATGCCTGCCAACACAGCATCTGTTCTGCTGCCCATGACCATTAAAGTCATTTTGACTTTAAGTCTTATTATTCAAGAAATACATTTTATAAGGTTATCACCGCCATGGATAGTGATTCCTCTATGGATCTGGGCAAAATCAGTTGAAAAACCTCTGGAAAAGATTCACCATTCTAGAAGCAATTAAGAACATTGGTGATTCACAGGAAGAGGTCAGTGTATCAACACTAACAGGAGTTGGGAAGAATTTGATGGCAACCCTCATGTAGACTTTGAGGGGTCCAAGACTTCAGCGGAGGAAGTACCTGCAGATGTGGTGGAAACAGCAAGAGAACTAGAATCAGAAGTGGAGCCTGAAGATGGGACTGAGTTGCTACAGTCTCATGATAAAACTTGAACGGATGAGGGTTGCTTCTTACAGGCGAGCAAAGAAAGTGGTTTCTCGAGACGGAATCTACTCCTGGGGAAGATGCTGTGGAGATTGTTGAAATGACAACAAAGGATTTAGAATACTACATTAGCTTAGTTGATAAAGCTGCGGCAGGTTTGAGAGGATTGACTCCAATTTTGAAAGAAGTTCTACTGTGGGTAAAATGTTATCAAAAGCATCGCATGCTACAGAGAGATGGCTTGTGAAAGGAAGAGCCCATTGAAGTGGCAGACTTCATGGTTGTCTTATTTTTAAGAACTTGCCACAGCCGCCCCAGCCTTCAGCAACCTCCGCCTTGATGAGTCAGCAGCCGTCGACGCCAAGGCAGGACCCTCCACCAGCAAAAAGATGATGACTCACTAAAAGCTCAAATGCGGTTTGCATTTTTTAGCAATAAAGTATGTTTAAATTAAGGTATGTATGTTGCTTTTTTAGGCATAATGCTATTGTACGCTTTAACACAGTATAGTGTAAACATAACTTTTATAGGCACTGGGAAACCAAAAAATGCTTTGCCTCACTTTATCATGATATGTGCTTTATTGTGGTGGTCTAGAACCGAACCTGCAATACCTCTGTATATAACTTTTGCCCAAGTTTCTATTGGCTTATCCTTATCTTAGTGATTTCTAGAAGCCTTAATACGAACACAACCTGGGAGCTTTTTAGAAATGTTGAATCTTAAGCCCCACCCTCAACCCCCGGGCTACGAATCTTCATTTGAACAACACTCAGGTGATTTGATCACACATTTAAGTTTGAGAAGCACTGATTTCGAACATTTTGTATAAGACCGGGATTCTCTCTCTCTCTCTCTCTCTCTCTCATATATGGGAGACACGCCTTATAAAATCACCTGAGAATGATGTTTTGTGGTCATGGCTAAGGTTGTTGATACAGGTGAATGTTTAGTTACTTAACCAATTTCTTCAATGATTATAGGCTTATTCTACCTTTTAATTTTCTTCTAAGTTTTAGTAGTCATTTTTTTCTAGAAAACACATTTTATCTATGGTTCTTAGAGTACTTAGTTATTTAAAAAAAGATATTCATATGAATCTTATGATTTTTCAATTCTCTGCTATATCTGGAGTTATAGCTCCATTTCCACTTTTGTGGGTACCCCCTCTCTCCCCATCCCTTACCCTCCCAGCAATCCTGCCAGAGGTTTGTCTGTCTCATTAGTCTTTTCAAAGGACCAGGTTCTCGTTTTATTGACTTCTTCTCTTAAAATATTTTCTATTTCTTTATTTTCTGCCTTCATCTTCTTTCTACTTTCTTTGGGTTTACCCTGTCTTCTTTTTCCAGCATTTTGAATTGAACTCTTAGCTCATTAACTGCTTAATCTTTCCTCCTAATGATCTAAGCATCTTAGGCTTATATACTCCCCCATGCATTACTGCTAGAGCTGCATCCCTCATATTTTGATGCTTCCTATATTGATTCTTTTTTAGGTCTAAATGCCTTCGAATTCCCCCTTTTTATTTTGTCTTTGGCCCACGAGTTATTTAAAAATGTTTTAAAATGTGTAACCGGGGGCCCCTGGGTGGCTCAGTCAGTTTGGTGTCCGACTCTTGATCTCAGCTCAGGTCTTGATCTCAGGGTCATGAGTTCAAGCCCCATGTTCAAGCCCAGTGTGGAGCCTACTTAAAAAAAATGTATAACTGCATGGAATATTCTAAAAAGATTTAAAAATGTATTGCTAACCTAATTATACTCTGGATAGAGTACACAGCCTTTATGATATTAGTTCCTTGGTGTTTGTTGTGACTTGTTTTAGGGCCCCACACATGGTCTATTTTTGTGTGTTATGAGCACTTGAAAAGGAGATGTGTCCTCCAGTTGTTAAGTGCAGCTCAATCTTGGTTTTATTTTTTCAAACCTTCAATCCTTACTCATTTTTGTCTGCTTATCAATCTATCGATTGCTGAGGGCTATGTTACAATTGTCATTATGATTTTAGATATGTAAATTTCTCCTTAGAATTCTGTCAATCTTGACTTTATATATTTTAAGGCTGCATTAGTAGCTTCACACAAATTTAGAATTTCTATATATTCATGGCAAATGGATCCTTTTAATATTATATGGTGTCCATTTCTATTCTTTTGTGTGTGTGTCCATCTTTATTCTTAATAATAAAAGATATGTTAATTTACAATAAAATACTTACACACCAGTGTTCTTGGGATTGGTATGTGACAGGTATATCTTTTTCCAATTTTTTTGTTCAACTTTTCTGTGCCTTTTCTTTACGATCTATCACTTCTAAACAACACGAAGCTTTTTTAAAAACTCAACCTGACAATCTCTGTTTTAACAAGTGAGTTTCACCAGTTTACATTCTTATGATTATTTATATATTAGATTTAATGCTGTCATCGTATTTTGGGCTTTTTTTACTCACACTGTATTTCAATTGCTATGTCTGTATAACAAATTTTTCCAAAACTTAGTGGTATAAAGCAGACACTTACTATCCTGGATTCTGTGGGTCACAAACTGGACAGGGCACAGCTCCACCATATCTGGGGCCTCCTCTGGGACACCTGAAGGTGGGACTTGTCTCAGAACTTGCCCCCTAGGGGCTGACGTTGGCTGGGACTATCAGACCAAACAACCTACACACAGGCTGTCTGTATGACTGGGGGTTCCTCACAAGCTGGTGGCCAAGTTCAAAGGGCAAGAATCTTGAGAGAGCGCACCAAGTGGAAGGCATGTTGCCTTTGATGCTCAAGCCTCAGAAATCATGGAGCATTATTTCCGCCACATTCTGTTTGTCAAGGTAATGACAAGGTCCTGCCCAGGTTCAAGGGGAGGAGTAGTAGACTTTACCTCTTGGTGGGGAGTGGCAACGTTCTGGAAGGACATGTGGGATTGGAAATATTGTTGTAGACATTTTCAGAAAATATAACCCACCACGCTCTGCTTTTTATTTGCTTTATTTTCTTTCTTGCCTCCTACTGGAACAACTGAGGCCTGTAAAAAAGTAGCCTCTTATTCCACCTATGGTTTTGGAAGTTACGCATTCTATTTTGACTTTTAGAAGTGTGTAGCCTTGGGGCTCTTGGCTGGGTCAGTCAGTAGACTAAGTGTCTCTGGATCTCAAGGTTGTGAGTTCAAGCCCCATGCTGGATGTAGAGATTACTTAAAAAAAAAAAAAATCTTTAAAAAAAGTGTGTACCTTAAATTTTTAATATCTATATGTAACATAAAATCCAAAGTTAATCAGTGTCTCTGTTTTCCTCTCTACTAAAATGAGGATCTCGGAACTCCTCATTTTAACTCCCATCACCCCTTCCCCAACCTCTCTACCCTGTTCTTGTTTAACTCCTCTTTGATTCATATCTTCAATTTGTCATTATCACTGTGTGGTCTGTCTCTTTTATTTTAAATAACAGCATAGGATTCTTTCATTTTGTTGACATATACCATGTTTTTTATGATGGTTTTGCTGTGCTTTGGTGCATTCCATAGTAGTACTTTCAACAAAGCTCTGCAGTTAAAGACTCTCCATCATTTCATATCTGAAAATGTCTTTACTTCACCCTCACTCTTGAAAAAAATGACTTCGCGTTGTATAAAAGTCAAGGTTGGCAGTTATTTTCTCTCCAAACTGTAGATATATTCTTCTGGTATTTTCTGGACAAATCCTCCACTATTTTCAGTACAAATGTTCTTTTAGATAATCTGTATCTTTTATTTCTGCTGATTTCAAAGATCGTTTTTGCCTTTAGCGCTCTGAAATTTCACAGTAATGTTTCCGGGTGTGCATTTAGTTTCATCAATCCTACTTGGGATTCTTCACAAATTCCAGCAAATTCTCAACCACCATCTGCCCTCACGTCCCTAACCTGCCCCCCTTGAGCTACTGTGAGACCTGTCAAACATTCCCGTTCTGGTCTCCATGGTGGCAATCGCCTTTCTTCCCTTCGTCTACCGCCAAGGTCTTCATGTGTCTTTAACTTGTATTGTAAATGCATCTCTCCCAGCATTTCATCTCTAGGATCCTGGGCAACCCCAGATGAGAAAACGTCCTTTTAAGGACATCTCGTGTTTGCCTATGTTGGGAGTCCCAAATCTATCCACCAACCCAGGACCACTTTTTAATATAAAGTTATCAGCTTGTTTATTTCTGTGCATGAAGCCAGGATAAAGTCAAAGACCAATTCCGCATGAGGAATTGGTCCCTGGTTATAAATTACCAGATGAGACCTCTACCCCACACTTGCTGGGACAAGCTTCCTTGTCATCCTTCTGCACTAGCAGTGGACTTTTCTATCCCATTCTTCAGTGGAAGTATAACCACTTGAGGGTCAAGGCTCTATGCAGGGATCTCAGTTCCAACACTCTCTCTGAGAAGGCCCAAAGCCTAGTCCTTGGACCCCACGTAAGCACTAACCCCACATCCTTGGGTCACCGAAGCTGGCAAAATCCTGCAATTGCTACGCGTCAATTCAAGTGCCTCCTGCTCTGTTCCAGGTGCCTTGTGTCTGGCTCTGAGGTGAATTTTCTTACCGTCTTAAAAGTCGGTTGGGTTACTTGCCTTTCTAGGTCTTTGTCCTGGGCATGCGTCTGGTTATCTAGGCCAGGCCACTGCTGAACTGGAAGTCCTGCCCCTTCTTTCTGAGCCCTAAACCCCACCACAACTCAACCCTACACCCTTCTCTCCAGCCCACGGAACCTCTGCTCTGCCCCCGAGTTTTTCCTGGCCATTCTTGAGCCCCGGTGCTTTCTAGTTCCCGTGACTTGGGGCTCGGCAGCGAACCCCCAGGCTTTTGCCCATCCTCCTGAAGACTCTTTTCAGTGTTTGGCTTCCTCCACCACCTCCCCTCCTATTCTTTGGGCTCTTGTGCGTTTATGCCTTACTTTTATTCTTTATTTTCATTGCAGTGGGGATTTGGAAGGGAGAGGAAATAAACACATGCTCAATCCTCCATGGTTAGCTGGAAGTCCAAATTATATCTTATATTCACGTTTCTTTAATTACAAGTGAGCTTGCACTTTCTAATATATGTTCATTTTTAAAAAAATCTTTGCATTGCCATTCTTTTCCTTTACCTGTTTTGTGTTTGTTCTCCACACCCTACCCCTACCCCATCTTGACTGTGAGATTGTTCCTTTCAGTTTACGTATCAATTATTCATATTCAAACATTAACACTTGGCCTGAAGGTTGGGAGCAAATATTTTTCTTTAGTCTTGTTTTTAAATTAAAAAAAAATTTTATAGTGTACTATAGTGGGTCAACAACATCGATTATTGTGCTGGCCCAGCACTGTTTGTTTTTTTATAGAAGTGTTTGGTTTTTGCATAAATTCTTATTTTTATGTAGTTTGATCTGCCAGGTTTTACCTTTCTGCTATTGCTTTTGCTTTGATTGGGAGAGCAGAAACGCTCCCCAAAGATGGTGCAGAGACAGGGGCCGACGGGAAGCAGAGAGAGCAATAGGAGAGTTTCATTAGAGTTTTCATTTGACCCCGGTCATCTGTCGGTACACAGATAATTGAGAACTGACTACCAAGTGTAATTGATAAACTGACCTTCTTAATTACGTGCCAATATACCCTATCATTCACTGTGGGCAGGAAAGCAATTTCCAGGCTTGCCCTTAAGCATGTGCTCGCCCACCCTCTTCCTTGAGATTTTGCACTTTGTGGCCTGCCCTTCTAGTGAGTTCCCTTTAAAACCCACTCACCTCCTGATGCCCAAAAGTGCTGAAAGAGAACAACATCCAGTCTTTATTGCTGCCTGAGCTCCAGCGCCCCCAGCTAGTGCGTAAAGAGGACGCAGCATATATCTCACACGCCTCTGATGGTAGCTGGTATGATGCTTGATAACAGAATTTCTCAGACAACAGGCCCAGGCTGGGGAATTTTCATACTGTCTTTCCCTACAAGTAATTTCCAATGTTTATGCTCTGTGGAGCCCCTTTCGAGTGTCAGAGCAGAACAAATGCCAGTTTTAATGGACTTGCTAAATCATAAAAACTGCTTGCAAAATTGCATCTGATTAAAACAGGAAAATGTTCCATTATTCAGAAAAATCTCCCTGCAGAGGCTCACGGAGGCGGCTGGAGGTGGAGAAATGCTGGGGAGTGCCCAGATCCTGTGGAGTTTTCTCTCCACGGAAAAGGTGTGGCTCCATTTACAGTTCTCCTATCCCCTCCCCAGGTCCCCAGTCCTTCTGCCTGCCCCGATGAAAGGGAAACTGACGCTAGTCATTTTATAATTAATTTACACGACAACACGTTATTAGCTGGGACACAGCATGCATGACAAGGTACCACCAGTTAGTGGATGGTGGGGTGGGAGTGGGGCCATGTTCTGGAACCTCTGAGTCGCTTAGGATGGCTTCCATGGAGCAAAGACCAATACAGCAAAAGCTGAAAAGCCTGCCCTCCTCAGCCGGACAAAGTTCTCCTGCTCTAACAGCAAAAGACAAACTGAAATTGAAGCATCCCACTGAAATAAGTCACCCACTGAACAGCTCCTTCCAGTGGATGGTCAGCGGAGTCTGATTTGGGTATTTCCCTTAATAGTCAGCCAGTTAGACGGGCAGACTAATGGGCCGACATCACAACCAAGCACCCTTGGTGGGTAGAGAATTGTCCCCACGTCTGAAGAGAAAGCAGAGCACAGCACTGTCCTCTCCCCGTGGAGTTCCCAGCCCAAGGTGGGCAAGAGGACAGAGAGGAAGAAGGGCAGGGCAGGCACAGTCCTAGATGCAGAGAGGGGTCTCTCTAGATAAACAAGGACAAGATGAGTGGCCGTCAAGTCGCTCTAGATCGTTCCTGGCTGGTGTCGTTCAGTTATCAGAGCCAGGAAAGGCAGCCTGGGCACCCTTCCAATATCAGCACCCCAGGGGGAGAGTCTGGCACTAATTGGGTGTCTCGGTTGTGCAGCGCAGTGTAAGAAGCAGCAGTGACTTATTTACCACCATTCCGGGGGCAGCTGGGCTCCGCTGGGCAGCTCTTCTACTCCACGCGGTGTCAGCCTGGCTCCTCGTGAGGCTGCCTTTAACTGGGGCTGGAGCATCCAAAAGGGCTTCGCTGCTGCGTCTGGCACGTGGGGTGGCTGGAGGGCTGCCCGGCTTCTCCCTCTCCCTGTGCCCCACCGAGCTGTGTGGTCTGTCGGCAGCCAACAGTCCAGCCTGTGTGTCTCTCATGGTGGCCGATCTTAGGCCTAGACCCGGCTCCGGGTCACTTCTGCCGCATTCCGTTGGCCAAAGCCCAGTTACAGGGCCAGCCTAGGTCAAGGGAACGGGGAATAAATCTGACCTCTTAACGGAGAAGGGGCAGACAGGTCCAGGGAGGGGAGACGTCTTGGTGGCCGCCTTTGCAATCTGCCACACCACGGAGGCTGCCTAACACAAGGGTTGGGTTTCAAGTCAGATGACCTGCGTTCCCATTTCTCCCTGGCCTTGTTGAAAGGACTCGGGAAATCACGAGCACCCCTGAGTTTGTGTTTTCCTCTTCTACAACATTCCCTCCACCAGGTGTTTATGGGTGCAGATTTAGCGAGGCGAGGCTATAGTTAACATAACACCTGGCCACTGGCAGGCTGCTCTACCTGGGGAAGGGACTGTTCCGGCTGTCCCCTCCCCTTGCCCCATGCCCCATTGCTGCCTTGCCTAAATCAGGAGCCTTCTCTGCTTCTGTCTCTTAAAATGTACTTTTTTCTTTTTTTCCCATTTAAAATGCCTTCATTCCTCTTGGGTTGCTATGATTTTCCAGTTCTGCTTGCAGGCTCTCTTTCTCAGCACGTCACCAGGATGCAGCCCCTCTGTCCCCGGGGACCGCAATACCAGGGCACCCGGCCAAGGGGCTCAGATTCGGTTGTGCCCTGCCTGCATCCTGGGGCAGAGTGGCACCTGCCCAGCGGGCTCTCCTGGCCCTACCACTTGGAGAGGCTCTGTATGGACTAGGAGTGACCAACCTGAAGCCAGCCCTGATGGGACTTGAGAGGCCAGCGGTGGGGACCCGCCAGTTGTCAGCCCAGCCATCAGCCCGCTGAGCCCCTCCCTGCTGCAGGCCGCGTGGCCGCCCAGCGCTGCCTGTGATGGAGCCTGCTCCGCTCAACCCTGGGGTTAAGGTCTCTGCCCTGTTTACCCACCAGCGACTGCCTCTCAACCTCTCAACCTCTCGCCCAGCTGCTGCCTGTCACCCGCTGTCCTCCCTGCTGCAGAAATTATTTTTATAAACTCCTCCTTGACTGAAGAGCCACTTTAAAGTATTTAGAACACTGCTGTGCTCGCCTAATGAGGGGGAGAAGAGACGCAGTGGCACTAAATTCTCTAGAGCTTTCCTTTAGCGCTCTGATGTCACTGTCTCTGGATATATTTCTCTCCCCACAACACACAAAATATTGGCTCGGGAGCATCACTACCTATTTTAGAATCATCCCCTTGAGCACTTTGTCTCCTTCTAGGATTTCTAAACACTACACAGTGTCAATACCACAGACTTCAAAAGTTGGGGATGGGGATGTAAGTTGGGAATTGATACCAGACCGCAGTTCTAACCTGCACCTGCCAAGTGCCCACCACGCCCCCCCTCCCCACTGGGCTGGGCCGGACAAAGACGCCGCCCCTGTGGGCCCAACCAGATGGAGTCACTGGTGCCCTGGTCCTCAGGAAGGACGGCAGCTGCCTTGGGTGCACCATGAAGCCAGCCCTGTCTTTATCTGTGTGGCGCGCCAGGCACCCCTGAAACCCCAAGGTTGCAGCCCTAACACTTCTTACCCTAACCTGCCCATGGTGGTCCGGTTAGTCTTGGTTTTTTGGACCTAACCCTCTGACTCCCGACTATTTGGAAAGTAGCCTGCCTGGCTTTACCTGATGCCTACCCTTACCCTCGCCGGGGAGCTGGGGACTTCACTGGGGTGAAGGGGATGGTCCCACAGAACCAGAGGCCACTGCCGCTTGGCTGCAAACATCATCCCATGGACAGTGGGACCTCCGGATGCCCGCCCCACCCTGCAGAGCCAGCCTCTGGAATTGGGTCTCTTCCCTGGTCCGCGCTGCCTTCTCCACACCAGCTGGTGTGGCTGGGGCCCCACCTTGCCCACCTTCTGCAATGCTCCCTCATAGTTCATTTCTTGATGCAGATGAAGCCTGAATTCGGCTGCCCACCTCTCTTGCTCAGATGAGAAAACAGCTCCTAACCTGTCTCCCTGCTTCCAGATGTGCCCCTGAAACACATTCCTTGTGGTGAAGCCAGAGGACTCTTTCCTAAGCCCCAGGCGGGCATGTCCTTCGCACATGGACACCTTGGAGGGCTGCCACTCATGGCCAACCCTGCCCACCTCGTGACCAGCCCCGCCCACCCCTGCCGGAGCCATTCCGGGTCCTGATCTCACCTCTGCAGCCTTAAGTACCGGGTTCAAAACCTGACACTGTCCTCTATTAGCAGTGCGACCTTGTCAGTAGGTGAGGTTAATCAGAAACCTAATTTACCAGAAGAGGTGAATTTAGGCTGGGAGACTGACCGTGATTATTATGATAATAATAATGACAGCTAATACTCAGATTGTGCAAATTAATTAGGCAAAATATTTACCCTCTTAAAGCCTCAGTTTCCTCATCTGTAGAATGGGGATAGTAGGGTCGATGTGAGGCTTAAATGAAATAAAATCATCACAGCCTATATTTCAAACTGGAAACGGCAAGAATTTAATAAAAGTGAGCTGTTATTGTGGTGTTGATGCAACCCCTGAATTCTAGTCCAGCTCCCTCCACTGCCCTGACCTTCCCCCTCCACAACCTGCCTGGATACCTCCTGCTCATCTGTCAAGTTGTATTTTAGGTGTCACCTCCTCCAGGAAGTCTTCCTGGATCCCTTTGATCTGTGTGGGGTGCCACTTCCAGGTATTCCTGCTCTGAGCCCTGTTATAAGATGGACTTCTCATCCTGAATTAGCTGTCTGTTCCCGCTGCCAGTCTGGAAGGCCCTTGAGTGCAGGACCTGCATCTTACTGGTACGGTCATCTCATACCCGGTGTAACACTTGCAGTGGATGAGCAGGAAACATATGGTGTGGGAACCAACAAAGGCCTAGCAGGCTCCACACCCACACACGCTGGTCCCCAGGGCAGGACCAGCTCCGTCCTTGAGGACTTCTTCATCCAGATGGGCCGGCAAGAATAATAAGCATCCAACAACGGTGAATGGTTCAAGATGGTACATGCGCGCATTACAGAGTGAGCAGAATGGACAATCAGCAAGCCGAGCGCTCAGAGAAGGGAACTATCCCTGTCGGCATATTGAATATTGTTTGAAATAAGTGCTCCATCGACTAGGACATGGAAATTGCTTTTGTCATACAGAAAGTTTCATTGCAATGGTACTTGCGGTAACAGGATTTGACTTGTAAAACAGAGCACTTATAGGGCCTTTGTGATTCCCAAGCACTTACCATACATTCGTGAAATGCTGAGTGTAAAAAAATACCCCAATTGTTAGGAGATTGGCAGCTTCAATTTCCTGCTGCAAGTGTTCAATTGCTCCTTGATCACAACCTTCCGACTGGGGTCTGGGATTTCTTCTCCGCAGGCTCATCCGAGGCGGGCACGGGCCTCTGGCCAGGAAGAAGAGTATCTCCCCTGCTGCAGGTGGGCCTGTCTGCCCAGAGCGATGCGTCTGGTTTTCCTGAGGACAGACTCTGGCTCCAAGTAGCTTCACAGCTAACAGGTGCCTCCCTGCTGGCTGAAGGAGGTCACCAGGCTTCAAAGTAAGGTTGCAGCTCTTCTCTCTCCTGCAGCGAGGGAACCCGATGGACACATTTCAGCACACCCCTGCTGGGGGCTTTGGGGACACCTCAATGTAGCTAGCTGATTCATTCTCCAGATTAGCTGTCCTTGTGCTGAGGAGCACCCAGCATCCCACCTTAGCATTTCCGTTTGCTGTAACTCACCATGTGCTGCTGGCCCGGCACCCAGGCTTTCTGGTTACCTGGCTTGGTCCCGATGCCCTGGCCCCCCCCTTGCCCCCAGGCCACATTCCGCCCCTTCCTAGGACAACGCTAGGCACCTGGCAAGCTCTGTCCGAGGCTGGGCTGTCCTGATCATCATTAGCACCATCTTCTTCAGAATCCAGGTCTGTCTCCGCCTCTTATGAATAGGTTTCTGAGCGACTTCACCTAACAACAATGGATTCTTCTTACTTGGAATTTTCAGCCCACAAAGCACTTCCATGTATAGATTCTTATTTCAGCCTCACAGCAAATCCGGGAAGGTAAAGAGTGGGGCAGGGAGAGGCATTCACATTTTTCTGGCAGGGAAGGGAGTTGCTGAAAGGTGAAGTCACATAGACCAAAGTCAGTCCTGTGCTCATCTCAAACCCAGAGCTTCGACTCCCCGACTCCCCACGATGCACACTTTTTAGACCACAATTCACAGTAAGAAATACATTTTCTATCAGGGCCTAGTGCACCCACATGCATATGCATGCACATCCCACAAAACTGAAACAAAGGTTTCATAAAACTGCCTGCAAATTCCCTCCCCTCCCCTCCCTGCGGTCTCCCCACTAGCAGGGCATAACCTCCTCTGATACTCTGTAGCTAGGCTTCCTCCTACCCCGCCCTCCCGCCCCCCAGGTCTGCTTCTCACCTGAAATTTTTTCCTCCTCACCACTTCCTCAGCCCTGACTCACTACTTTGCACTTGTCTGTATGTGGCTTTGCAAGCATTTTAAAGCCCGGCGTGTGTCACTCCCGATATAGGTTATAAAGGAGGTGAGGTCAGGGACGGCTGTGTACTGTCTGGGTGGCCCTCGTGGGGACCGTCCAGGCCTGAGGCCACAGACAGGGCTCCGTGCACTGGTCGGGTGGGCCCGGCCGGCGGGCTGGCAGCTCCCCCTCCCTCCAGCGCTCTTCAAACGACCTTGGCTGCACTCTTGACAGGACGTGTTCTCACTGTGATTAATACCGGCCCCTTTCGAACCCTGACACCTGCTGGCGACAAATGTTTATTGGGCAGAAGGTACCGGAAATGCAGCATCTAGAGAGAGCAGGACCGGGGCCAGGATGGAGGAGCGGAGAGAGGACAAGGCCAGAAGGTGGAGGAGGGGAGGCAGGGGGGCTGACAGTTCTGCTTCAGGGTGACTGTCCCCATTAGTCCGAAGGGAGCTCCGCATGGGACACTCACCAAGGTGACCCTCCCAGCATCCCCTTGGGCAACGCAAACCCTGGGTGTGCGCTCAGTTCTTAGCCCGCGAGGAAATGTTCTTACCTCCTGCCTTTCCCTGGCCTGCCTCTGCTGGAAGGGTCACAGGGCCCCGGCCGCTCACACTGCAGGCCTTCCCAGAGCGCCCTCCCAAAGTCTGGTTTCACCTTCACTGTCGCCTGGTGAGAGGAGTATTAGTTCTCTCTATGCCCAGTCGAGGAAACTGAGGCTGTTCAGCAGTATCCCAAAAGTGGTGAAGAGCAGAGGTCTGGTGCCCTTTCCCCTCACAGGGACATCTGCTTAGAGCACTGGGTCTCAGCTGGGGTACTGGAAATAACTCTTCTTTTTTTAAGATTTATTTATTTATTTGAGAGAGAGAGAGAGAGCAGGGATAAGGGGCAGAGGCAGAGGGAGAGAGAGAATCTCAAGCAGACTCCACACTGAGCACAGACCCCAATGTGGGGCTCGATCTCAGGACCCTGAGATCATGACCTGAGCCAAAATCAAGAGTTGGACACTCAACAGACTGAGCCACCCAGGCGCCCCCGGAAATAATTCTGATGACTGGGTCCCACTCCTGTACACTCTGACTTTAATTGACTTGGATGTGGCTGGGCATCAGCCTTGGGTGGGAACCACTAATGTGCAGCAAGGCTAAGAATGACCGATTCAGATGCTACTAGAAGGTGTGTGTGTGTGTGTGTGTGTGTGTGTGTGTGTGTGTGTGTGTGTGTGTGTGTGTGGAAGCACCCTCCGGCCAATACCAGCCAAGATGTACTAGGGGATATGGTGACCTTGGGCCCGAGGGAAGCAGCTGGGATGAGATGGTGCTGGAGTCAGGCCACTGGGGGGGGCGGGGGGGGGAGCTGCACGACCACACTCCACACTGTATTTGGAATGCCATCCTGTTTCTGTGACCTGTCTCTTGTCCCCAAGGGGTCACAGGGTCACAACCTGTGCAGGACAGCCATCACATCCAATGGGAAGCATCCTTATTAGCTTCTTAGCCTTTTTCTTTCAGAAAGCTCATGAAGACAGTAGGCTAAGTGAGGTCAGAGAACCTGTCTGTCTCCATCATCATTACTCTGCAAGTGTGACGTGTAGGAGTGTCTCTGTAAAAGTTGGTGGAATGTGGAGTGAGCAGTGAGCAAAACAAAGAGCCTGCTTAGCCCTGTTTGACAGACACCGAGGTGAATCTGGACAGGGAAGGGGAATGATGATAATAATGGGTGGAGTAGTTCCCACGGGCCGGACACAAGTGAGGCTCTCCTTTACTAACTCCCCCTAATCTTTTCCGCAGCCCTGTGCACGAACCTCATCAGCCTAGGTTGCAGATAGGGAAACGGAGGCTCAGAGAGGTTCCCGTTTTGCTGAAGTTTGCACAGCAAGTGAGTGCTCGGATCGCATGGTGCCCCACTGCCCCAGGGTGGCAGCCAGCTCCGGAATGTTCCAGCGCTCCTCCCTGCCCTGCTCAGGACTCTCGGTCCGCCCTTCTTCACCAGCTTCTGAATGATTAATAAATTTCATAGCAAATCAAGTACGGATCGGTGCAGACCTCTCATTCCTACAAACTGTGTCTTCTCCGGCAAACAGCAGAGAGTGGTCTTCGGGGAGGTAGCAGCCCTGACGGGAGGAATAAGGGGGAAGCCTATTACCGAGAAGAACCTGCACGCGGCCCCTGGGGATGGGCTGCTTCTGACCTTGGCATTCTTTCTTATCTGTAATTTCTGGATTCTGGGATTCCACCTAAGCCTCATTCCTCATGCAGAGCCCTGAGTCGTGGTCCCGCTGAACTTTCGCTAAAGAATGTCAAGGTGCTCCACCACGCCTGGTGCTGATCAGCAAGAAGGTGTGCAACAGCCCGTTCCTGGGGCGCTGCTCTCCTGGGGGGGTCAGGTGTCATCCACAGCCCAGCCTCTCACAGTCAGGTACCAGGCCTGGTGCTCTCCTGACCCCTCGGAGCCCCAGCTGACCTGGCTCAGGCATGTCAGAAGCGCAGACCAACAAGCAGATGGCCTCCCTCTGGAAAACTCTTGCGATGTTTCCCTCCCTGCCTATTCTCCCGTTGCCTGCTTTCTCTTAGGCTCCAGCTCATTCTTCTAGGTCATAGGCTAATGGATCCAGCTTCCCAGGGAGATTAAAATGTATTTCCGAAGCCAAATAGCTGAATTTAGGTTGAATTTGGTGCTGTGTGGAGGGAGTAGCAAGTGCAGCGTCTTCTGCAATCAGCCTGGCGATCCGAGCTTCAAAGGTGGGCGTGGGGTGCAGTAGTTGGACCTGTGGGTATAGCAGGAAGATTCCTGGAGGTGAGGCTGAGCCTTGAGGTCAAGGCTAGTCATGACGTGGGTAACCCTGGGAAATGACTTAACATCTCAGCATCTCTGTTTAATTATCTATAAAGTGGACATAATCATAGATACCACTGCATCTAATTACCATGGGAACCACAGAGCACTGTATATGACAGCAAATCAAACATACCATCCAAATGTTAGTTAGACCTTGTACTTTCAAATGCCTCCCTGATTTATTTTTTTAAAAGATTTTTTTTTTTTAATTTACTTGAGAAAGAGAGAGCGAGCAAGCACCTGTGCACAAGCAGGGGGAGGGGCAGAGAGAGCAGGAGAAGCAGACTCCCCGCTGAGCAGGGAGCTTGACGCCACAAAGCGACCTGGGGCAGGGTTCGATCCCAGGACCCTGGGATCATGACCTGAACCGAAGGCAGACACTCAACCGACTGAGCCACCCAGGCTCCCGGAATGCCTCCCTCATTTAAAAAGAATCCCTTCTCCTGGAGGGGTGAGGACATCCCCTCACATGGGATTCGTTCTCCCACTTCTGCTGTGCCCCGTGTCCACTGTGAGCATTCAGGGAGGAATGGGGCACACTAGGGGCTGTGCCTGGTCTCCCCTCAGATCATTCAGCCCTTTCTGCAACTGAGTCATGGCCTACCTCCTGATAGGAGAGGTTCCAATCAGCTGAGAGAGGCCCTGGGCGGTGGGGGGGGGGGGCGGTCCAGAGCAGGAAGGGGTAGGGTCCTGATGCCTGCTGAGCCCACATGCCAGTCCCACAGAATCTCTGCACCCTGTGTCAACCCCAGCAGAGAGCCCCCCCCCCCCAGCAACACGCTGCCTGGGCCCTGAGCATCTCTCCTGAGCTCACTCATCATGAGGTTACACCCAGATCATTGACCGTTGGAGGGCCCCGGCAGGTGGGGATAGACCCCCGACGGGCACGTGGCCAAGGGCGCCTGTGTGTGCACGCATGGGGATGTGGAGCTGGCTCGAGAAACTCCTGCTCTCTGGCACTTCAGTGGGAGATGGCAGCTACTAGGTTGGAAGGATGGATGGGCTGAGGCCCACTCCTGGGCCCTCCCGACTGGCTTTCCACCTACACGAGGCCTCCTTTGTGGTTGCTGCTGTGGAGGAGCCGTGCGAGAGATCGGGCTTAACAGGGAAGCGCCAAGTTATGAATGACTCCAGAGGCTGTAATTAGCTTGTTCTCGGCTGCTGTATTTTTAGACACGAATGTTGTCACCAGACGTTTCGTAGCCGCCCCAGAAGCTCGCTCCTCGCAGGAGCCCCTCCTTGGCGGACGGGAACTTTCCTTTCTCAGGTAGGGCTGGGATTCCAGGACTCCCGGGGTCTTGCAGCCAGTGCTCCCTCTTCAGTGCCGAAAACCCTCAAGGGAGGTCGAAGAAGCAGCCTGGGGCTGGGAGGCTGCGTACTCGGCTTGTATGCCTGCCCGTCATAGACTCGCTTGGTGACGGGAGCCATCTGGTGTCCATGAGCCCCTTCTAGAGCCCAGAAACAGCCAGGGTGGGCTGCAGAACAAGAACAAGAGAGGGTGCGGCCAGCCGATGGGGTGTTCATTACCTACTAGCTGCATGACCTTGAGCAAGCCAAGCCTCAGTTTATCCATCTTAAAAATGGGAAACCAGAGCACTCACCATCTTATCTTCTTAGGAAAGTGGTTGGGAGGGTGAGAGGTGCTCCCACACGGGGACACTCCTGTCCCAGGGAAATCCCTCGGTGAGTGTCCCCTTCCTTCACTGCTTCATCTTGGGGAACCCAGCACCTGGAGGCAGCCGATTCGCAGAGGTCACTTGCAGACACGCCCGCAGCTCTTTCCTGATGGACGTCAAACTGAGCTCCTGCCTCCACAGGCTGCCCCCGAGCCCTGCCCCAAAAGCTCCCTGGGTAAAAAGGGAAAATTCAGCCTCTTCACTTGTTGTGTGCTTCCCTCAGCGCCAAACACCCGGTTTGACTGATTTCTCCCCATGTGAAGTGACAGGCTATCTGAGAGCTGTATTAGAACCAGACTGAGGAAATGTCATTTATGTCAGAACTACTGCCTGGCTTCTTTTAACCCAAAGGAATCGAGACTTGGTGTCAGAAAACCTGGTTTGAGTCCTACGTCTGCTAACTACTAGCTATATGGTCCCGGCCACATCTGAACTCAGCATCCTCATCTGAGAGGTGGAGAAACTACTGTTCCCTTATTTCAGAATAAATGAGATAAGGTATTTGAGAGCCCCTGTGGACTGCAGCGTGCCATAGGACACATGGGATTTTGAGTGCCAGAGCAACTGTTTGGGTCCAATTGGGAGAGAGAAAGAGACAGAGAGAGAAGGGAAGGAGGGAAGGAGGGAGAAATCATCACGATAACCCTATAAAATAGGTTACTAAGATGATTCCCATTTTACAGATAGAAAATTGAGCCACAAAGGCATGAAATAACTTCACACAATGAGTGGTAGAGCTCCAGAACCAGAATCGCCCATGCTCTCACCGAGAGCCTGCCCCGGGCCAGACACTGTGCTGGGCTCTGGAGATACAAGATGGGAAGGATCCAATCCTAGTTCCCAGGCAGCTTACCACCCGGGAGGGAGAGGATTCAAGCTGGGTTGCTTGTCTTAGACCGGCCATTAGAGACAATTCTGGCCTCCAGGTGAGTTTTCTTGGCAGTGACTCACTGAAACGAGGAGTCATCAATAGAGAAAAATAGTCATTATGGATTTGACCAAAGCATAACATTTTTAAAGGTGTCCATCCCCAGAATTACATTTTGGGGAAGACAGTTTGTGTTTGCTAAACAGCAGAGAATCTGGGGGGGGCGGGGAAAGGAAAAAGAAAAAGAAAAACCCAAACACTACCTATGGCACAGAAGAAAAATATTACAAAAGTGTTTGCAGTGCTTTATGGTTTGAAAAATGACTCCATCAATGCTCACTGTGTTTCATATGAACCAGAAGGACAGGGGAGAGCCTCTGCAGAATGCTCTTTGTGTGAGGAGAGCACTGAATGGTGGGCATTCCCTCTCTCCTGTTTATCCACCCTCCTTCCAAGCTGGAGCCCTGTCCTGAATCTCACTGGGGTCACCTTCTTCCTACGGCCCCTCTCTGTCCCTAGGTGTCCTCATCACCTATCCCACCTACTATCACTAGCCAACAGAAAACAATCACTTTTTCTACCTTTCAAACTTTCTGCTCAGACTGTCCATAGGAGCAGCGGGAAGCAAGGGACAGTCTCCCACGGGAATGATGGCGGCCAAGTATTGAGGTCCTACGGTGTACCAAGCACCGTGTGATGTGCCGGATACACTTAATATCATTTCATTCTCAGGAAGTGCTCTCGTCATTCCCACGTTCAGATGTGCAATGGAGTCTTGCAGAGCTTAAATAATTTGCCCCATTGACCCAGCCAATAAAAGATGGCTCTGGGATTGAAACCCAGGTCCGTCCGACTCCCTAGCCCACATCCCTAACCATGATGCTATACTATCTACTCAGAGGAGGACAGACTAAGACTCTTTTAGAACATTTATCTGCTGACATAGGGGTGGAGTAACTTCATTCATTCCTTCACTCAGTTTTTCACTCACTCATTCATGAATGCATGTGTGGATTCACAAGACATATGTTAACGCTACCTTTCTGGGTGTATTCGTGTATTCTGCATGGTGGCTGAAAGCGGGGGGCTCTGGGGTCGGACCACAGGCTTCACATCCCCGCTCCGCCACTTAGTGGCAATGGGACTTTGGGCAAGTTTCCTAATCATTTGGGGTCTGAGTTTACTCATTTGTAAAAATGTAATAATTAGTAGTTACCTCTCAGATTGCTGAATAGATTACATGAGACGGATAAGACACTTAAAATAGTGCTTGGCACATAGTAATTATACCAAAAATTTTTTTTAAAGATTTTATTTATTTATTTATTTAATTGACAGAGAGAGAGAGAGACAGCGAGAGAGGGAACACAAGCAGGGGGAGTGGGAGAGGGAGAAGCAGGCTTCCCGCTGAGCAGGGAGCTGGATGCGGGGCTTGATCCCAGGACCCTGGGATCATGACCTGCGCCGAAGGCAGTCACTTAACCAACTGAGCCATCCAGGCGCCCCTATACCAAAATGTTAACCATCATTACTATTCCTTGTAGTAGGCACTGTGCTAGGTGCTACAAGAAAACCTGTGGCCTAAGAGTGAAAAGTGACTATTCTGTGGGCTTTAGGGAAGCACTGAAAGTGTTTGAATGAAAAGGTGCTGATATGGTTTTGTTTTAGGAATTTTAACCTGGCCATGGGATCAAAGGGCAGGAAGATGGGCTAAAAGCCTGCACTTATGGCGGCAGCAAGAGACCCTTCCAGCCTCAGCTAGTCTGGTAGCAGAGACAGTGGGACAGGACAGGATGTGGTGACGTTCTGGACGTGGGCTGCCATATGAGGGAGGGCAGTGTCCTAGAAGGAGGAATGGGGGCCGCGGGGGTCTCCAACAGAAACAGGGAGTGGAGGAGGAGAGACCACCCGAGAGGAAAGATGTTGATGAAGTCTCTACCTCTGTAGGCCTAGGAAGGGGAAACTGCCCTTGCCCACCGAAGCCTTCAGACCGTTGCCTAGTGTCTTGGCCTCTTGGGGATTGGCCAGAAGACAACCCTGCTCAGAGAGGCTGGGCCATGACCAGCGACCCCCAAGAGTCCCCCAGGACTGGGCCCATTCTGGAACTTGGCTCTGCCATTGCCAACCCTGAGTAATTCCATGGTCAGTTTCCTTCCTTGCTGCCCTGTCTGCCTTTCACATTTTGGGATCAGGAGTCCAGAAAGAAAAACGGTTATTGAGACCCCAACGTGTCCACGGGAGTGAGAAGCCCCTCTCTGCTCCTAGGAAATGCAGGGGCCAGTTCCAGGAGGCTTATTTGGGTGGGGACTCCCATCCTCCTGGGAGAAGTCCAGGGTACCAGTGCTGGTGGGTGGGCTGGGGACCCCTGGGAGGCGCAGGTGAGCAGCCGTTGTCTGGTGGACTATGGATGAGCAAAGCGGCAGCGACACCATCACAGTGGCCCGCGAGGGTCACAGAAGGGGTAGCAGCAGAGTCACGGCGAGGACCAGCTTGGCTGCCCAGATCCAGGTTGCAGATCCTGGGTTAGAAGGCAGCAGCGGATATGCAAATCTATGCAAATGATGCCACAGCCATGCTCTCAGGGTCCCCAGAGAAAGGATATTAGCACCCAGCACTGGACAGCAGGCCTCTAGCAGCAAGGATACCGGTCATTACACCACCATCCTGTGACAAACATCCTCCAAACTCCCTAAAATCATGCCACACTGAGGTCTCAGTTCAGGCTGCCGGAGACAAAAGGATGGAGTGGCAATTGAATTGCAAATGTGCTGTATTGTTTAATCTCTGCCAGTGTTGTCTGAGATGAACTATGAGAACTATGACCCCAGACGGGAGTCTGAAAAGCCAGATGACGGGCAGTGTGAGCTCTGGGCCTTTCCCTGAGAGGGGGTGGAAGCTGGCCAGCCGTGGAGGTCCCAGAGTTCTGAGGGAGGAGGAGACACAGCTGGGCGGAGTGGGGAGGCTGCAGTCTGACACCCTCCCCAGAAGAAGCCAGTGGGGCTGGGGTCCTTGGGCCTTAAAAAGCCATTTCACCCTGAAGCCCGAGAGGAGGTGGGCTTGAGGTCAGAGCCAGGACCTTGCCCTTCCAGGAACCAGAAAAGACCAGGAGACATGGCTATGGCCAGAGGGAGTGTGAACAGAGGGCAGACATCTCGGATGGTGGAGGCAGGGCCAGAGGCTGGAGACGGCAGAGCCTGGGAGAGGGGAGTCTGCGGGGAGGCCACCATGAAGATGCTGGTCAGGCCTGGGGTTCGATTCTCCCACGTGTGCGTGCTCCCTCATTCATTCATTCCACCAAGGGCCCTTCTGTGGCCATCTCTGTACTCACCACTGGGGAAGGAGCAGAAACAGGACACAGTCCCCGTGTCTCATGGACATGCGGTCTGGTGGGGAGAATGGATAAGCAAACCATTTTTAGGTTCACTGACGAAAGGGAGAAGTCAGGGAGCTACAGGAGAACACAGCATGTCTAGTCTAGTCTGGGGCGGTAAGGAAGGCATCCTGGGGCCCTGGCACTTAAGCTAAGACCAAAAAGATAAATAGGAGTTATGTTAGTGGAAGTGCATTCCAGGCAGAGGGACTAGTAAGTGCAAAGGTCCTGGGGTTGGAAAAGCTAAAGGCTCCCTAGAGGCTGCAAGCAGACCTGTGTGGCATGAACGAGGAGGAGGATGAGGAGGGCAGGACGAGAGTCAAGGGCAGGCAGAGGCCAGGGCGCATGAGAGGCCATATTCAGGACGTTGGGCTTGATCCTGAAGGCGGTGACTAGAAGCCATTCAAGGTTTTTAATCGAAGGGGTGGCATGATCCGATTTATGATTTCAAGATGTCCCCACAGCTGCTGGAGAATGGATGGGGTAGGGGAGAGCTATAAAACTGGTGTCCTTGAATGGTCCGTGTGATGCTAACATGGTCATTGTGGGAGGCCGGATATGAGAAGCAGGGTGGGGGGTGGGGGGGGGGCCTTGGACCTGAGGGATGAGGTCACAAGAAAAATCTCCGCTTCCCGGTCCCCTGGTAGCGGCATAAAAAAGTTAACTATTGTCTCCAACTGGGGGACAAACTAAGCTGAAATCTAAGGCCCTCTTGTCTTCTTCACTTTTGCATGGAGTAGGAAGGGTGGGGCCTGCCTGCCTGTCTGGCCCCCCACGGGGCACCCCTGGAATCACACCTCTGATATGTACCTACTGCAGAAACCGCCACCTCCAGGTACCCCCACCCCCGCCAAGAAGGTCCCCAGGGGAGCGGGACCAGCGCAGACTGACCTCCATTTGCTACGGCCCTTGTTTTGTGATTTGGATGTTCATCCTTCCCAGGGTCAGTCCTGCTCTTCCAGGTACTTCCCCACGCTCCTACTGACAAACAGAGGCTACAGAGGGACAAGGTTGCCTTTCAGAAAAGTGGTCCCCAGCCAGTAATATCTTATGCCATGGTTATAGTCAACACAAGACAGGGGTGAATATGGGCCATAAGAGAAAGAGGCAACATGTGACATTTAATTCAAGATTAAAAGAAATCGTCAATTGGAACTGATTGTGCTCATCCAGATGTCACCAGAAACAGCTGTATGCCATCTGCCGGAATGGGTACCACCAGCTGGAGCAGCTCTCCTCAAGACCCTGGCTCTGCTTTTCTCCACAGCAGGAAGGTGGAGCTGAGGTTGAAGGCCAACCCGTGTGACGGGGACTGATGGAGGCAGAAGTGGCAGGGGCTGGGAGGAGGAGCGGGAAGCAGCCTTCCCCCTCCCCACCTCCCAGGCCTTGTTTATGCTAACAAAGCCCAGTAATGAATTACTGATAAGTGGCCTCTTTTAAAGGGGAATTATTCAAGAGAGCAGGTGAGATTCTGCAGACATTCATCTTCCCTGCTCTGCGAGGCTGGCTGGGAGATGCGGAAACATAAGGGAGATGATTCATGGCCGGGGCCCTTCATCTGTCACTCGGGGCATCCTCAGCAATGGGGAAGCAGGATGGATGGGTCCCGGGTCTCAGGTTGGCAATGTCGGTGGGAAGCCACCGGCTCTATCTCATCAGCCAGGCCAACAAGGCTGAGAGTTACGGGGGCATGTGTACCCGGCACCAACGTGATGCCAAGGGACCGTCACAGCAAGGGACGGGGCAGGGGGTGAATTCACTTTGCGGCCAAAAGATGCTTCACCCCTGTGCAGTTAGGTCCCAGTGGAAGAAATGCCCCTGAGGCAACTCAGGGAAGATGAGGGATGTTTCTAGAGGCTAGGGGCTGTAAGCGCTAAGACCGCACCTTGCAAAAGTAAAGAGCGCTGGTCTGGAAGCAGGAGGCCTAACACCAGGTCCCGACCCACCCCCTTACCCCCTCGTGGCCCTGGTTTTGTAAGATGAGTGAACAGGAAACCAACAAACCAGCAGACATCCCCCTCCCCGCCGCCCCCCGCCCCCCACCCCGACCCCAGCAATAGTGAGACATGCTTTCTCGGACCTGCACAGTATTGGCGAACATCATGTTGTAAATCTTAATTCATGGTCAACTTTAAAAGAAAACTCAGCTCACTAGCTTCCTTGAAAAACAACTAGCAGATCTTGCAGTCAGCTGGGGCTATATACAGCTCCTTCCCTTGGGAAGCACACATTGTCCGCTCTGCCATGGGCCCCACGGGACTGTAATCCCTCCCTGAGTCCTGAGCATGCATCACCTCCCAACCTCTCGGCCCCGCCTGTCCCCGGTCTCAAAGCCTTCGCCGCTTCCAGCCCTGGGTGGGTTCCGCCTGACCTCATGCAGGTGACATAGGCAGAGCCTTGCTCAGTGCCTGCACCGTGTACCCCGGCCCCTCACCACCTACCCCTGGGCTTCCCTTGCCATATTGAGCTGTGGACCCTGCAGAACCCCTCTCAGCACCCACCCTTGTGCAACCTAAAAGTGGGGGGAGTTAATGCTCAGTGAGGCAAAACTTTGATCAATGGACAATGGGAGCTAGCGGAAAATTCTTCCTTTTCTCCCTCACTGCAGATGCTCCTGAGACATACAGCTTCTCGAAATGGTCTTGCAAGATTGAGCAATCAGTCGCACTTGGCAGCAGCCTGCTCGGTAATGTGTCCTTCTAGTGGCTCTCCCCTCCCTGCCTCCTCTTCCTTCTTGGGATTGCACTCCCTAATAAAGAGGTAGCTAGTGCATGGGCCGTTGCTTCAGGCTCTGCTTTCCAGAAACCCACGCCAAGACACTGGTATCAGGAGGGGCCCCAGACAGCTGCCCCTCAAGGTGGGGTTTTGGAGTTGAGTGACTCACTAAGGTCCGGCATTAAGAACCCCATTGCTTGGTGATCAGCTGGGTGGAAAAGCCCTGTTATGCAGAGGCATCACTTTACTATGGAATCCTAGGTAGACGAGCAGGCGGAAGTTAAAGCATTGGGATACACCGGGGCCATGGTATCTGAACAGTATTGGAGCAATAGTAATAGTAATGATTGTGTGGCACAAAACCTTTTATCAACTGCATTTTGAAAGCCTTGGGGAAAAAGAGAAAGAAAGGATAGGCTCTTGCTAACTCAAGCACGGAGCCCTGAAGCCCGTGGGATGGGAATATATGGATGGATGAGCCTGAGAATCTTAAATCTCCAGGGCCCTGGCCACGTCAGGATGGCAGATGGATTCACCTTCCCCCCGAAGAGGGAGAAGCCTCCCCTGGCCTGGAGAGCATGCAGTGACTTCACCCGAGATAGGGACCTCTCAAGATGATTCTTGTTTCCCTCAAAATCTGCCCCATCACCATTTGTTGCCTCCAGACCAATGACCAGGGTTAGGTCTCCAAAGAGCCTGAGCTGGAAAATACAGTCCTGCTCCAGGAGGAATGAGCTTATATGCTGAATGAATGGCAGGCCCTGACTAGCGAGAGCTGCCAGGGCTAGATGAGGTGGACGTGGGCTTGACAGTGTAGGGGGAGGGAAGGTGGCGGGGGAGGGGAAGCTACACAGGGGAGAATGTAGTACGTGGGAGCACTCACCCTGGACTCGGGATCGAGTGTCAGCTCACAGCTGGTCCTGACGGTATGATGGGATGGCGTCTTAGAGTTGGCCATGACAACAGGCTACAGAAATTGAGTAGAAATGCCAGGATTTCCTTGGCATATCATCAAAGAAGGGGTCAGGAGGCTCAGAGAGAATTCTAGAATGGATTTTCTATGTAGGACCTGGAAACTGTTGTCAACAGTTATAGTTGACTGTGTCCTCGAAAAAGATATGTTGAAGTCCTAACTCCCAGGACCTGTGAATGTGATCTTGGTGTGGAAATAGGGTCTTTGGAGATGTAATCAAGTTAAAATGAGGTCCTTAGGGTGAGTCCTAATATAATTGGCGTCCTTATAAGAAGAGGACACACAGAGAAGCAGAGACAGAGACTGGAGTTATGTGGGCACAGTCCAGGGAACTGGAAGAGGCAAGGAAGGATCCTCCCTTAGGGCCTTCGGAGAGAGCCTGCCAACACTTTGATTTCAGACTTCTGGCCTCCAAAATTGTGAGAGAATAAATTTCTGTTGTTTTAAACCTCCTGGTTCTGGTATTTTGTTATGGCAGCCCTGGAAACTCCAGGAATGCCCAGAGGAACTGCTCCTCACTAAGATAATAAGGGATGCTCTGGTGGGGCTGGGACCGGGGGAAACACTAGCAGGCTGGAGCTGATGGTGAGACTGGGCTCTCTGTTTCTAATGGGTACGATAGGATTTTAGAAGGGCAGAGGCCAGGTAGGAACACTGCACTGTCAGAGACAAAACGGGGAGCAAGCGTAGAATAGCAACCAGGGTGCCTTGACCTATAAGAATACTTGGTGGTGACTAATCAGTCATGATGTGAGAACAAGGGACAGTGAGCAAGGGTAGTCCTTAACTTATGTAACCTTTTTAAATATCAAGAAATGGTAAGCAAAAGGATGACATCAGACCCTCCCTTGGTTTCCAGATCTAAGGCCCTGGGCAATGTCACCCACATTTCCAGGGATTGTTGGGTACTGGATCTGAGTCAACACTGACATGGGACTTGACCTGCCTGTCATCGTGCGCACCCAGTTAGTGTGGGGGCTTCTGGAGCTCAGGTGGCAAAGGGACTTTGGCCCAAGTCTATCTTTTAATGGATCCATGGGCCAACCCTGTGTTTATTTCCCTGGTTCCTGAGTGTGTAATTGGGATAGATATACTAAGGAGCTGGGAGAGGCCTCACATTTGGTTCCACTAACGTGAATGAAGGGCCATTACGGTAGGATGGGCAAAGTGGGAGGCTCTGAAACTACCCTCCAGCTCAGTTCCAGCCAAGATAGTAAATCAGAAGAATTATTGCCACATTGTGGGAGAAATTGCAGAGATTAGTGCCACCATTAAAAACTTAGAGGATGTAGAATTGGTGCTCCCCATCACATCCTCATTCAGCTCACCGTTCTGGCACTGCTAAGACCAAATTGATCATGGGGAACCGCTATGGATGAACATAAACCTAACCAGGTGGCAACCCCGCTTGCAGCTTCCATGCCAGATGTGGTAATTGCACTAGAGTAGGTCAAATAGCCCCTGGCATTTGTAGGAGACTATTGATCAAGCAAATGCCTATTTCTGCATCCATAGGGAGGATCAAAAGCAGTTCATTTTCATGTGCTGGGGACACATTTGTTGTCTTCCCCCAGGGCTATGCTAACTCTCTTGTTCTCTGTCACAATGTGGTCCAAAGGGACCCGGATCATTTTGAATTCAGCAGAACATCACACCGTTTCACTGCAATGATGCCTTCATGCAGATTGTACCTGGAGGCCCTGGTAAGACACTCATTAACCACAAATGGGAGATAACCAGACAAAAATCTAGGGGTCTGCCACGTTGTGGGTCTAGGAGTCGGGAACATTCTAGGACATTCCCTCTTCAGAAAAGGGGAAAGTTCTCTGCTCACAAAAAAAGAGGTCTAATTTTGTATTTTGAGTGCCAGATATGTCAGAAAGTCAAGGTGGATCCGGCCAGGGGTGGACTATATCTACATCTTAGGCACCACTTCAGATGCCTTTGGCCCTGACCCACATCTCTTCCTGCTGCAGTGGTGAGCATCTCTGCGTGGGTTCAGCAGACACCACGGAGGTGCTACCCGAGAGGGTCTTGCCTCGGGTCTGTGCTGCCCACTGCATACCTCTCACCCCCAGCCCTGCTGACACCATGACTCGGGATGCCGAGGGGACAGGCATTCATGGATTACAGCCCAGAAGAGAAGGGAAGTTTGTGCTCAGTGGGGCCAACCTTTGACAAACAGGATACTGGGACTGGTAGCTAGATTTTCCTTCTGTCTCACCCGGGACAGACAGTTTTTGCAGGTTTTGGGGAGTAACTCTTCAATATTGAGCAATGAGTGGCCCATGGTGGTGGCCAGCTCGATAACACACCCTCATATTGCCTCACATTCTTCCCTGCCTCTCTCCCTTTGCCCTCATTCCTGCACTCCCTGATAAAAAGCATGGCACATAAGCCTTTGCCTTGGGCTCTGCTTTCTGGGGGAAGCCAAGCAAAGACAATCTCCACCATTAAAGACATGTGTCAGTTGTCATTTATCATCTGAACCCTATATTTACTCATTCCCATCCCCTTCCTGGTCCCTGAGGCATCTGATTTTGGGCCCCTGAACCAAATGATCTCTTACATCCTCTGCTCAATCAGTCTATGGGCTCATATTTCCAAGAATCAAGGGCACAGATTCTTCCTCAAATTCACTGGCTAAATACTTCTGTTCCCGGGGACTATCTCCTGCCTCTGAGCTCTGAAGGATGAAGTCCTGGGGTTTCAATTTGTCTTGAATTACACTTTTAGGGAGGCCCCTAGAGAGATTCCTGGAATTACTCTGCCCCTTCCCCCACCCCAGTGGGAAGCTCCCTCATAGCCAGAATCCTATGACAAAAGAAGGGCCCCAGAGGAAGCGGATGAGAGAGGACCGACCTGATGACAAACTAGGGGCGTGTGGTAGGTTGAAAGAGACTGTGCCACCAAGAATTGCGATGAGCTGTAGGAAGTCTGCTTTGAGAAATACAAGCCAGTCTCCAGAGTGCTTCTGGAATCTCTGCATGGGGTCTTAGGAATCAAGGCTCTGAAAACCATTCTATGCATCTAGAAAGCCTTCGGACAGAAAGGCAGGTGGGCTTTGCCCACCAGCAGCAGCAATCGTCAGCTTTGGCCCCAGTCGGAGCATGCTTTGCCCCCACTACCTACGAGGCACCGGCAATGCCTGGGGAATGGGGAGGGGAGAGCAGAGACACAGACTTGGATGTGCTTCCTGCCAAACTGGGGTTTTCCATGTATTTCTAAGCAACAGAAACAAGTCACTGGAAGAGCCACATGGGAAGTGGGGGCCGCGGTCAGGAACGATTTCCCTGAGAAGGTGGGTTGAGTCACTGAACAGCACACCTTTCACCCCCCCCCCAAAAAAAAACACTTATTGATGACCTGTGATGTGGAAGGCAGGGGTTCTGGCTCTGGACGGGGTGGGGGATGCAGAGGGGTAGATACATGTAACCACCCACTCCCCAGGGTGTTCTAAGCAGGGAGTCCCGAATCGGCCGTGAGTGGCCACAATGCCAGTCATAGGGGTTGAGCCAGCAGATGGGTGGGAAACATTAATAAACCTGGGAGCGCAGAGGTTGGAAGCAGTGAGTGCCAACTTAAAGAGGAGGCATTCCTGCTGGGAGGTGAAAGAGAAATTTCTTTTCGGTAGATGAAAATGGGCCAGAAGGGTGTGGGTTTGGAGAACGGTAGGTCCTTCTGATCCTGCACCTCACCATCACATCTTCCAGAGGCTGGGAGCACAGCCAGCACTGGGGATGGGTTTGGGTTAGGACTGTGTTCAGTAGAAAAGGAACTGGATCTTTTCTGGATCGGTGGATCATAGGAAAGTAAGCGGAGAAGTTCACCTGAGGGGGGTGCACTCTTGTTTGTTTCCACATCACCAGAGTCCGGAGTCCAGGGTGCCATGTGAGCATTAGGAGGGGCATCTACCCTCACCCCTGGAGGGTGGTGGCAGGAACAGCACCCCAGAGGCCTGTGCGACCTGAAGGAGTAGAAGTTAGCCAAGCAGAGGAGGAGAGGGAGCATCGCTGGGGTCTGTGGTAGGGACAATAGTGTGCAAAGGTCCGAGTGAGTGGCAGCGTGGCATGTCCACAGAATCAGAGTGTCAAGGAGGGCAGGGCAGGGCCAGACCAAGAGTTCAGGATGGGAAATAAAGGGAGTGGGGCAAAGCCTAAAGGAGCCTTTATGGGCCATTCAGGCTTTGGGGCTTTATCCTGCAGGCAGAGTCACCGAAGGGCTTAGGCCGGGAGTGACATGTCCAAGGTGCGCTTCAGAGTGCAGAGGAGCCATAAATTTGGAGTCGCCACCATATAGATTTTATATAAAGCCAACTTAAAGCCATGTGTCTGGATGAGATTACCCAGAGGCTGTGTGCAGAGAGAAAAATAGAAGCGGCACACAGGCTGAGTGCTGGGCGCCTCCAGTGTCAAGATGAAGGGGAGCCAGCAATGAAAGAGGAAAACTGGGAGTGTGTGGGGTCCTGGGCTCTCGTGAAGAGAGCATTTGAACAAGTAGGGAGTGATCAATACTGCCAGATGCTGCCGATGGGTCAAGTAGAGTGGGGACTAGGGGCTCACGGGGGAATGTAGCATTCTGGAAGGTAAGAGTGGCCTTGACAGGAATGCAGGGGCAGAGCAGGCTGGCAGGACGAGCCTCTGAACGCTCTAAAGGAGAACGGAGGCAAAGAACGAGAGGCGCGAAGGTGGACAGCTCTTTGGAGGAGTGTATCTCTCCGCTGGAGGAGGAAGCTGGGCACAGAGTGCTTGTCCTCTTTTGGTTCTTTTCTTTTCATGGAGGAGAAATAACAGCAGGTTTGCACGCTGATAGGAGTGGCCCAGGAAAGAATAAGAAACTCGTGATGTAGGTAGGGTAGGGTAGGGACCGTGCTCAGGTGACGACCTTGCCTGGGGGATGGTGGGGGCTGGTGCACAAGCCAGGTGGGGGTTGGCCATGGCCAGGAGCAGGGGCAGTCGGTCCATAGCATGGGTGCAGAATTTGCAAACAGAGTAGGTGGGAGGGCAGTTGTAGAGAAGAGAGTTTGTGGTTGTCTTCAAGCTCTTCCCACTTCTCCAATGACTAGATAGTAAAGTTATTCGTGGAGATGAGGATGCAGGGGAGGAGTTGGAGGTTTAAAGAGAGAGAGGAGGGGTGAATGGGAGAATGAATGGACCAGAGAAATGATGAATGATGCCAGCCAGCAGCCAACACCCACTTGAGTTGAGGGATCATAAATTCAAAGTTGTGGAATCTTTGACCCTAGACTCAGATCTGGGGGTTTGTCAGGAGGAGGGAAGGATATTGGCAGGCAGCTGAGCAGTGAGGAGCCAGGAGGACCCTCCTCTGCCTCCAGCCCCAGGATGGAGGGAAAGAAAACAGGCCCCTGTGTGTGGGGGACAGTGGGGAGGAAGCCAGAGAGAGGGGGTTCGGTTTGTGAAAAAGGGAAGGCTGTGTTCAAAGAAGAGACAGAGGAGGCTGGTGTGTAGAGGGATGTTGGGCAGGGGAGAGAGAACGGCCGATGGTGAGCCAGAGGCATGGACCCCACCTGGTCTGCAGGGGTCCCAGGGAAGATGTGGCCCCGGGCCCTCCAGCTGCCCCCTTTCTCTCCAACACCCTGGGCAAATCTCCTCAGAGCAGCTCCTTAGCCAAGTGCTTCTCGCAGCCCCGTGTCTGAGGAACCTAAGAGATAATCATCTTGGAGGCGCCGAGGTGTTCAAACTGCAGCAGGATCAGAGTTTGCTAATATCGCAGGAACACAGCCCAGGGGATGAGCCGGCCATTCGCGAAGCCACAGAGGCCGCTTATCTCGCAATACATCGCTCCTCTACAAGGGACGCCAAGTGCCTGCACCGTGGAAATTACAGAGGAAAAGGGCTAAGGTGGGGGCAGAGGTACTAAAAGAAAAAAAATCAGTCAAAGCCCTTATTTTTAGGCCTATTGAAGTAGAAAATATGTGCTCAGACTATGAAAACCCAAGCATGAAGCCAGCCCCACCCTCAGGGAAGGGCAGGGGTCCTGGGTTGCAGAAGCCTGCCATTCATTACTTTTGATTTACGGCAGAGCAGACAAGAGGCGCTCACATGATACATAGCTTGTATATTCTTCTATTGATTTCCAAGACTTCGTTTTCTAAACTTCCCATCCATCAGCGGCATCTGTGCCTGCTCTCCCCCAGAGATGAAATAGGGGATGAACCACCCCATCTTGCACTGAGTGGCGAGTTTTATGAGCCCGGAAGATTGGAAATGGGGGCTTGACTCATGCTGGCTTCTCCCAGCAGGTGAGGGTCCCCTGGCCTGAAGTTGAAATGGGGGCACAGGGAAGGGTATGGATGCTGGGAAGGGGCACAAATGCCCCTAGAGCGCAAACAAACAGGGCCAAGGAAGAGCGAAGTAGTATGTTAGAGAAGAGGCAGGTACTTGGTGGTTGTTGTTCCCCCTGGAGGCTGTCTTGGATGCTGCTAGTATAAACACTTCGGAGCTGAATAACCAGCATGAACACTGTGCACATTTGCCACCAGCTTCTCCCTCGCGACAGAAGGGTGGGGATGGTGCCATTGTTGCCAGCCTGTGGACCCCAAGAAGGGAACAGCTCCCCGCTGGCTGCCGAAAGAGGTTATCATGCCCCAACTGGAAGACACATTGTTCTGTGCATATAAGGAAACTCGGGTACCCACGTACCACCTTAACTCCTCTTCTCCTGCCAATATTCTCAGAATGGAAAAGGCAAGCATCTGTGATGTTACACCCACCCCCAACTCCCCCCCTCAACCCTATTTACAAAAAAAAAAAAAAGTCTTGTGGCTTTCACAAAGCAGCTCTCAATATCCGGGGGGGTTGGGATGGAAGAAAACAGGAAAGCTCTTCACTGTATCCCCTTTGAGTCTGAAGCACAAAGCAGGGAGGCAGGGTTGAGGCCCGCCAGGGCCTTGGGGGAATAGAAACAGATACAGAAGGCCTCCACTCTGTTGTTAGGGGCACCTTGCCTTTGTGGGGGCACTGGGGAATCTTCGACTGAGCTGAGAATCTCAACCCAGCTCAGAACATCCCATAACAGGAGAAGAGATAGACTATCAGGAGCTGAGCAAGGAAGCGAAGTATCAGGAGCCTGGGGCCTGTTCTGCTCTATGGATTTTGGCCAAACTCCCCATCTCTCTGTGCCTCAGTTTCCCTCGCAGAAATAGTCTTTTCCAGTTCCTTTACCTCTCGAGGATATTGGGAGGCATCCAAAGAGTCTCAGAAGTGACAATATTACAAATAAGGGAATTATCGATGTGACTGATGGTTTCAATTGAGCCTTGGGGTCTCTGCTATTTAGAGGCTGGATCAATAGTAATAACAACAATAAATAGGGAATAACTCAGGAGAGAGTCTATAAAGGACCCCATGGCAGCAAGGGCCAGATTATGCAGAAACAGAGAAAGGCTTCCGCGCTGCTCGCATCCACTCAGCCTCTAGGCTTGCTCTGGGGAGCGGCCACCCCACTGCATGACCAGCCTGTCCAGCAGCCATGGGTGCTCCAGATGGCATTCTAAAGGGAACCTGCCTGTGCTAAGAGCTAGGACAGGAAGTGAGTGAGTAGGCTAAGCTAAAGGAGTTCCCCAGAGGTGGTGCATGGTGTCAACAAGCTCGAGATGCAGCCAAGTGAAATACCACCCGAGAGCCCTCAAGCCAGTCACCAGTCGTGTGTGGGAGAGCCCGGGAGGGATGGGGGACAAATGCCACAGCACGGATGGACGAGCCACAGCCAGAGCCCAGCCTGCTGGCAGCTTGCAGGAGAGAGCAGATGTGCTGGAAAGGACATGGGATGTGGAATTCAAGGATTTGGTTTGAAGTCCTGGCTCTGGAATATCATACCTGGTGAAAGGCTAGTCACACCACCACCCTGAGCCTTGGGCTTCATGTCTGCAAAATGGAGACTGTGCTAGCTAACTTGTGGCTACAAGACATCACCTGAGAGAAGATTGCAGAAGCTTGCTGCAGAATATTCAGTTTTTATTGGACACTTACCCGTCTGGGACGATGGGCAGTCTCCGAGGAATGCCTCCTTTTCCAAGGTATTTTTGCCACACCCTAGTTACCCCAGGACCAGAATTCCGACCTTCATCCTCCCCGGGGCAGAACTGAATGGAGACGCTGGGTCCTAGGAGAGAGGGGATTGGCTCCTTCCTCCCCATTCCTTAACCTGGCCTCTGAGCCACGGCTGAATCATTTCTATACTACCGGGTTGTTGGCCTCTGACTTTCCTGGTGAGTTGTAAGCCCCTGTGTTGCTGGGGGTAGTAGGCACAGTCTTGATGCATGCTAGTGCTCAGTGAGCGAGTGATCCCATGGGTAAAGGCGGGCCTCCTCGGGCATGAACCACCAGCAATGCTATGTCTGTCAAAGGCTTTTCCTCCAGGAGGGGGTGGGTGACGTAGCAGATTGGTACAGGGTGCCTCAGGTGGGATTGGGAAAAGCTTCTTAAAGGGGGAAAATTCTAGAGAGGGAATCCATGGAGCTGAAGGGAAAGTCTAGAAAGTCTAGAGAGGGAATCAGTGGAGCTGAAGGGAAAGTCTAGGAAGTCTAGAGAAGGAATCCATGGGGCTGAACCCAAAGCCCAGGTGCTTGAAGAATGTTTTCGGAAGGGCCGGGCCACGGTACCAACCCCAAGCATTCAGATGCCAGCTCACAGGCCTGACCCTCGGTGGCCCTTATTGATAAACTTCCCCTCCAAGTACAAACATCCCAGAAATCAACAGAGGAACACGCCTCCTGCCAGTAGATTTGGCAGAGGCGCAGAGATGAACATGGACCCGGGTCACCACAGAATCTACTTGTATTATGCCATCAAGTAGAGTGTTGTCACACACGATGCATGGGTGTCATCTGGCGTGGCGCATGCTCCCACGCAAACACAGGCACGCACACGCTCCCATGTGGACAAAGACACAGGTGCACGTAGATACCTGCGTAACGGCATACCCACACAGGTACACCCGCACGCACGTGGCATGTTTGAACAGTAATTCACACAGCGAAACTTCTCTCTGCTTGGGCCACCAGGGGATTTCCATCCCACTAATAGATTACTGTCCCTGACCCGAGCAGAAGTCTGGGCTCTCCTAATGACTTAAAATCACAAAATTCTAGTTCGAAGGGGCCTTACAAATCAGTTATTTCAACCTCCAACCTAGAGCATAAAAATCCTCTCTAACATTCTGACGTGTTGACACATAGCCTCTGCTCAGCACTGCAATGATGGAGAACCTATTACCCGACTTGGAACCCCATCTGACTGTTGTTATTAAGAACTATCATTTCTTGAGAACTGAGCACGTGCCCGGTGCCATGCTAAGCACGTGAGGTAGACTGGCAGCTGAGCCAGGGAGGTAGGCTTTCTAATCTCCATCTAACGGGAGCTTAGACTGCGCCTCATAAAACCTGGCTTGTCCACGGTGACGCATCTAGGGTGGGGCAGAGCTGGGATTTGAACCTGGGGCTGTCTGACTCCATAGTCTTTGCCCTGTCAGGTCCCACTAACTTGCCTTAGGTTGTATTGTGTAGGAACTTGTTGCTCAGAATAAACCAAACTCTGCTTTCCTATAACTGACCCCAGATCTGACCTCAAGCTTTGCAGAGGCTCCCACCTGTCCTCACCCATACCTCCCTTCTCTCCAAGCTTGTCGTTCTCCTTTAATGCCCTTTCCAAACACAGCCCCCCCAAAGAATTCTGTCTTCTGTGGGATATCACCTCCATCGTTTGGACGCCTTACGTGGAGGGTGCATCCCTAAAATGCCATTGGTCTTTGGGCAGCAACATCACATCACTGACTGTTTTAAACAAACTGCGGGGTTTTATTTGACTTAGCTGATTTTATTTTACATAAACTACTATCAGCTACTTCGGTAGTTAAGATTAAAAAAACAAAACAAAACAAAAACAACGCTTTCAGCTTTTTGTTCCAGCTATGTTTAAGATCATTTTGAAGTAGAGTTTGTCAGGTGGTATGTTAGCCTTGCAGCTTGGAGGTGTTTGCAAATCGGGTAAGCTGAGTTTCTTTGCCAAGTCGTTGATCAAAGCCAGGCCAAGATCCAAGGGCTGAGACTCGTACCATCTCCTAGAGACTGCCTACCAGGTGACACTGATCTATGAAACATTACTCCAGTTCTGATGTCAAAGGCCAGTTACAGCTCTGTGTTTGGACTAAGACTAGAGATATGCCAGGGGTCGCTTTGGGAGAAGCGGAGGGCAAAGGTCAATTCCAATCCAGAAGAGAAGGGTGAGGCCAAGGGAGAAATGCCAAACTCGGTAAAAATCACACCTGTCCGGGAGGCAAGGGTGCTGGGTTGTGGCATCAGGTCTGGAGACGCCAGTAGCGCAGCGGATTATATACCAAAGTTAGAGTTTGAGGCACGCACCAAGCTTAGGACTATGCAGACACAAATGAGCCAATTTAGGCCATGTCCAAATGAATTCCAGAAGATTGAATCCTGCTGCCTGGGGCTCCTTTTAAAGGCACAGGTATGCCTTTCTGAGTGCACACCTGGCTGTCTCTAAGAGTACCACCTGCCTTGTTCTACCTAGCCTCTGGTCAACTTTAGGTCTAATGGTTGTGAATCTTCTTGATGATATTATTTAGTCCTTGTTTCTCCATTTTGCCCATAAGGATGAAAACTGTGGTCAATAACTTTCTAAAATTGAAGTGTTTCATAGGTAAAGCATTCATTCCCCTTATATCAGTTAGGATGATTTTTCCCTGCAGGTTATAGAAACCCTAAATCAAATTGGTTTAAACAGTAAGGGGATTGTCGATCTCACATAACAAGAAGCCCAGAGATGGATGCAGCTTCGGGATTGGTTGATGCGGTAGCTTGATGATGTCCCCAGAGGCTCAGATTCTATCCATCTCCTCTGCCATCCACAACATTACCTTTTTGTTTGTTTGTTCTCATTTAAGTTCCAGTTAGTTAACATAGAGTGTAGTATTAGCTCCAGGCGTACAAATATAGTGATTTATCACTTCCATACATCACCCGGTGCTCATCACAAGCGTTCTCCTTCATCCCCATCACCTAGTTCACCCATTCCCCACCCAGCTCCCCTCTGTTTGCTCTCTACACTTAAGAGTTTGTTTCTTGGTTTGCCCCCCTTTCTCTTTTTTTCCCCTTTGCTTGTTTGTTTCATTTCTTAAATTCCACATATGCATGAAATCATATGCTATTTGTCTCTCTGACTTATTTTGCTTAGCATAAATCTCTCAAGTTCCGTCCATGTCATTGCAAATGGCAAGATTTCATTCTTTTTTATGGCCGAGTAATATCCCATCATATATATTACATCTTCTTTATCCATTCACTAATTGATAGACACTGGGGTTGTTTCCAGAAGTTATCTATTATAGATAATGCTACTATAAGCATAGGGGTGCATGTATACCTCTGAATGAGTGTTTTTGTATTCTTTGGGTAAATAGTAATGTGATTGCTGGATCATGGGGTGGTTCTATTTTTAATTTTTTGAGGAACCCCCCCCCATACTGTTTTCCAGAGTGGCTGCACCAGTTTGCATTCCCACCAACAGTGCATGAGTGTTCCCTTGTTCCCACATCCTTACCAACACCTGTCATTTC